>NC_073227.2:177486704-177791136 GCF_029281585.2 Gorilla gorilla gorilla | reverse complement strand
CTTAGTATTTTCTTCAGGTTTAAAAATTTGTTGTTCATTGATAATTTGTTTTAGGAATGTTACTGTGTTTGAGGGATTCTTCTTTCTAAGAATAATTCTATTGCATCTTTAGATAAAAACAAATTATTTAGCTATGAATATCTACAATTGCAATGTAAATCAATGGGAAAGCAGGATTCCATTATAGAATTTTCTCAAGAATTCAGCATTGCTCTCAAGTAGAATGTTTCCTGTTTCTCAAATTCTACTACAGAAATCCATTTATGGGTTTTAGTACCTAGAGCAAGTGCTCTTAGACTGAGGCCAATGGTTGTGCTTGAAATTATTTGTGAACTTCAGAATGTGGTACGTAGCCATTTTGTAAAAACTAGTTTTCTAACACTGTGAAAAGGCTTCTTGGTTAGAAAAGGTTATGAATCAGTGATGTAACAAACAGAGTTAGAAGACAATGCGCTAACGATTTTTTCAAATTCTGAATTTCTGAAAAAGTAATAGGAATAAGCCTGAATTTGTAATGAAAGTATACAGAAGACTGGATCTATTGAAAGAGGCCGCACGGCAGGAAGCAGTATGTTTCACTTACAGATGATCTCTTTTATCAACACTGCAGTTGTTAACTTGTGTGTTAGTCCCAATGAAAGCAGATCCTGCAAATAAGTGCCTGTGGGAATCGGGCTCGCAGCCTCACTACATTTAAAACGTAAAGTTCAAGGATATTTTCACGCACCAACCTACAGCAAGGTGAATTTCACTTCCTTGCAGAGCTACAGGAAGATTCTCATGGATTAAGTTGCCAGATGTGTGTCAGTGATAATTACAAAGAAAGAAAACAGAACCTTCTTTGGTGAAATTATGGGAGAGATGACAGAGAGTACAACAAAAGCTCAAGCACATTAACCTCCAGTCAATTTTAAACTCACGTCCAACATTGCGACCACCTAATTTTCACATGTTCAGATTTTGAGGCCTTCCCCTCCCCAACCTCCCTGTCCTCTAAGAAAGCAAACCTCACCACGTGCGGAGAGGAAAGCCATATGGCTCAGGCAACATAGTCCCAATTTAGATGGGATAAAATAGGAAAAGAACTCTTGCTGGAACATGCCTCCAACAGGTTTCTAACTTCTCAGTAAGCTGTGTCCCTGATGTGAAATTTTTCCATTTAAAATTTGGCTTCATATTTGTTTCAAAAAATACACATATCCTTCAAACCATTCAAAAATGAAATTTACATGTTATATTTCATTTCTCAACATATGAAGCAAATGTGACAACAGCAGAAAGAGCCTCCCTTGATAAAGCCTATCACTGAATGCAATTTTTTTCTTTTGTTGTTTTGTTTTGTTTTGAGATAGAGTCTTGCTCTGTCGCCCAGGCTGCAATGCAGTGGTGCCATCTCAGCTCACTGCAACCTCTGCCTCCCGGGTTCAAGGGATTCTCATGCCTCAGCCACCTAAGTAGCTGGAATTACAAGCACCCACAACCATGTCTGGCTAATTTTTGTATTTTTAGTAGAGATGGGGTTTTGCCATATTGGCCAGGCTGATCTTGAACTCCTGACCTCAAGTGATCTGCCCACATTGGACTCCCAAAGTTCTGGGATTACAGGCGTGAGCCACCATGCCCAGCTGCAAATTTTGGAAGAGTATTTTGATTAGACTTCTCTTAATAAAATATTTCCTAATATGAACTCTTGCCATAATTCTTTCCCATTACCTTTTATAAACTTGGTATCTTAATGTCAGTACTTCCTGCTTTCTGCTATTAATATAATAAATATTTTCCATGTCATTCAAGTTGAATAATTTAGTCGAATGGTTTCATAATATTTCATTCCATGAATACATAATCATTTATTTAGATCTTCTCTGTCAACATTTTATTTATGACTTTTTGTTGTTAGATTAACATCTTTGAGTCTGCTAACAAGTGGATTCCCATGGTAAGTATGATGGTAGTTGGCTAACATTTAACATTTATTATGAATAAATTATAGCAAAATCAATGATGGTACAAATAAACTTTTTTTTTTGAGGGGGTGTCTCTTCTCTTACATGAGTGTTTAATCAGCCCAAGATATCTTCTTCATGGCTGAAACCATTTTCCACAGCTTGATTTATGTACAACATTAGGACATTATCAAGGAGGCAATAAAATAAAGTTGTTTGATCTTTTTGGGGGTCTCCACTGCACAAAAATTTCATCTGCATTGGAAGTTACTTTAAAAAATTCCAAATATGTGCATACTCCACATGCTTCTTTTCTTGTATGTAGAATGTTTGTCTGGATAAATAATTCTCCCTTTTTGTCTCTTTGAAAATGCTTTAGTCAAATATGGAGCCCATTAAGTTTAAAGTTTATTTTGCTGTCTGTTTAGCTTAATATTTTTAAGTATTATTATTTTTATAAAATAAATCAAATAAATTTTGGTTATTTATGGGGAATGTCTGACCATATGGCTCACCTTTGTCAAATATTTATAGTTTGATACTTGCCATTAATACAGCAGTAAAATTACCTATATTTTCCCTACAGTCAGTTGAAGATTTTTTCTCCTTATTTGTCACTTAAGGAATTATTTTTATACTTGTGTAGCTGTTTTGCAGTGGTTAGACCTAATCTAGCCAGTAAAACTAAAAGACCCACAATATAAATGTTAAAGCACTATCAAGCTTAAGAGAGAAGAGTTGTAAAACCTCAAAGAGAATGAGGAACATGATGGTTTAAACTCCAATAAGAAGCAGGTGTTAGCTGTGAAAAATTTTCTTGAAAAATCTTGTCAATTTTGCATTAATATAAAGTTGTGTTTTTAATGTCAAGGAAATCTCAGTATTTTCCATGAGAAGTAGCGAGAAATAAACACTGCTTTATGAGGTCATGGATTTACTAATATTCTATTCATAGAATCTGACCACACAGTCATACGTGCACGAACATACAGACGTACTCTCTCACATACACAGCATGCACACCCATGCACGTACATTTGTACTTTATCAAAATGTGTACAATGTGGAGTTTAGAAGGAGATTCAATACAGAGTATGTTTTTTCTTTTTTTTTTTTTTGACATGGAGTCTTGATCTGTCGCCCAGGCTGGAGTGCAGTGGCGCCATCTCAGTTCACTGCAAGCTCCGCCTCCTGGGTTCACGCCATTCTCCTGCCTCAGCCTCCCGAGTAGCTGGGGCTACAGGTGCCCGCCACCCCGCCCGGCTAATTTTTTGTATTATTAGTAGAGACGGGTTTTCACTGTGTTAGCCAGGATGGTCTTGATCTCCTGACCTTGTGATCCACCCGCCTTGGCCTCCCAAAGTGCTGGGATTACAGGCGTGAGCCACCGCGCCCGGCACAGAATATGGTTTTTATAAAAGTACTGAAAACAGTTGATTCTTGCACAGCACAGGTTTGAACTGCATGAGTATACTTATACATGGATCTTTTTCAATGCATATATTGGAAAAATTTTGGAGATTTGTGACACTTTGAAAAATCTCACAGACAAAATTCATAGCCTATAAATATTTTAAAAATTAAGAAAAATTTAGATAAGTCATGAATGCATAAAACATATGTAGATACTAGTCTATTTTATGATTTACTACCATAAAATATAGACATAAAAAGTTCAAATTTATCAAAACTTATGGACACACACACAGATTATATACCTTGCCATTCATAGTTGAGAGAAATGTAAACAAGTGTAAAGAGGCAGTATTAATTCATAACTACATAAAATTAACTGTTGTACTTACTGTACTTCTGTAATAATTTCATAGCCACCTCCTGTTGCTATTGCTGTGAGCTCAAGTGTTCTGAATATCCACTTAAGAAGCTGCGTGACACTAATCATCTCTGTGTGAGCAGTTCCTGTCTCCAACAAATGGCTTATCACACTAAAAAGTGATCTCTTGCAGTTCTTCTGTATTTTTCATTGTGTTTAGTGCAATACTGTAAATCTTGAATAACATCATGCGACCCATACCAAGTGCCACTACTGATACTAGGAATGCTCCCAAGAACCAGAGAAAGTAATGACATTACAGGAAAAAGTTGAATTGCTTGATATGAACTAGAGATTAAGGCCCACAGTTACTGTCATTCACCATTTCAAGATAAATACATCTAGCATGAAGACCATTGTCAGAAAACCAGAAATTTGTGAAGCTGTCACTGCAGCTATGCCAGCAGGCATGAAAATATTGTACTTTTTGTGAAATACCTTTTTGTCTCATATTGAAAATGAGCTTTTATGTGGGTGGAGAATTGCTATAAGAGAATCATACCTACCAAACTCTAATATGAGTCAAGAAAAAGTGAAGTAATAATATGCCAACTTAAAGCAAAAGGAAGGGAAAGATCTAAAGCTGGAGAATTTAATGCCAGCAAAGGATGGTTTGATAATTTTCAACAGAGGTTTGGCTTTAGAAATTTAAAGATAACATGAGAAGCAGCTTTTACCTACCAAGAGGCAGCAGGTGAGTTCCCACTAAGAAATCCATTAAGGAGGAAGGATATCCTGCCTAAACAGACTTTTAGTATTTTTATCATGCATAATTTATTTTGAAATCAATAAAAATTCTGTATTGAGGAGAATCAGTGATCCTAAACCCTGTCCTGATCAAGGGTCAACTGTGTGTTTTGGAACTGTGCCTGATGCTTAATGAATACTCAATGAGGAGTTGCTATTGACTGGTTGAATAAGTAACTGAGTAAATGAATGAAAATACAAATATAAACCAAGAATATTATGAGGGCTAAAAATGTAAATGCCCAAAGTAAATAAATTAATGCTCTGAAACATTCACATGTAATTTTTCCTTGACATACCCCCCTAGAATCTGTTTTATCTTATGTGATTCAATCTTGCCTTGAATCGAACACACAGATCAAGTGTTTAAGATATTCTTTGCATCCAAGATTTATCTATTTGACATTTTTTCATGTTTCTTTCTCCTATTCTAGCTAATATTCTTTCCTGTGAGATATTTACACCATACCTTACATCCTACAGGCACATTCTAATACTTTAAAAGCTACTTTAAACATTTTGGAACCATTTAGCTTTTCTTGTTTTCTCTCAGTGCTACAGGATGGAAAGGGACACTTTCTAATTAGAAACAAGTAATATTCTTTCCATATATAACAGTTCATCATTGTATATTACCATAGGGAGCTAAATCATTAATATTGTATTTCTAAGAGAATTTCCTTTTCCCTTTTTACCTAAATGAGAGGTGGGGTTGCTTCATTTCCCTTGACAAATGTTTGAAAACCAGAGCCTCTGCTAAATAGTTTCCAACTATCTGAAATCTGCATTTCATACATTAAACTACCTTCTTAATGTACTTTCATGATTGAATTGAGCTCACTGTCATACTCACTTCTGTCTGATGGTGAATGATTTCCATAAAATTGATGTTTAGCATCTGTCTATACTTTACCACTATCTCATTGTAGTAGGACTGATAATATGTTTCTTATAGTAATTTCAGCACCCCAAGAAGGTATTTCCTGTGATAATATTTGCAGGCATCATGAAAGACAATAAAGCATAAAGTTCATGGTTATGGCTCTAGGGTCAGAGAGAATGTGGTTGAAATTCCAGCTATATCAGTCATCAGCCGTGTTACCTTGGGAAAGTCACTCAACTACACTGTATGTCTCAGAGTACTCAACTAAAAAGAAAAGGGGTGATAAAAAAATACCAACCTGATCAGGTTTTTAAGGATTATACAAGAAAATTCATGAGAAATTCATTTAGCTCAGTGCCTGGAACCCTGTACGCATACAGTAAACATTAGCTATAAAATGTTTATTATTAATTGAATTCAAATTGCTGTCTATCCTAATACCTAATTTTGTATTTCTTTAGTGCATTGTCCTTAAAATAATAGGTTCTTGTGACTGATAGCTTAATTTCTTACTCTGTTCCCTATGAACTGTGGAGTATTCTCATTGAGTTCTTGGATCCTGGTGTATATAATACCCATGCCTTTTCTGTATGCTTTCTTAGACACGAACACAAACGGTGAGCAACCAGTGCAGGCTATCTACCCATACATGCAGCTCTTCATGGATGATAAGAGAGTATAAGGCCACAATAATTAAGTCTTCATTTTAGAATATTTTAGAGGCCTTTTCCTAATCCTGGTGTATAATCAATTGCACTTCAAGTAATCACAGGGCTCTTTGGTCCTGCCACAGGGATAGTTGAAGGGAGAAGTGAGGCCTGACAGTCTATGAGGTGTTGACATTAGCATATTTCTTGGGAAGGAAGAAAAAAGGAGAGGGTAGGTGAGCCCTTGAGAACTCTTGGGAATTGTTTCAAGACTACTAAGTGGGTAGAGGGGATCTGGCTTTGGGCTCAGGAAGAAGGATGAGGAAATGTGAGAGGCTAGAAAACAAGGGATTTGTAATATTACCAGGCATGCAATGGTTGGCTTTCCACATTACATTCTCAGAAACCATTTTAAAATTCACTGCTATTAACATTACCTCGTAGTATTCAACATAGAAGTTCTCTGGAGCAGGTCATTTCTTTAACTAAGATAAATAAAAGAAAATGTCAAAAAGGTTTTTTTTTTTTTTTCCAAAAATAAGAAGTGATTCTAATTGAAAGGAAGCAGTTTACATTGTTCTAAATGAGAATCATGTGAATGTGTTGTTTTTGTTTTTGTTCCGTATTTTGGGGATTTTTTTTCTCTCCCTAGGAACGGGGTGTTGCTTGATCACAGTTTATTGCAGCCCCGAATTCCTGGCCTCTAGTAATCCTCACGTCTCAGTCTCCTGAGTAGCTAGGGCTGCAGTTCCCAGGCCCTGAGACATAATAGAAAGTTGGTAAATACTGAAAAATAACAGAAATCATGCTTTGAGGTTTACTCATTAAATTATGGAAAACGTACCTTCATAATTTATGTTATTGATACAGTCAACAATTTAGCTATAGCCATTGTTACATCTTTTGAATGTGTCTCATTACAGCCAACTGTTGAGTAGCTACATTCCAGAAAAATATTCTCTGCTAAAATTATAAATTTAGGATTAAGTTTAGGATCACCTTCTCTTAGTAAACCTATACCTGGAGTTTGAGGCTCAAATAGCAATACTTACACCTGCTTATAATGGCACAAATTTATAATTTCTTTTCTGACATATAGGGAGCCCATTATGCTTTGGAATTTAGAATATTTTAAACCTTAAGAGGACAAAACAGTGGGACATATTCTGGATATGGCTTGAATCTGGGGCAGCACTCCAGATTCAAGCAGTTCAATATTTCTGAAGCAAAATGCACAAGTAAGCACTTAAATAAATAAATAAAACAATCAATAAATACTATAAATAACCTCATTAGTTGAAGTTGTATGTTTTTCTAAGCTAAATTTAGGTTAGGTTTTATGGCCAAGTGAATTTAGAAAGGCTTTTGAGTTTCAGATTTGCTTGGATTTAGGAATTGAAGATGAGTGACTTATAAATAGCATCTTTGCATAGACCTTCCCTGCTTTTCAATTATCTTTTTTTTTTCAGAATTAGTGTTTCTCAATATATCAGGTCCAGTGTCTCTTTTCTAGTGGAAATAATTTATTACAATATCTTTTTGCTGCTGACATAAAGCACAGAGATAATGTAACTTAAAACCTAAATACAATAATATATTTTTTAAAGATCAATGTAATAACCTATGTAAAGCATAAATAAAAGGAAAGAAATGAATAAAAAATTAACATATGTAACAACATGTAAGTGTTGAGATTCTAGCCAATCTAAAATACAATAAAGTATTCCAATATCTGCAGCTATGGTTACAATCACTGACTGTGCCAGCTATGAATGTAGACCGATAAGGTTCACTTTATCATCTGGGCCCATACCTAGAGTGGTGTACCAGGCATGATTTTCAAAATGTTCAACGACTCTTGGTAAAGTTCATTTTTTAAAGGAATATATTTTTTTATGTTTCATGGTAGCTGTTTTTCTGAAAAATTCAGTATTTCATAAAATAGTGCTTTTTTGGAAAAAAAAATTTGGAATTGTATGTAAAATGTATAATGTTCTAAGGTCAGATTATTTCAAGCTGGGCTTCCCCCCTCTATGAATGAGTGTCAGGACACTGGAAATCCAGGCACTTGTGCATCATGCAGGACTGTCCTGCCATGCACACTGCTGAACATCTCTCCTCCATGGCCCTTCCCACTAAATGTCAGCAATTCTCCCTTAATCATGTTGACACTGAAAACTGCCACTATACATTGGCTGAATGCCCTGAGCCTCCCGTGAGAATCACTGACCCATCTAATCCTCACAGCTACCTAATAAGCTCATTTTCTTACTATTGGTTTATAGAGGAGGTCATTGAGGAACAGAGAAAAAGAAAAGAATTACCATTATTGAGTGGCAAAGCTGCATTTTACCTACCACAGACATTTTAACTTGTAGTCCAATTATTTTCACTATATAGGGCTAATACTTATAAATCTATAATACTTACTTGTTCTTTCTCATTTTTAAATTCTTATGAGGCAACTCTGTCACCTTGTGCTTTCTATCCCCTTCCTGAAACTGCTTAATTCATAACGTTACCTACTCCAGATTTTTTCAGTAGTGGAGAAATTGGTACTTGATGGTCAACTACTAGGAGAAAAAGAGTTATTTGCATTTGAGGATTCAGCCTATTTTTGAAGCTGCCCTACATTCTATTTGAAGATAAATGACCTAGTTAGTGATTTGCCACCTGAAATAAAGCCAGGCCTCCAAAACACTGGGTGATTGTATTCATTATCTATTCCTGTATAATAAATTACTACCGAAATTAGCAGTTTAAAACAACAAATATTGTTATATCAGAAAGCTTCTGCGAGTTACGAACCTAGGATTGGCTTAGCTACGTAGCTCTGGATCTGGCTCAGAGTCTCTCTTAAGGTTTCGTTCAGAACATAGGCTGTGGCTGCTTCATCTGAAGGTTTGACTGGGGCTGGGGGATTCACTTCTAAGCTTATTCACATACTGTTGGCAGAAGCCCTCAGTTCTCCACTGTTGATCACAGGTTCTTAGCATGTGAGTGTCCCCTGTCCATGACATGATGGCTAGCTTCCCCAAAGAAAACAACCCTAGAAAGATAGAGGAGAAGAGAGAAAACCCATTCTTGCCTTTTATGATTTAGCCTTCAAGTTACAAACCATAACTTCTGCCATATTGTATTTGTCAGAATAGAGTCACTTATTCCAGCCTGTACTCAGAAGAGAGGAATTTGGTTCCACATCCTGACAGAAGGAATAACACAAATTATAGACATATTTTGTTTTAACCACTATAATGATCAATTCAGTTCTGAGAATCTTTTCTGATACTTAGTTTCAGTAGAAAACCTAATTCCAGTCTTACTGGTCTACCCAGATCCCTTCAGATGCCCTTCACGTTTTTGTTTGTTTGTTTCTGCACCTGCCATCCAGCTTCTGCTTTGCTGCTAAAGGCTGGTGCTTGCCAAATTTAGAGGCTTGCTCTTGGCCACTGCAGAGCCTCACATATCCAAAAAGCCAGAATACTGGATGAAGCTTTCCATGCCCCAAACACACACACACACAGACACACACATGCATGCACACACACACACATACCAACAATCTGTAGCCAGTGACTGACTGCTATAAAAGTTTTTTTTAAAAAGCCCACCTCTTTGCCCTAGGGTGGAATAGACTCTAAGGTCTGTTTTCCTTTTCAGAACTCCCTTTGAAATCAGGCTAAATCTGGCCTTCATCCAAAATTGTATTTTTGCTTGGCTTTTCTCCTTTTTCTTTCCTGCATCCTCCTGAACTGGTTCCTCCTGAGATGTTGTTCTTCATAAATTACTTGCACCTGAATCCTTAATTCAGACTCTATATATGTCACATTTTCTTTACCTAGAGCTTTGTAAAAATTTAAAGCCCTATATTTATGTTACACTTGATATTTTATTTAAAGGTATTTTGATTGTATAACATAAAACAGACTCAAGCTAGCTCAAGTGAAAAGGAGGAGTTATAGAAATATAACATATAATCTTATAGCTATTTGTTTAGGGCATATTTAATATGGCCTGGAGTCACAGGGACTTAAAGAAGGAAACAGAGTTTCCACCTCACGTGGCCACTTTCATCACTGTCTTGATAAGTGGGTCTATTCCATTACTCTGATTTCTCAGAAGAATCCATCAGCTTATGTATATTAACCATGGTCGTATGTAGGTGTCGCTATGGCTTTCTCTATTTTTATAAACTCTCCATTCCATTGCCAATTATCAATTCCTCGTTTCTTGCTTTGTTTTTTGTTTTAATTCTCAAGACAAAAATCCTGATGAGTCAAGATTCTATATAAAAGCCAGGCACAGAAGGGAGTGGAGTCATTTGATGTTACCGATTGGTTTGCAGGAAGCAAATGGTGAGACAGAATTTTATATAAAAGTGGTTTATTGGCATGTGTTCTCAGGATCAACACCTCTAGAGGAGAGAGAGGAGCAGGATTGGACAGCAGGAGAGTCATGTTCCGATGCAGTTATAATGAAAGCCTCAGCCAAGCCCGGAGAGCTCTAAAGCTGGAATGCCCTTCCCAGTTCTGAGTTGAAAGCAGGAAGCTGAGCCTTAACCTTCCTATATCACCTGGTCATTCCATGACAGAGGGTGTAATCTTGGAAAGGGTGGCTCTCTTCAACTAAGGACAATCCAGGGAAAGGACTCACATGCAAGATCTCAGCCACCAAGACTCCCAGCAGCTTTACTGTCTCTGTCCTGAGGGGATGAATCTGTGTACCCCAGCATCCACCAACACAAATACAGATTTGGATTAGATAACCTCCCATAGTCCAGCCTGAATGGGGTGGATTTATGGCCTTTGACCCAGTCAGCAATCTGCTTGTGCATTGCAGTCTTTGAAGCAGGCTTGTGCACAGGACTGATCCCCTGCAGACTCTGGGGAGAGAAAGAAACTATGGGCAATAAAATTAGTGATAGGTCTGATGGAGATTGAGAAAATGGTTTAGGACATGCAAATTATTTTGTAATACACTTTAGAAGTCATTATATATATAGAACAGTTAGCCTTATCTGAAGTTCTGCAAATTTAGAACATGGAGGCAGTAGTCAGGCATGATGTGCAAAATCGGCTTTATACACGAATCATACCATAATAATACACTAGAGTTAAATCCACATAAGTCCTTGCATGCTTTACTGTTCTGAGATGAAAAGGATCTTTAATTTAGAATAGTCCCTTTGGTTCTTGCCCCTTTAAAACTCACTAAATGCATACGTTTGCTCCTTTGAAAATGTAAAGCCAAATGTTTGTTTAAAGTACATTATAATTCCCTTTACCATCATTTTAAGATGGCATTTAAAGAAGTAAGTGCAGCATCCCTTCCAGTAGAAAAGCCATGAATAAGACTCATCATATAAATATTTTGCTCTATGCTACTGGCATTAACGTATCACGGCTATAAAAAACAACACTCAGTCGTAGTGCCAGAGTTTTGCCATGATCTTAAATAGGGGAGCTGAGGTTTAAAGGATTGTAAGCACAAAAAGATACTCTTGAGTGATTTCTGAAAAGGAATAATTGCAATGCACTTGCCTTCATTCTCTTTACTCAGGAGGAAAAGAAGAGTAACAAGTATATGAAACACTTCCACATGCACAAGGTGGCCATGTACACTTTGAGTGGCCAGGCCTATGTATATTCTGGGATCTTGCAGAGGCACTGTGTCAGTTGGGGTGGGGAGGGGATGAGGGTTTAAATGCAAACCACAGAATCCTTTCTGGCTATCTTACGTGGAAAAAAAATGAATGAGAGGAAATTAGGTTGTTCACTGACTCTCTGCAAGAGCCAAAGATTTATGTTCTATTTTTCTCTGCTTGCTCTCCTCATTGTTATTTTTCCCTCTGCAGTTAGCCTGTGGTGAGCGCTACTAATTTTTGAAAAGTATGTTTGACTATGATACTTATTCATTGAATTTGTGATATTAGAAAGACAGTTGTATGCAGAATCCAAGGAAAAAAGTATTCAAAGTATTTCCCTTTGCTCCCATGATTCATCATTCATTCATTTAACACATTTTTAAGATGAATAGTATCATTTAACATGTTTTTAAGGTGAATAGTATGCTAGTAATTGCTACCTTAAACATATTATGTAACTTGCAAATTGTTATGTCTTAGGGAATCAATTTCAATGAACGTTCCCTGCATATTGTATTTCTTGGCACATATTCTGTTTTCTACTAATATTGTTTTAATGTTTCTTCTGTTTTATAAAATTAGATACAAACAAATAAAAAAGTGAAAAAATAAAAATAAATTTTATCTAATTAAATCATTAATCATTTCAATTTCTCTCTTCCTTTTCTTCTTCTTCCCTCTCCTTTTCTCCCTCCATTCCTCCTCCCCTTCTTTCTTTTCTCCTTTTCTACTAAGTCAGTCAGTCAGACCTTCAATAATGATTTATTGATCACCAACTGTGTATCAGACTGTGGGCTGTGCTGGAAATCACATAAGCAAATAACTTCTCATCACCCCAGGCATAAAAGGATTCATATTTCATTGGAAAATATATTGTTCTGTAATGTAATATTTCACATTTATTTGTTGTAGTGGGCATCTATTATTTATTCCCCAGGATCAATCTCCCCATCTTTCTGTGAGAGTGCCCTGGGCGAGGCATGGTGGCTCACGCCTGTAATCCCAGCCCTTTGGGAGGCTGAGGTGGATGGATCACCTGAGGTCAGGAGTTCAAGACCAGGCTGACCAACATGGAGAAACCCTGTCTCTACTAAAATTACAAAATTAGCCAGGCATGGTGGCACATGCCTGTAATCCCAGCGACTTGGGAGGCTGAGGCAGGAGAATCGCTTGAACCTGGGAGGTAGAGGTTGCAGTTAGCCAAGATTGCGTCTTTGCACTCCAGCCTGGGCAACAAGAGTGAAACTCTGTCTCAAAAAAAAAAAAAAAAAAAAAAAAAGCAAGAAAGACTGACCTGAAGTTATTTTTGGGAGCATCCATTTCCCATTTAAATCTTAAAGTTTGGTTAGAAGTGATACCAATCACAGATCCAGTGACAGCCACTGCTGGTTCTATTTCCCTGGCAACAGTAATTGGCATATAACCAAATTGAGAATGAAGGCGAAAAAAAAAAAAAGGAGAAAGAGGACCTAGTGATGGCCACTTGTGATATTGCTTAAAAAATGGAATCAGTTCTAAGCTTTGCCTGGAGCCAGAATGCTCTACTGACTTTTGTCACAGTGTCTCTTTCCCTCTGTCACAATGACAAACAACATTAGAGATCATTGCTTTTCCTTCAGCAGGCTACATCAGAGAAATAAAGGTAGCAAAGGAAGTAGAGAGAGGACCCATATACCCTTCATCCAGTCTCCCCTACGGTTATGTCTCATATAATTGTAGTGTGATATCAAACCAGGAAACCAGCATTGGCACAATGTGTGTATCAGGTAGACCTATGTCATTTCATTACTTGTGGAAATGTGTGTAAGCGCTCTTAAAATCAAGATAAAGAACTGTTTCATCCTCCCAAGATGACACTCATACAACTCTCTTATTGTAACACTTATCATCACCACCCCCCTACTATCCCCAATCCTGAGCAATAATTAATGTTTCGCACCACTATAATTCTTTTTTTTTTTTTTTTTTTTTTTTGAGATAGAGTCTTGCTTTGTCGCCCAGGCTGGAGTGCAGTGGCGCGATCTCGGCTCACTGCAAGCTCCACCTCCCGGGTTCACGCCATTCTCCTGCCTCAGCCTCCCGAGTAGCTGGGACTACAGGCGCCCACTACCACGCCCGGCTAATTTTTTGTATTTTTTATAATTCTAACATTTGGAGATTTGTAGTCTTTCTGAGCATATTTTTTTTTTTTGCATAGGTTTTTTTTGTGGTTGCTCTAAGGTTTTTACTGTAGGTTATTATAGATATAAAATGTATCACAGTCTATTGATGCTAACATTTTGCTAGTCCAAGCGAAAGGTAGACATTGTGCTTGTCTTTATTCCTTTACCATCACGCATTTACAGTATAATTGTCTTAAGTATTGCTCCTATATATGCTGACGACTACATTAGGCAGTTTTATAATTTTTGCTTCAACCATCAAGCATAATTTAGACAACTCAGGAAAATAAAAATACATAATATTTACTAATGCTTTTGGTCCTTCTGTTGTTCTGTCTTTCTTCTTGTTGTTCCAATACTCCTTCTTTTGTCGTTTTACGTCTGTTTAGAGTATTTCCTTCCCGCAGTCTTTTAAGATAGGCTTGCTGGTGATGTTTTTATTTTTAGTTTTTACTTTTCTATCACGTGAGAATGTCTTGCTTTCTCCTTCACTTCTGAAGGATATTTTCACTGCATATAGAACACTGTATGGACAGTTTTGTTTTGTTTTTTCTTCTGTCAGCACTTGAAAAATGTTGTACCAGTTTCTTTTGGTTTCCATAATTTTACATGATAAATCTGCTGTCATTTGCATTGATTTTGCCCTATAAGTAACATGCCATTTCTAACTGCTTTTAAGATTTTTTCTTTGTCTTTAGTTTTCAGAAGTTTTCACATTTTTTTTTTTCTTCTTGCATTTATCTTGTTTGGTATTGGCTCAATTTTTTGAATCTGTAGGTTTATGTCTTTTGCCCGATTTGGGAAGTTTTCAGCCGTTCTTTATTTGAATACATTTTTAGCCCCACCGTCTTTCTCTGCCTCTAGAACTCAGATGACATAAATGTTAGGCTTTTTATTATAATCCCATATGTCCTTGTTCACCTTTTAAAATTTGTGTGTTTTCAGTCTATTTCATCTCTGTAGCTCAGATTGAGTAATTTCTATTGGTAATTGAGGGTTTTGATTTTAGCTTTGACTTTTTTCAATCTTAAGATTTTAATTTGGTTCTTCCTTATATCTTTTATGTCTTTGCTAAAGCCCTCTTTTTTATTTCTTTCACTTATGTTCAAATTGTGGATAGTTTTAAAAATAATGACTGAGATCTTTGCAAGATAATTCTAACATCTTTGTCTTCTCTATGTTTGTGTCTGTTGATTATCCTTTCTCATTCAAGTTGAGATCTTTCTGGTTCCTGATACACTGAGTGATGTTTTAATTGAGATCTGGACATTTTTGTTGTTATGCTATTCTCATGCTTCAGCCTCAGCCTCCTGAGTAGCTTGGATTACAGATGTGCACCACCATCCCTGCCTAAATTTTCATATTTATAGTAGAGATGGGTTTTGCCATTTTTCCCAGGCTGGTCTTAAACTCCTGAGCTCAGGGAATCCACCTACCTTGGCCTCCCAAAATGCCAGGATTACAGGTGTGAGTGACTGTGCCCAGACCATATTTTATTTTAAATCGTGCATTTTAGCAGGCATTTCTTGACACCTCTTTAGCAAGGGAAGTGAGTATTGCTTCTCTACTTCCAGATGGGAGTGGAAATCTGGGTTCTTCACATGGCCTCCATTGTCATATACAGAAACAGAGGATCCCTGCTATTGGTTGGTGGGAGTAGACATTTAGGTTTCCCGGTAGACCTCCACTGATACCACTGTGGCTGGAAGGGAGAAGGTGCCTCCTTATTGCTTCCTCTATGGGCTCCATGACATTATGAGGGGTAGTCCGAGTACTACTGAATTGTAGTGAAAGTCTTGACTCTCCACTAGACTTCCAATAAACCACCCTAGTGAGGATGAGGAAGTGTGTCTCATTATGAGACACATAGGCTGGGTGGGGTGGCGTGGACATCTAGTCTCCCCACTCAGCCTTCTCTGACACCACCCAAGGGGGAAGGTATCTTGTTATAGCCTTATGTGGGAAGTTTAAGCTTCTACTTGCTACTTGCTGACAGTGATGGGGGTGGATCCATTTTTTATGTGGTATTTGGCTGCAGCAGAATGTTTAAGTTCTAAAATACATCTGCCTTCTAAGATGCTCGTTTCCCATTCCTTTGTCTAGAGAGAGCAGGCTTGTCTTGAGGTTTCTTTTTTTGGTCTGACCCTATTGGCATTTCTAGGTCATCTGCTTCTCCAGTAGCTCATATATCCAATCTGGTATTTTTAGGCAAAAAGAAAATCCAGTTCACTGGCTACTGTGTCATTCTTCAGATCTCATGGTCTCCATCCAACTTGCCTTCTTCTCTTCACCTTTCAGAGGTGTTTTATGTTTGTTTTATTTATAACATTCAGGGTTATTACCTGTCTTAAGTGAGAAGGATAGGGAAAACATATCTACTTTTCAGAAGCAGAAGTCCAGAATACTTTTTTAAAAAATAAATATAATGGCAATTTATCAGAATTATTTCATCATGAAATAGTTATTATATTTGTTATCACTTGCAGAATTAATATAGATCATTTAATTAAAGAAAACAATGGTTCCACTGCTGTGTAATAGTTAATTTTCATGTATTTGACTGAAAAAATATTTGGTGGTTTCCTTTATTTCATCTCTATTGTGGTAATGTTTGAATCTATTTTAAGCTCCCAAGCATTCTCTTAATAGTGATTTATAAGCAGTCTAGCTTCATTTCATCCCAGAGATCTAACAGTCAAGAAAATACCTCCTAATTCTTTATCTAAAGCCTCCTCAAAGTTTCTGCCCTATGATGCAGTTTAATTCATTTTGAGAAGTGATGTTTTTGGATCTATTGCAATTCTTTGAACACACAGACCTTTTTTTTATTATTCTTCAATTGCTGTCTATTGTGCTTATTTATTATTCTAATTCTGTCTAAATTAGCCTCACAAAAGGAACCTATAAAATGAAGTATTTCAAAAATTAAACTCTAATCATTCCGAGAGTAAGTTGGCCTTGGTATAATTTGCATGGTGTTAGCCCTTGGACAATGAGGGTCATGAAATGGAGAATGATTTAAGAAACAA
The DNA here is from genome assembly GCF_029281585.2 of Gorilla gorilla gorilla. Lineage (NCBI taxonomy): Eukaryota > Metazoa > Chordata > Mammalia > Primates > Hominidae > Gorilla > Gorilla gorilla. The sequence goes on along the minus strand of NC_073227.2, from coordinate 177,774,244 downwards.
ATGGAAAGACTTGCAAAAGTACTAGCCTGTCTTTGGAGAAACTGCCTTCCTGTTTCATTTTTCAGAGCATTGTTACTTGTTCTTGTGTTGGCTTTCATGAAACAAATTTATGTATTTATGTATTTTTCTTTTTTTTTTTTTTTTACTACCAGAGTAGAGTACTCTTCGAGGTAATTTGAGACTTTTAATTTTCTAGCAATATATATCTGTTTCCTTTTATTAATGTTACAATAAACTGTTTAGCAGAAACTACGCTCCCAGAAGATCTCCTGATAAGGTACACACATAGAAAAATAAAGAAATGCACCATATTTGATGGGAATGAGGAAGGTGGGAACAAATCCAAAAATGTGTATCCTAAAAACTGTTTTAATAAGAAACTAATTTTATTTCTTATAAGGTTGTATTAAAATATGGTTGTCAATTCTTTAGCAAATTAGTATAAAATCCTAAATACTACTTATCATTTATTTAATAAATATGAAATGGTGACTTCTGATAGGAAAATCATTGTATTTGCACTGTGTAGGGTAGAAACAGAGATAAACAAATGACGTACACTTCCTGCACTTCTCTAAAGAAAGTGCTAAATCTGGTTCAAATCGAATTGAGTGTGAAGTGAGGGTGGCAGAGGGCATGGAAAGTGGTGGAAGCAGAGTGAACAATTTGAAGAAGCGATAAAGCACAAAACAGAACTCTGGAGTCAAAAAACTATGCCAGAAGGAGTAAAGGATAGTGCTTGCAAATGGAAATTGAGAAAGAAGGAGCCTTCAAGAACAGATGTTTTGTGGAGAGGTGGAAGGATGAGAAAAGTGACTTGGAGTTGAGTGTCATATTTTGACAGCTTTGGAAATTGAATGTAGGAGTTTCTATTTTACCCTGAGACCTTAAGAACTCTTGACAAGTTCAGATAAAAAGCAAACATATGATGAAAGTGTCATTTTAGATTACATTCTGCAGAGGTGTTATTCTATACATCAGGAAAGTATAAGACCAGAGGCGGAGCATCCACTAAAATTTAATATGGCAAAATCGGTTTTGAGTCCATCAAGTCTAATGATAACAAAGGGAATAAAAGGGGAAAATGATAATGAAAGAAATGCCAAACATCTTTGTTCCTGATAACAGGCATGTAGGAAAGGTGGATTAAGAAGAGGAATGGCTGGGGTGCAGGAATAACCAGCAAGGAATCTTAGTGCCATTTGTTGTTATTCTTGAAAGGCAATTTGTAACTTGTTTAAATTGTTTGATGAGAAATTGGAGATAACATTTTGGAATATTTATTCAATAAACTGGCAATGGGAAGAACTAGAGAAATAATAAGGCAGTTGTAGAAGACAGTGGAAATCAGTGAATACATTTATCTAACAAGTGGAGGGGGTCAAATGAAGTAAAGAGAAGGGAGTTATTCAATAAAATTAATTGAAGATACCTAAGAGACAGTATGAAGTGGAGAAAATCAAGAAATGTGGGATCACTCTTCTGGTGCAGGTAGAATGCATAGGATGGACAGAAGAGATGACCACTGAAAAGGTAACATGTGAATTTATTTCCCGCTGAGATAACAAAAAATAAAGCGAAGATGAAAGTGGAATTGTATCTTGAGAGATAGTTTCTATAACAGTGTCGCAGATTTGGGAGTTGAGTTCAGTTTCTTCCTTACTAGTTCTGTGACTTTAGGCAAAGTAATTATCCTTCTAAATTTCAGAAGTTTTCTTATTTGTAGAAAACTAGTAGTACCTATCTGGTCTGGTTATGGTAAGGAATAAATAAAATAAATCACATAAAGCAGTAACACAATTGCTGGCACACTGCATCACAATAAATGATATTATTAGTGTTGTTGTTTTGGAAATTTCATTTTGGAGTGATTCACTCATGCAATTCTCTGCTTGAAATAGTGTACAGAAAAGTGCTTTCCTTTGCTCTCAGGGTTCTTCTGAGAATGTTAACTCCCCTAGACAACATTTGTATTTTAATAAGGTCCTCAAGTCTGGAGGACAGGATGGGGAAGAAAAGAAGAAAGCTTTTCTGTTCCTCAAATGGCATTACAGAGATGAACACTTATCATGTCTCTCTTTGTGTAAACTGATCCCTCTCCATACCACATTTGTAATAGGATTTATGAAATTTTTTCTAATTAGTTTCACTCAGTTAAAAACCCATTTAATAATATGTTTACCTTTAAATCATTTCAAAATCTCTTAAAGTCACATAGTACTTGTCAGTTGCATTTCATTACAGCATGGGAACAAACTCCTGCAATGTTGGGGTACAAAAGAGAGCACCTGTCACATCGTTTGCATCCCTGGTTTATTTTCCTGGAGGAGCATGCTCTCAGAAGCCCGAACCTAGGGAATATATGTATATCGTGGTGGTAGAATTATCTTGAAGATTCTATCTTTTAAAAATGGAAGATTAAATTAGAGGATGATTGCTAAATTTGCTTGTTGTCTTTCAAGTTCTGAATTAGTATTACAAAGATTATTGATGAGAAGGAAATATTTGCCAAAACTGGTGAATATGTTTTGAGCCCAAGTTCTTTTTGTAGTATTAATTCACTGATGTAAATGTATGTTTTAATTTATATTCTTATACTTGTTTATGCAAAGATGGCAAATGCTGGAGAAAATTCATTTCACATCTTGGGACCTTAAAATGTTTTTCTAATCTGTAAAATAAAGGTTTTATTTTACCAGATCTTAAAGGTAAAATAAAATTAAGTGAAAATTAGGCTCCCCTTAGACCTAAATAACTTGTAGGAATTTAGTTATCTATTCATTTACATCACTGCTTACAGCAATGACTTTGAGGATAATTAAAAAGAAGTCTTGGTAGAAATAGTAAAGATTCTACTGAATATAAAATCAGAATAAAAAAATCAACTTGCATATCTTTATGATTTATTTCTTTTGTGGAAATTGAATTCGGAAACTAGAAAATTCTATAAATTATTATGCCACATATGTGGCATAACTTTATAAATTATTATGTAAATTCTATAAATTATGTGGCACATATGTTAACATATATTAACATATGTGGCACATATGTGGCATAATAATTTACAGAATTTTCTAGTTTCTGCATCATAGGGCAGTGTTTGGTAATTAAGGCAAGTGACAGCTGAAAGGAACTGACAGCTACCACCAAGCACAGTGTAATGACGGGGTGCTTGGTGAATGAGCTCACACCTGGTTCATATGCAGAGACTCCCTAGTCATCACTGCCTCAGTGATTCTGCAAATCCAGCAGGTTGAAACTTAAACACAGAACATATTTATTCCTCAGTAATAACAGATCAGTCACCATCGAAGGCAAGATTGGAATCTTGCATGGCAATATGTCATGTCCTATTTCTCCTCTGGTGCACAGAAATCCAAACGTATTCTTTTTAAAATAATTTCAACCCTTACTTCAGACTCAGCAGATACACATGCAGGTTTGTTACCTGGGTATATTGTATGATGCTGTGATTTGGTGTACAATTGATCCCATCACCCAGGTCCAACTGTATTTTTAAATTGATTTATTAATTTGACATCTTTCTTTAAATAATCAAAAATTTAAAGAATACTTTAATACTAAGATTTTGTTCCCAAAAATCAACTTAGTTTACACTTTTTCATGATGAAATATTGACTAAAAATTAAAATACTTTGTTTGCATTTTAAATTTTGGTTATTGAAAACTAAATGATCTCTGTGAGTGGCAGTTTCTCAAACTTGCCAAACCTGTGGCTCTGTCTATTAATTAGATGGTTTATAATAAATGAGCCTGATTTTCTCATCAAAACTATTTCCTTCTTTGTAATCTTTTTGAAAATGACATTACAAACTTTTTCCAGACTGGGTAATGTTAATAGCAAATTTCTTCATTTACTAAATGGTTTAGACGTAATTAGTATGGTAGATCTGGTTTCCTGGAGTGCAGACTGGAGTATCTACTGGCAAGGCAGAAAGTTTATGAGGGTGTGTTATGAGGATCAGCACTGACTGGGGGAGGAAAGGAAGCACAACTGAGCAGGGGGAGATGGCAAAGCTGTGATGCAGTCTCAACAAAGTCCTCAGCCAACTCTGTGGGGAGCTCTGGAAGTGAGATGACCCTTCAGAATAGTTCTAAATTGGAGTGACTTAGTTGTCAGGCTGATATTCTCCTGCACTGAATGTGGGCTTCTCCCAGAAGTAGGCACGTCTTACTTCACCAGAGGCCACTTTTGGGTGGGAGAAGGCTGACAGCTAAGGTCTGGAACCTGACTACACTCACAGAAGCTAGAGATCCTTCACACCTAGGTTGGGACACAGATAACTGGGTAGGGGATCATGGTTTCCAGTACAAAGAGTTAACACTGTGAAAAATACATGGCTCCTAAAGAATCCCAGACTCAGCAACCATCTTAGAAAAAGGACCTTAGTAAAGTTTGTGTGAGAAAAGTGCAAATAGCTAAAAAAATGAAAATCACTTAAATTATCATAGTTGTTGAGATTATAATATATTCTTCCACTCAAAGAGTTTTATAGTCTTATTTGCTTTCTCTACCTATTTTCTGCTAGGTAATTTTAAAAACAGGTTTTTGAAAACAAAGTTATATAAGGATAAACAACATAGACTGTGGAGTTGATTGACTGTGTTCAAACTTAGTTTTACAGCTTACTAGCTGTCCCATCTTGAACAATAACATGTTAGAACCTCTGTTATTTCTACACATGAGAACAATGATGAGGTGAAAATTAAGAGAGATGGCAGTTTTTAATAGATTCCACTTTAATGCCTTTTATTTTGAGGTAGCTAGTGTTTATTTCTTTTTTTCCAAGTACTGCAGATAAAATAGTGTTATGGGATCCTTAGGGTGATGCTTTTCCAGCTGGAAACCTCTTTGGCCAGTGGTGCCTTTGCCTGAGTTTTGCTCAGGCCATTGGGCCGACTTGGCCTGGCAGGCTGCCCTTGGCTTGTACTACCAGCCTGGATCGCATGCCTGCCAAGGGCAAGGGGAGTGGTGAGGGGTAGGTGAGTGAGCAAGTGTCAGGTCTGGACACTGCGCACAGCCAGGCATGCCAGCTGTGGCAGGGTGGGCAGCTCCAGGTGCTGGCATGGGCTCCAGCTACCTGTGAGACTGCGGTTGGACCAGGAGTATTGCAAGTAGCTTCCACAGTTGGCACCAGGGAACTCAGTGGCAACCAAAAGCTTGGAGACCCAGTAACCGCAGAGCCCCGAAGAGAGTGTCACAGCCCTGACTTGGGGAGCTCCTAGGTCTGGGCCCCTCAAAAGTCTGCAGCTTTTCTCTCCTTCTCTTTTCTCTCCTTCTTCTCATCCCCTATGTGGAGAGCAAGGGGCATGTTTCAGCCCTGTTTCTGTTACCGCTCTTTTAGCCCCACCATTTGGTGGGTCCTGATCTTGTCTTGTGTCCAGGAACAATGACGTACTCGGACAAGTGGAGGGTGAAAGGCTAAGAGGAATGTTATTGAGCAACAGAACAGCTGAGAGAAGACCTGCACTGGGTAACTCCTCTTCGCAGGCAGGGTGTTCCAACAGTGTTCAACTCTCAGCAGACAGGAGACCCTGGAATGGGCATCTCCTCTCCACAGCTGGTCATCCCACTGGGTGCTCGGCTCTCAGCAGAGAGGAGACCCTGGAGTGTGTAGCTCCTCTCTCCAGGTAGGTCATTCTGTCATCTCCTCCAGTCTGGATGAGTCCAGAATTTTTATGAGCTTCAGGGGGGAGGAAGTCTGTGCTTATTGGTTCATGGGGAGCCATGGGCAGGCCCAGAAAAAGCACCCAAAGTTCCCATTCTGGTCCATTAGTCTGACCGTCAGGCTTCAGGCTTTCCCTGGCTTGAAGATGGTGCCTCATTGGGACCCACCCCTTTCCACCCAGGAGCCTGTTGGCCTCCTGCCATCATCCACAGCACCCAGGCTGTTTGTGCCAAGGGGCACCTGCAGGCCAGCACCGAGCTGCTCTCAGCCCTGCCTCCACCTCCCTCCCATGCTTATTGATGTCCAAAGTCCAGAGGCGGCCAAAGCAGCATGGGGTCCCAGAGCGGGCCGAGGCAGCAGGAGGTATCAGTGCTGTCCTGAGTGGGCACACACCTGGCTGGGTGCAACAGTGCCCAGGCCTGGCCTCAACTTTTCTCTGAGGCTCTAGTGTGCTCCAGGAGCAGGGAGAGGCCAGGCAGCAGCAGCAGGCACTGCCAAGCCTTTGGAGGCAGTGGGTGGCCTTCCTGCCCTGGAGAATGCACAGATGCCCGGGTCCCCAGCCAGGGCTGGGCGGCTGCAGCTGTGTCCAGGAGGGCGGGGCTCCTGCCTGCTCCCAGGCCCCAAGAGCACAGGGAGGCCCAGTCCACCCCTGCAACTTGGGCAGCTGTGACGGGCAGCTGCAGCTGTGCCTGGGAGAGAGGGGCTTTTGCCTGCTCCCGGCCTCCAAGAGCACAGGGAGGCTGTGGTCTGCAGGGGCAGCTTGGGCAGTTGCAGCTGAGCCTGAGAGGGTGAGGCTCCTGGCCATTCGCAGCTCCCAAAGGCTCCTTGGAGCACACAGCCTCCACCGCACCTCCCCCACTGTAGTGGGCGTCATGGCAATGGCTACTCCAGACACGTTGCAGCTGCCATCAATAGAATTCACTATTAATATCAATATTAGGAACTTTGCATTATTGTGTTACATTAGACATCACTCTTTTCTTTCTGGTAATAAAAATCTTCTTTGATAAAGATGGTGTATCTAAGAAGACATTGGAGCCTACATGTAGGGAGTTCAATTAATGCTGACAAATGAACAGTTGACTTTTACCACAACGAGGCAGCAAATTCCTAAATGGTTAGACAACAACATTTTGTAGCAAAAGAATATGGTGGGCAATTTTATTGATTATGATTAAACGCTCCTTATCTTTTTCTACCATAATTAACAACATACGAATTTACAAATATTTCACAAAATTAAAATGACTTCATTACAGAATTATTGATCAAACTAAAAGATTCCTCAGAAGAAAGATTGTTGACATTCTATTTGCAATTGCTCTCACCCTCCACAAGAAGTGGTGATATAGTTAGACAGTAGGGCCACAAGGGAGATTGATGGCAGGAGAGGTTCATTTTTAAATATCAGAGCCTTTTTTTTTCTCTTTTTAAGCTCTGCATTTAATTCATTCTTGCTGTTCTATGGCTGAGAAATAAGATATTTCTGTCTCTTGTTTTCCAAAATGCACCTTTCTTCTGACCTTTACTTCTTCAATTCTTTCCCCTCCATATGCTTTTGAGTCTGAGTCTAACCAAACCATTTAGTGAAAAAGTGAAGAACTGTCAGCCAACTTAATGGGTTAATTCTGGAGGAAGAAGGTGTGTGCATACTTTTTCAGGGGCCATTCAAAAAATTTGTGGGGAAGAAAATCAGACTGGAAGACAGGGTCTGGATCATGAAAAGCCTTGTATGAAATGGTAAAGAAATTCAGTTTTTTCCTTTGGCAAATGGAGGACAGTTAATGAATTTTGAGCAAGGGAAAGATTAAATTTACATCTAGGAAAATTAAAGCTATAATCATAATAGGCCATTTGCTCTAAGTTTTGGTATCTAAAGCATTAGATTTTTGTGACCTTAAATACTATTTTTAGTGGACTCCTTACTCTATAAATGACTCTGATATAGTCAGACTGATATTTCCTTCATCTTACAACACACCTTTGGAAGTTTGTTGTAAATATTTTATTTCATTTAATACATATTGAAGGGGGATTGAATGACTTTGAGTGTCTTCCTAAAACACGAAGAGTTTACTCTCAGCTGAAGATGACATGACTACTTCACTGGAAAACAGTTCAATTTCCTCCCATGCAATTCAACTCCTATTTTTAACTAGAACTACATTTTCAATATATTGCTAGCCATTTCCATATGCATGTGCCTCTCATACTGCTCTCTGAGTATGATGAAAATCAGCTCATTTCTCTGTCTTTTAGCTTCACCATTTATTAGCTCCTGCTGCATTCCACTTCCAATCAAGCATAGAGTCCTTGACAGTCTACTTCCAAATGAATCTCAAATATTTGCCCTTTTTTCCATATTGATCATTATTATACTGGTTCAGATCCTCATCATTTTAATTCTGAAGTGTTGAAATAGCCCCTTGACTCTGACTATCTAATTTCTCATCTCTCCAATGCACTCATCACACTGCTGTCATCATTATCTTTCTAAAGTACAGCTTTGGTCATGTCACTCCCCCGAAGAGCCTTCTGTTGTCCCACAGTATCAAGTTGAAACTTGTTAGCGTGCAAAGTCAGTCAAAATCTGTCCACATTCTTTCTTCAGCAAGGTCTCAGAAAGCGAACTCTCTGATCCATGTACAAATAAATATGCTGATGAGAGTAAAACTAAAAATAAAATCTGAATGGAAGAGGAAAGATTAAAACGGCCCTGCGGTATCCTGTTTTTTTGATTCTTGGGCAGAAAGAAGGGATTGGTTATTTGAGGGTTGTTGCAGACTGTTGCCAGACAAAGAGGTCCTTTAGTACACCAAGTTTAAGGATCCAGGGAGCAGTTGCTCTGTCTGATACCTTAAAAATTCAGTGGAGCAGACACCCACCCCCAAAAAATCAAAAAACTGCTGGAAATGGGTGATGTCTGAAAGGGACATAAGTTGGGAGGCAACAATGATATTTATGCAAATTAGAAAAGGGAGATGGAGACAACCCTCCAGTGGGAATTGTAGGAAAAAAATAACTCTTGTGGAGACACACCTAAAAATTCTCTACCAAAAAAGTATTTTCACAAATTGAAAATAACTAAATTAACTGGTTTGTTACATTCCAGAATTTAGGTCTGGCACTGGCACGAATTCAGAGAAATGCCCCAACATCCTACTGTCTGTGTGTCCTAACATGCTCTCCATCACCCCAAAGACTGCGTAACCCCTGTTGAACCATACTGGCGTGCTTGTAGTGGCCTACATGCACCGTAGGACTCTCACACAATGAATTTCTTTACCATGCAATTCCAATACTTTCAAAATCCAAAAAGCCCGTGTTGAGAACCAGTTAAGCCAATTTCTGTGTTCTTTTTCATAGAGAACAGTAGCCATTTGTAAGTCTCAGTTAGAAGAGGGTCAGATACCCCTTACTAAATTCAATCCTTAATGAACACAAATCTCAAAACAAATTTCATCTCTCATATACACTTACAAAACACCCTTATTAATAACCAGTCATAAAACAGTTATGAGACCTGTTCTCTAGGTTCAGTGCTTCAAAGACCATGTTGAAAAACTTTTCATTGAAGGCAAATGCAGAAATATCCCAGCAGCAGCCTTCTGTTCTGCTTAGAGTAGCATTAGGCTTCCAGAAATCCAGATAACTATTAAGGAGCAAGCTCTGGGCACCATAGTATTCTTGTTCTTGGCTCACCTAGGGGTGAATGTAGAATGCATTTAGCTGTCCATATAATCTCCCCTGTGAGATCACACTTCTCATATCCTTATGCCAATAAACTTCTAATTTCTCCAATGCAAAACCCTTTTCTGATATTCACTATTTTACTCAGCAAAATGTGTAATATTATTTAAGGTCGGTATAACAAAACAGTAGCAGTAGTTGTCTCTGTGTGCCCTTTATGACACAATGCTAGCTGGCACAATGCTGGCTGACCACCCCTGGAGTGTGGGTTTTTGCTTAGAACAGCTGATTGCCCCTTACTTATATTACTCCATGCAGATGTACTTTAAAGTTAGTTACAGAAATCAAAACAATCTGGGTCATATCATGGTGCAGAGAAAGCATATCTTTGGGGTGATCCTCAGTGCCTAGAAACCTGGGAAAAAATTACTCAATTGGAGAAAACGCTATGAATTTCCTGACCCCCAAAAGTCTTTGGAAATCAGGCAGATTGGGATTAAATCTTAGCTTCATCACTTAGTTCTGAAATGACCTTGAAATAACTAGTTAATTTTACTGATCCTCTCTTTCTTCATCTATACATTAGGCTAAAGATTTAGGCATGTGTGTATTCTACAAACACAACATCCAGTGGTGTGCTGGAGCTGACTTGAACCTGCTTACAAGCATCCAGTGGCAAATTTTCAGAAATTTTACAGGATAGTTATTAACACAGCTATTGGGAAAAATCATATTATATATATTTGTAATTAAATAAATTATATAAAAAGAGACAAGACAAACTCAAAGTTTGTCACTTCCCAAATACTCTGTATCTTACTCTTTTTTCAAGTTCTTATGTTACTTATGTTCATAGTATAACATTGTACAGCTGTATATCTCTTCCCAACTTCATTGACATCAGACAACTTGGTAGCTTGGAATCAGGCACAGTGGCAGTATTTATACCATGGAAATCACCAAGCACTCAAAAATCAGGGCTTGATTCATCATCTTGTGGATTGTTTCTAGACTAAAGAGAGGGATGAAGAAAATGTCAACAATGTGGAATAAACTTAAAACTATATAATGTTTTTACTATGTTCTGAGTGCTTTACATATTTTATGTACATATATATGTACATACATATATTACGTTCTGAGTGCTTTACATATATTATTCATCTAATTTTAATCACATCTCTGTGAGCTAGGTAATACATTATTATTTTTTAAGATGAGGAAACAGTACCAGTGTTTAAATATCTTGTCTAAGATCTCAAAAGTGGTAAGTGATAGAGCTTGAATTTGAACCCAAGCAGTATAGCCTGAAAATTAACTTCTGCAAAGTAGTATTGATTTATAAGAGAGAGCTTGTCTTTTGAGAGAAAATAAACTTTTTCTGTTTTAAAATATAAAGAGCCTGAAGAAATTAGAACATGTAATCTATCCATAAACCATAATGTGGTTAGAATTCATGATAATGTAAGTTAGGTTCCCTCCCAGCAGAAGATGACATTTTACTGACTGCAGGAGGAAAGAAGGACAAGAGAAAAGCTCACCACTCTAGGGTTAGTTATTGTTGTGGTCCCATGATATTTCTCAAATAGATTTGAGGGGACTGGGTCCCAAATGCTCTTGGGAAGAGAGAAGATCCATGTCTCATCCTTAGCCTACAGCTTGGAGAGAAACAAACCTCCCAAAGAAGTCTCCGCCAGAGTTTATTTCACAGCTCTGAGTAAAAATGGCAGCATGGCATGGGAGAGATCCATGAGACTACGGGGTCTCCGTGGCCACAGAGGAGCAACTCAATAGTTTCCCAGAACTTAGAGAGAGGTGAGGGGATTGAAACGGTCCCTCAGTCACAATGAAGACATGCAACTGGCCTACTTGCTGCAGGTACTGAAACTGATGTTCAAAGACCAGACAGAAGGATTGATAAATCCACAGAAGCAAATTGATATGTAACACCTTCCATCTTCCATACTGATGTTCACAGTTTACTGATTTTTAATTTAGAGTTATGGAGTTAATTTCTAATTTCGCTGTGTTTACCTGGGGGAATGATTAAAATGTTATGCATCAGAGAGAATAGAGATTTAGAGAAGATATTAAATTGAATCATAGAAGCAGATACTAGGATTCTTGAAAAGTAGAGTTAGAAACTACAAAAATGCTCTCCTCAGACAAAGTATATATGTCTATTTAGGATCTAACAACTGAGAATATGAAAGAGAATATCTCAGTGAAAATGTATTCATTGAATATCTATGTATATATATGCACACATGCCTGCAGACCCACCCCATCTTTGAGTGTTTGACTGATTTATTATTTACTTGTTTATTTTTTATAGAGCACCATACTTTACTGGGAAGTATCATTAACTTTTCTTTTCTTTTCTTTTTTTTTTTTTTTGAGACAGAGTTTCTCTCTTATTGCCCAGGCTGGAGTGCAGTGGCATGATCTTGGCTCACTGCAACCTCTGCCTTCCCATTTCTAGCGATTCTCCTGCCTCAGCCTCCCAAATAGCTGGGATTACAGGCACCTGCCACCACACCGGGCTAATTTGTTAACTTTTTGAAGCTGCCACTGTAGTTGAGAGTGCAGGTCTGGGGCCAGAGTTCCTGGGTGTAAATACTGACTCTGCTTCATACTACTTGTATGACCTTGAATGAATTGCTACATCTCTCTGACATGCAGTTTCCTTATCTCCAAATCCTCATAGCGTTGTTAGGAAAAGCAAATGTGCTAAGATGTCTACATAAATTCCAGAGTGTGTTTGCCATGTTCTCAGAAGTGTTAGTGATGGTTATTATGTGTGGCCTTCATTTTACTGAACGTCGTGCTCAACTTTCTTTCCTTGTCTTCATTTTGGTCACCCATGGTGTGCAGTTGTTGACAATAGGCATGACCTCTGTATTCTTTGGCCTCCTCTGGAGTCTGCAGTATCACAACTGGAAGAGAAATTTGGAGTCTTCCTAGAAGTAGTTCTCTAGAGCATAACAGTCTACAAGATCTCGCTCTAGTCTCTCTACTCTCCTGTCTACCTTGTTTATCAGGCTTTTCATGGAAAGTGATCTTTGAAAACAGTAGAAAAGCAATTATCTCATCAACAGTGATTCCCAGAAGAACACATTTTTAAAAACTGTTGTCAATAAAACAAAAATAAGTGTTGGAAAAAGAAAGTTACGGAATACCTTCAGTCATGAAAACTCATGTCTGCTGTGCATTCCTTTAAATTGATGTTGTGGATGGTGCTGTGTTTTCCGTCTTTCATCATGTTCTCTGGTTTCTAATGAATGATTTTGCTGTTTATGCTTTGAAGTCATGAATCCATTTTCTGATCTTCCCATTTTGGAGGGTTTTATTGTTTTGTTTTGTTTTAAGAAATGGCTTTTGCCTTTTGTATAAGTCTTTGTGAATTTGTTAACGTTTAGTGAATATTCACTTTTACATTAAAAAAAATGAAATCTCAGCGCCTGGATAATTGCTTCTGTTTATCAACATGTCACTTCCTAATGCCTCTGGTCTTAAGAATGACATTCATAGAAAGGCCAGCAAAAAACATGTGCAATAAATGATGCTTTTAATAGAACAACCAACCATAGATCTTATGTGCTTCACTAATACTGTTGGTTAAAGAAGGGCAATAAGTAGCTTGATTTTCTCACTCTGGAATTCTGTAGTTACTGAGTTATCAAAAGAACATTGATTAAAATTTAAATCTTAATTGAGGTCAAACTACAAAATAAAAAAGCAATCTAGATTTAAGTCCCCTGAAGATAACAAATAGAGATTTAGTTTCTGTTTCTTTATTTGATAAGGGTTCAGAATAGTTATGAAAGTTTTATTGCAAATTGTGGTCATGGAATTTACAAAATAATTACAAATCTGAAGGTACATGAAGTTAGGTTAGTGGTCTTTTACAGTCTTTTATTATTGGGAAACCCTAAACTCTGATTTTTGCAGATAAATTCAATTCCAAGACTACATAATCTGAAATATTCTACAGAAGTAGATTTTGAGGTAAATTGGCATAAAGTATATTTAAAACAATTCAAAACATAGGATAATATTGCGCATTAATTTTTCTACTATTAAAAGGAATTGCTTTGCTTTTTGTTCTTTGAAAGTTTAAAGTTATTCACAGTTAAGGAATAGAATAGAAGGCTGAAATAAAATTGAGATTATATATTTAGTATTACATATCCTGATTTTTTGGTAACATTTGATTTCTTGTTGTTTCAGTGACTTATACTTTTCAAAAAAAATTTCCCAGAAAATAAGACACTACTCTCCTTACTTTTTATTTAGAAGTAAGTACTTCCTACTGAGGCTAATATTGAAAGAAATTCTGAAAATATAAGAAAATAGAGACATGAATTCTTGGCCAATGTGAGGCCTTTAAAAACATGGTAGAGTGTAATGAAGCCATTTACCTTCTTGTCAAAATGTCAGTTTTGTATCTTTTTGAGAAAGAAAATTGGAAATCACATATTCACTTGGAACAATGCATCTTTTTTTGTGAAACTCATCTGATTTAAGGAAGACCTTGGGGCCCAAGTTTCTTCATGTATAAGATGAAGTTTATTAGATTATCCATCTAGCTCTGGTATTCTTAATTTTCCTAAGAATTTTAAGCGAAAAATAAGCCACTGTATTCTAAAAGAAAATATTTATCAAAGATGCTTCTAATAATTTTTCTTCCCCTATTTCTACCAAAGTAATTGTAGAATGACTTCAAAGCAATGCTGTAATTGCTGCTACTGAGCTGGTTCTTACCTGATTAATTTCAGGCTATTGCATTCCTCACTGAAACTTCAGAATTCCATGGCCATCATCAAACAATTCCCTATAGTGCTAGCAGTGCACATTTGAAATTTGGGAAAACACTAGGGAATATAGCCCACCTGGAATAATCTAATAGTAGTTGCTGGGGTAAAAAGATAACATAAACAAGTTCTTAAGTGTCTAATTTCCATGACGCCCTAAATGCACTGCCCCCTTAAATTGCCGAAGTTTACTTTATCCACAATGTCTGGTGCTTGATATCATTATTGCTCTTTACATATGTGTATTCATTTCAAGACTACCTCCCTCTTGCTATTATAAAATTTCATTTCTTACCCTAACGCCCATTCCTTCTGTCAGGTTTCCCTGTCTCTCCAGTGCATCCAACAGCTTAAAGTTCAGTGGAGGAAATTATTCTCCATGAAGTTCTAATAGCTGTTTCAGCAACAGAAGACATTTATACAAACATTTCAAATCGTGAAGATGGGAAGGCAGTGTGGTTGTGTGCTCTCAGTTGTTGAGCCACGTGTATTTTTTCCAGCCAGTTTTATTCTGCTTTAAATTAGACATTTCAATGTGATTAGGCTTTCTTGGATAAAAGCTAGGGAAAACATCTCAAAAGACATGGAAATGATCTTCTTGGCTTCCTTTCTTCTATCTGAGGCTCAATATACTTACCCTACCTTAATGCTTTTTAATTAGTGGAAGATAGAGAAAGACATGGGCGAGTTTATTGTTTTGGCTATTTAAATAAATTTTTTTGGTCACGACAATAATAAGATGTTGCTAACATTTAATGGAAAAGTTCTGGACATTCTGCCTGTCTTGTAATGCAGAGTGTGACCCTAAAACCAAATAAATGCTTTCACATTGTTTTTATTTTTGTGCTTGTCTTTGGAAAGCTCCACTGGACATTTGCATTGATGAAAACTCAGATTGTGGTTATCTGAGCCTAGAACCTTAGTCCACATACATACACATATGTAAGTACAAAGTATTTTTGAAAGAGGTAACATGTATTGAATATTCCAGGACTGCACGTACCACAGAAAGAGCAGGATAAATTAACTTTTCAAAAATGTTATCAGGAGTTATTTACTATTTAGGAAAGTCAGATGGCAATGTCATTGGTGGAACTGAATCGCCTATCTGACACATGCCCATATCAATCTGCATTTATAACTGTCACATTAACCCTTATTTTAAAATGTCAAAAAGAGTTGTAATATTTACTGAATACTTTCCTGCTTTTCTTAAATACGAACTATTCTCTATAAGTATGTAAATACATTCGACTGCTTCAATATAGTCTCCAGTGTTGTGTCAAGCATTTGCAGATAGAGTTATAAATTATTTTATTATGAAAAACTTTTAAAAATTTCACTTGTAATAATATTAGAAAGTTTCACTGATTTGAAAATAAATTATATATGATTAAAATGTATTATTATGAATTTTATTTTAATATAGTAAAAGTTACAGTGACATTATAAAATAATTACTATAAAAAAGATGCTAGTTCTGATAATATCTTTAATTTTTGAACCTATATATACATTTTTATCCCAGAAGTAATAGAGTTAAATAACAATAATCCTGTAAATGAGAGTTTGCATTCTGAAGCATTTTTACAAAAAATAAAGTTATATAGATATATATGGAATCATTTGAGGTAAACTATTGGGTGAAATATGGTGTTAGAAACTAAATACATGCATAAAGGGCATAGAGAGTAACCCTCAGGAAATGTGTGTGTTTCCCTCAGATTTTCTGTTAGTAAGTTGAAAGATGTTCTATAGCAGGGCCTCTACCTTCCTAGTTTCTTTTTTTTTTTTTTTTTTTTTTTTTTTGAGACGGAGTCTCGCTCTGTCGCCCAGGCTGGAGTGCAGTGGCGCGATCTCGGCTCACTGCAAGCTCCGCCTCCCGGGTTCACGCCATTCTCCTGCCTCAGCCTCCCGCGTAGCTGGGACTACAGGCGGCCGCCACCACGCCTGGCTAATTTTTTGTATTTTTTAGTAGAGACGGGGTTTCACTGTGTTAGCCAGGATGGTCTCGATCTCCTGACCTCGTGATCCGCCCGCCTCGGCCTCCCAAAGTGCTGGGATTACAGGCGTGAGCCACCGCGCCCGGCCACCTTCCTAGTTTCTTGCTATCAATATTTTTCCATGAAGTTGAATTATAGAGAGGGTGGGTGTAGTGCGCATTCTCCAGTTATTAATTTTGTATAAAAACATTGAACTGTTTATATTTTAGTCTCATTATTGTTAAATGTTGACCATATATCTCCAGAGTTACAAAAACAGGAGCTAACGTCATAAACCTTGTATTCTAGTCTCTAGTACTAGTCCAAACTTTATTTTTTTCCTTTGTTTTTCTGAGACAAGGTCTCACTTTGTCTCCCCGGCTGGAATGTAGTGGCACAATCACAGCTCACTACAGTCTTGATCTCCACCACCACACCCAGCTAATTTTTAAACTTGATGTAGAGATGTAGTCTCACTATGTTACTCAGGCTGGTCTGGAACTCCTGGGCTCAAGTGATCCTCCTTCCTCAGCCTCTCATGGAATTACAGGCGTGAGCCACCATGCCCCACCTTTTAGTCCTGACTTTCCAGCTTAATTATTAGCGGTGATCTTTGACAATTCATCCCTCTGTGTCCAACATTTTTAATATGTACGTACCTCCTTTTTCTTGCAGATAGGCGCAAATGACATAATAAATGCACAAACACTTTTTAAACATAACATGTTATACAAACATGTCAAAGGCTTTCTTGATTTCAGAACGGGGTAGAATAAGTTGTACTTGTTTCTTTGTTTGGTAATAAATCTACTTGTTGGACTCCTCTTAGTATTTCTATTCTATCTTTCCTAAAAACGTCCTAGAGATTGCCAAGCAGAAAGAACAATTCACCTTCAACTGAGATTTAAAGTAAAATAAAACTAAACTAAATAAAATTAAAAAGTAGTCAAGATCATCAGACATGAAGCTATGAAATTTAAAGGGAAAGAAAGATGTGATCCAGCAATTTTACAGGTAATCCTACTCTTATTTACATGTTAAGGCAACAGGAAAACAATCTTAAACCTGTTAGTCAAAATTTAATCTCCCAGACTCTTCTCTACTAAGCTCCAGTCACCCAAGGAAAAATCAGAAAGTGTTTTAAAAAGGTTGATGATGAGCACCCAAAGCAATTAAAATGATAGAGAAGTGTTCATAGATAAAAGTAATTAAAATTAGAATACAAAAGATATAAGATAAACATTTCTTTAAAAAATTTGATTTTACAGCAGTGTCATACTCTAGCAATCTATTTGTGTCCTATAGAAACCAAAAGAATATAAGAATAATTTGAAAATACTTTAATGTAGTTTATTATAAGATTTAAATAAAATTATACCACCAAAGTTTTCAATAATAGCATTAAATAAAGTACAACCCAAAAGACTAAATAGAAAATAAACAACAAAGCATTGAATAGGATATAGGCTCAAAACTAGGTAGTATTATTGTAGCAAACACAAATTCTAAATTCCATCAGTAAAAGTTGAAAGGGTACAAATTACACACTTAAAATAAAATTATGTAAGGTAAGAGAAACAACAGGCAATGTTTGTGTAATAAAACTTTGATCTGATATAAGAAACAAATGGATAGAAATAATACAGCCAAATTAAAATTAAGATCAAAATTATTAAGCAAGATAAATATCAATACATAATTGACAAAAATCAATTGATACAGAGGAAACTGAAACATAAGTTTGAAGTTACCTCAGCTAAGCTTCCTCTTTCATGGTCAGGGCCCTAATAAAGATACAGCAGGACTCTGAGTGTTGGGATGGGGTGTGCGAATAGATGCAGCTGAGATCCTTCAATTTCCAGATTCTTATGAACCATCTGGGCCTACACCAGCAGCCCATTCCCCATTATTAGGAGACGGTACCCCCCATTCTGTTCAAAGATCAGGCAGAAGCCTCATGTAAGGCAAGTGCCTTATAATACTTGCTCCACTCAGGCTCTGCCTCTTTCCTTGCACCTGACAACGAAGAAAAAGCAAAGAAACAGATTTCAACATAGCTGAACTGTGTAAGTGCAGGTCCTGCTAAGGGGAGGTATGGACCATGCAACAAAGAAACTGCGGGATCTGGCTAATAGGTACCTACCCAGAATTTGAGAGAGTATATATGGGATTGAATTCTCAGAGTGTTAAATGAAGGTGGATGAAACATAAAATTGGAGAACACAGAGGATACACTATAAATGATTTAACATGTGGCGAGTATTTGAGGAAAATGTGCTTTCATGTTGATGGGATGACTCTTGGCAACCTGGAAATAAATGCTGGCCATAAGTGACATTGAAATGTCAGAATTGCTATGAAGAGAGTGGAGTGGATGTACTACTACGTAAGGCCAGAACATTTCCCAACCAACTCTGTTCCATGGGAGAGCCCAGAGGTACTCCATTTATCAAAGGGATAAAGAATACACAGATGAGAGGGTGGCCTACTTACTACTACTTAGTCAATGCTATATGTTCTAAATTTTGTTATGGAATAGTTCCCCCAAGGGACCAGATTTCTGTTCGTATTACTACTGCTCTGAAATATATTATCAATGGCTTAAACAATCATTTTATTCTGCTTATAGAGAGAAGTACACTAGTTTCTACTTCATGATGTCTAAGGCCTCATATGGGAAGACTCAAAGGCTGGAATTATCTCAAAAGCTGGGTACTGGAGATATATGAAAGCTTATTCACTTATATGTCTGGAGACAGAGCTAGGATGATATGAAGATCAGGATTTCTGGGCCTCTATGCATGAACTTTATATGTAGCTTAAATTCTTACAGTATGTCAGCTTCAGAGTAGTCAGTTTTCTTGCATGGTAGTTCAGGCCTGCTAGAATAAGTGCTTCAGTGGTCAAGCTTGAAGCTGTATCACCTTTTTGACCTAGATTCAGAAGTCATACTTTGGAAATCATCACTTTTGCTGCACTCTTTTGGCTATTACTTAGTCATAGTCTGCTTAGAATCATAGCCCTTATCTCTCGATGGGCAGAGAGACAAGGTCAGATTTTACAGAAGCATGTGGAACGACAGATACCATTGTCTTCATTTTTTAACAAATAATCCTACCACAGAGTGACATCAGCGTCACTGGGAAGCTCAGTGATGTCTGTCCTTATCTAGGACAGGACTGATAGTAAGATGTGCTGTCACAGAACTGGCCTTTATTCCGGCAATGCTGATAATAGGATTTCAAAATAATAAAGGCCAGGTGTTTACAACTTTCATGATCAGTAATGAGATTGGAATGGCAGCCAAGAGGGCCCAACCTTTGGTGAGGTATAGAGATAGTATTCTGGACACATGAGTGAAGGGCAGTCAACAAGTTGACCACTTCATTTGTATAATGAAAAGAAATCAAGGATGAATAAACAGAAGACTGAAGGTAACCACCCCAGTAAAAAGTCATGATTCCTTCCCCAGTTTCTGTACCTGAGCCAACATTCAGAGCTGGAATCCATTAACTGAAGGAGAAGCCGGATTCCTATGAGCAGGGACCTTGCAACACTGCAGCAAGAGTATTCAGTAGTAATTCCCCAGTCTTCCCTAAAGTGATTTATAAACACTAACTTATGTAACTGTGCATTGCAAAGAGAGAAATACCCGAGCTTTACAGGATTACTGGAAAAAGGGTCTGACTTAATATTTGCATTCAGGGACACAAAATCCCAACATGACCCTCCCGTTAGAATGAGGGCATTGGGCGGCCAGGGAACAAGTGGAATCCTGGCTCAGGTCCTGCTCACAGTGGAGCCACTGTGTTCACAGACATACCATGTGGTCATTTTTACAATGTCTAATGGAATGCGCATATTTGGTAGTTGACAGAATTCTCAATTGTTATACCTGGGGTAATTGAAGTGGGGAAAGCCTCTGAAACTGCCTCTTTCTCTCTAAGACAGTAAACCAATACTGCATCTTGGGAGGGAAAGGCAGAAGTAAATGCCACAGAATGCAGGGTGGTCTGTATTCTATTCTCATTTAATTAACCAGTCTGGCCTTTATAGAAACGTGATAGGTCATGATGGATGACAATGGAATTCCATTTACTTAATTAGATAGTACCCTCAATTGCAGCTATGCTGAATGTGGTATCTCTGCTAATGCAGATTATCAAAGATTCTGCCATATGACACGCTGTCTCTGATCTGATGAATGCCTTCTTTTCCATCCCTGTCAGAAAAAAGGATCACAAGTTGTTTGCATTTATTTGAGGCAAACAATATTATACATTTACTGTGTGGCCCAAGGTCTATGTTGTATTTCCTGGTATCTGCCCTAATACATTCAAAAGGGACCTAGACTGCACACTCTGTGGTATATCACATTGGTCCTGTCTGTTGAGGACATCATTTTAATACAGCTAGATGGGTGCAAAATGTGTGTACTGTGTTAAGACACACGGATTTTTTAGGGTGGGAGGTAAACCCTATTCAGGGACCTGTCATGTCAGTGAAAAGTTTAGGGGGCATAGTGGCCTAGGGAAAGCCAGGACATCTCCTCCTAAGTAAAAGACAAATTCTAGCATCTATTACCTCCCACAAGAAAGGTAATTGCTTTTCTTTCAGAAAAGAAAAGCAATTCTTGGTAGATGTTTTCAGGTTCTGGAGAAAGCATAGCCTGTACTTGGAAGTACTCGTCTAGCCCATATACTAGGAGATACGAAAGGCTGCCGGCTTAGAGTGGGGTCTATAGCAGGAAAGAACTCAGCAACAGGCCCGGGCAGCAGCAAACTATATTTTATTCAGAAAGCAGAAACTGAAATGGTCCTTTTTAGAGCTCCAACCGTGGAACGTCAAGTGACCAG
Organism: Gorilla gorilla gorilla; assembly: GCF_029281585.2. Classification (NCBI taxonomy): domain Eukaryota; kingdom Metazoa; phylum Chordata; class Mammalia; order Primates; family Hominidae; genus Gorilla; species Gorilla gorilla. The sequence goes on along the minus strand of NC_073227.2, from coordinate 177,753,209 downwards.
TTTCATGTGGCCAGAGATGCCCACCTTGAGCAAAATTATTCTGACCCACCCAGTCATAAGGTCAGGCAGGCCAAGCAGTAATCCAGTATAAGAAGGAAGTGAAGCCGGGTGCAGTGGCTCATGCCTGTAATCCCAGCACTTTGGGAGGCTGAGGCAGGCAGATCACCTGAGGTCAGGAGTTCCAGACCAGCCTGACCAACATGGAGAAACCCCATCTCTACTAAAAATACAGAATTAGCTGGGTACGGTGGCGCATGCCTGTAATCCCAACTACTCAGGAGGATGAAGCAGGAGAATCGCTTGAAACCAGGAGGCAGAGGTTGCAGTGAGCCAAGATAGCACCATTGCACTCCAGCCTGGATTTCACAAGTCCTAGGCACAAGCAGGATCAGATGGCCCAAGCAATCTACTCAGAAGGTGGTGCAAACCCTCCTTACTATCTCATCAACCACCTCTTGCCTCTGGCTTCAAGTAGCGACTGAGGTCATTTTGACCACCTGATAGGGAAGGAAAAAATCCAACTTGCTTCATGAATTGGTTTTCTGAGTATATCAGTGAGAGCTGAAGATGAGCTGCTACTCATTACAATCCCATTCAGGGCTGGTCCTCACTAAAAGTGGTGAGGGGAAATTTTCCCACTGCTCAGAGTTCTGGGTGGTATACTTAGTCATCTACTTAGTATAAATAGAAAGACAAAACAGAAAAGAATACATAGGGGCTCATGGATGTTGATACAGATCAAACAGGGGTCTGGAAAAGAAAAATGGGAAGATATGGGTTCAAGAAGTCTAGGGTAAAGGCATGAGAATGGATCTACAGGGATAGGTATGCAGGAAGAATTTCTTGTCCTAACAATGTACTTTAATTGGCATCATATGTAAACACCCACTAGAAAGCCCCTGTCACTGAAGAGATATTAAATGAGTAAGTAAACAGTCACTTGAACCCAGCTAGCTTCTTCCATTGGCTACCTCAGTGCTGATGTACTGAATATTTGGAGTCATACGGAAGTGGAGATGGAGTCTATTAATGGGCCTGATAGCATGAACTCCCACTCGCCAAGTATGACCTAGCTGTTGCCCCTGCTGAATGTCCAGTTTGCAGCAATAGAGATCAGCACTGAGCTCCTATACGGTATTATCTAAGACCAACCACCCACTTTGTGCAAAGTGACTTATTGGACACTTCCACCCTGACAGGGAAGCAAATCATTTTGCTTGGGATTGACACTATGAGTCTGTCTTTTTGCATACAGGGCCTTGGCCAGCACCAACATTAGAGGGCTTGTAGATTCTCTGATCCACCAACATAAGATCCCAAATAAGTCTGCATTTTACCAAGTGGATTAGTTTGCTAGGTCTGCCATAACAAAATACCACAGACTAGGTGGTTTAAACAACATAACTGTTGTCTCATGATTCTGTGGCTTGGAAGTCCAAGAGCAAGGTGTTAGCAGGTTTCGTTTCTTCTGAGCCTCTCTCCTTTGCTTGCAAATGGCCACTTTCTTGCAGTGTCCTCACATGGTTTTTGTCTGTGCATGCATGCCCCTTTGTCTATTTGAGGGTCTCAGTTTTCTCTTCTTATAAGGACACCAGTCAGACTGAATCAGAGACCACCCTAATGTTCTTATTTAACTTAAACACCTCTTTGAAGGCCGATCTGCATTGACAGTCACACTCTGAGGTCAAGGGATTAGGGCTTCAATATATGGATGTTGTCGGGGAGGGACAAGGGAGTGAAATTCAGCCTGTGACACCAAGGAATCAACTCTAGAGTGAAGAAAGAATGGCAGTGGGCACATGAGCCTAGCACATACTGTGCCATCTATAATCTACTGGCCCAACAGATAAATGGAAGGGTCTATCGAAGATGAGCCTAAGTCACCAGTTTGAAGGTGACAGCCTGAGAGGATTGACATTATATGATTCTACAACCTGAGAAGGTAAAATGCATGGGTCCAGGAAAAAAAAGTGGAAGTACTAATAGTACCAATAATTTTAGTAACCTGCTCTGTACTTTCTGTCTTCCAGCCTGAGGCTTTATGGGTGTAGAGATCCTCAATCCCCAAAAATACTTCTTACAGGGGGCATGATAAGAGTCCCATTAAAGTGTAAGCAAAATATATTGACTGAGCAATTCAGGCCCTTCATGCCAAGCTATCAGGAGGTAAGGAAATGAATTACTGTATTGGCAGTGGTAATTGAACTTGACTTCATCTGGAGAAAATGGGCTGCTATAATATGATTGGGTATGGAATAATATGTGTGGTGTCAGATGATCCCCTGGGACATCTTTTGGTGTTTCATGCCCACTTTGATGGCAAGTGGACAATAGAACAGTTGTGGCCTGAGAAAGGGCTAAGATTCTTAGGGAATGAAGATCTGGGCCATTCTTCCAGTCAAGACTCCCCAAATTGCCATCCAAGCATGAGGGAGATTCAAAATGTGTGGGACAATAGAATACAATGAGTAAAAGTTATGACCTTGACACCAACTTCAGTATCTGGCTATAGTTTTTTCTACTGACCCTTTTCTTACAAATTCCCTGGGAAAATCTTTCCAGATGGGCCATACTTACCCCAATTTGCTCTAAGAAGCGACTGTCTCTATCTCCTTCAGTTCTGCTCTGATCTTAGTTATTTCTTGCCTTCTGCTAGCTTTTGAATGTGTTTGCTCTTGCTTCTCTAATTCTTTTAACTGTGAGTTAGGGTGTCAATTTTAGATCTTTCCTGCTTTCTCTTGTGGGCGTTTAGTGCTATAAATTTCCCTCTACACACTGCTTTAAATGTGTCCCAGAGATTCTGGTATGCTGTATCTTTGTTCTCATTGGTTTCAAAGAACATCTTTATTTCTGCCTTCATTTCGTTATGTACCCAGTAGTCATTCAGGAACAGGTTGCTCAGTTTCCATGTAGTTGAGCGGTTTTGAGTGAGTTTCTTAATCCTGAGTTCTAGTTTGATTGCACTGTGGTCTGAGAGACAGTTTGTTATAATTTCTGTTCTTTTACATTTGCTGAGGAGTGCTTTACTTCCAACTATGTGATCAATTTTGGAATAAGTGCGGTGTGGTGCTGAGAAGAATGTATATTCTATTGATTTGGGGTGGAGAGTTCTGTAGATGTCTATTAGGTCCGCTTGGTGCAGAGCTGAGTTCAATTCCTGGATATCCTTGGTAACTTTCTGTCTCGTTGATCTGTCTAATGTTGACAGTGGGTGTAAAGCCTGGCCCCCTTACCTCAGTGGGATGTCGGAAGGACCATTAAGGATCTAGAGCTCCTGGTGGAATTGTCAGAGGTCTCAGTTAACACTGCAGGATGACTCAATCTTTCCCTCTGCCCAATCCTGACTTTTTAATGGGTATTTCCCTGAGACCATTCCCCAATAAACTTTCTGCATGACCCTCTTCATCTCAGAGTCTGTTTCCATGGAGCTCAATGTATGACAGATGCACGCTACGTTCAGATAGTCTACTAACAGTCAGACAAAATAAATTGGGAAATGTTTTCAGTGATAAATTGAGAACTACATTCTTTGAATAGTGGAAAGAGAATCCTTCTTTAACCCTTTACCTATTCTTGAACAAGTCTGTGGATGATTTGAACAGGCTATAATTTTGTGTTGCATTATGTTAAAATGAATTAGTGTCATTTTAAAAATAAATTCTACTCTAGTAATTTCAAAGACAACTTTCTCTACTTTCTAAATTCTTCCGTCCCCTAGATATTGTTGATACTATATTATTTAGCATGTAAAATCATGCTACAGATTCATAAGAGACGTACTTGGCACATCATTGATTTCTTTAATTGATGGATTAACCCAATTTACATAAAATTAAAGCATGAATTTTCTTCCTTCTTTTAGATATTTTTCTTTCTTATTCAACCCCAACTTTAAAATTTTTTGAGTCAAACATTCGCATTAACTTCTCCAAAATGCATAGCATAATTCACACACTTTTAACAACCCCCTACACAAAAGCAAAGTATCATTATCAAACACATATCTGTGGCTTAAATTTCTGACTCAGAGTTTTAGTAAATTCTTTCGGGTAATATCATTGTGTCACTAAGCAATGTAGTGCTGTAATGTTAATTATGTGCCATAAACGTGCTTTTGCATGGGGATCCTGAAACAGTGTTTGAGGTCCATATCCTTTCTGCTACTCACATAACATCTACAGTTCCTGTTTTGTCTGCCTGAATCTATTTAATGTCTTACTGCTCATTTTAAAAATTTTATGGTGAAAGGGAAGCCCTAGTCTTAAATTCTGAGTATGCCCAACTCAAATTGAAATAAAAGGCAGCCTTCCACATTGGCCAATATTTTCTATGTCTCAAAGCACCAAGATGGTTGACATCCAATTTTTAAAACACTATAAATCAAAATATTACTGAAAAATGGAAGTTATGCTTATTTTCTAAAGAAAAAATAGTAAAACCAAAATACACATTTCTTCCTCATACCCTTTATACACACATACACGCACCCCCCCACACACACATACCCAGGTGTACCATCTTAGTCAACAGTGTACACAATCGTTGTGGCTTCCAAACTTTAATATCTTCAGAATCACCTGAGGGAGCTTAGAAAATAAATTCCTCAGGTCCTGGATATTCTGGTTTGGTAAGATTGGTGTGAAAATTGGGAATATGGATTTTTTTTTTTCCCCAAACTGGGTGATTCTGAGTTACACCAAGTTTGGTCCCAATTGAAATAAAAAAAAAAATAACAAACTAGCAGTTAATATTTCACACACAATTATATGTGAAGAGTATTTATTTATTTATCTACATTTGAGATGAAATCTCACTCTGTCACCCAAGTTGGAGTACAGTGGTATGATCTCAGCTCTCTGTAACCCCCTCCTCTTGGGTACAAGCTATTCTCCTGCCTCAACCTCCCAAGTAGCTGGGATTACAGGTGCCCCCCACCATGCCTGGCTAATTTGGGTATTTTTAGTAGAGATGAGTTTTCACCATGTTGGCCAGGCTGGTCTCGAACTCCTGACCTCAGGTGATCCACTGCCTTGGCTTCCCACAGTACTGGGATTACAAGTGTGAGCCACCGCACCCGGCCAAATTATACATGAAGAATTTAATGTCTACTTCTGATAACGTAAATTTTGTTATCTCTCTATATATAGTTTTAAAAATTTACTTTGGTAATAAAGCCGAGGCTCTGAGATGATCCATATTAGAATATTGTTTATTTTTGTCAGAATGCAATGTCCTTGTGGATAATTTCGTATAACATTTGGGATTTTCCAGCCTGTGTTTGATAAGAGTTTTTTGCAATAGTGAAAAGTTCAGCAATATTTTGCTTCTGTATTATTCAAGTTTCTCCAGAGAAATAGAACACACATACACACACACACACACACACACACACACACCCATATCTCAACAGATTGAATGCAGAAACATAAGATAATTCAGATGCCTTTTATTAATCCAGATACTAAAGAGATTTTTCAAAAATATAAAACAATTCCATTCAGGATTTTTTTTTGTGTAAAGAATAATTTTTTAATAAATGTTTGTGTTTAACAGGTAATAAACTTATCAATATTTTAAAATTATCTAATACATATTGTGTTGATTTCTTACATTTAATTTTATAATAAATGTTCTTCAGAGATTTTAATAAATGTTAAGAGCATAAATGGGCTGAGACACACAGATTATAAATCCACTGAGCCAGGTCATCCTGTCTAAGGATAAAGTCTAAAGTCTATAAATCTTGGTGGATTTTTATGCACTGCTCTCAAAAGAGTGAGTGTGTATATTTTGTAAAGCTTTAATTTCACCAGTGAAAACACATTTTAACACTAATGTGGTCCTTTACTGTAGTCACAAATGAAAAACCTTTGTGACATTTATTGTGATTAGAAAAGCCTGATGTGTTGGTATAACCTATTGCTCTTTGGCTACAAACAATGACAGGGATGTCCAATCTTTTTGCTTCCCTAGGCCACATTAGAAGAAGAAGAGTTGTCTTGGGCCACACGTAAAATACACTAACACTAACCACAGCTGACGAGTTAAAAAATCACAAAAAGACTTATAATATTTTAAGAAAGTTTATGAATTGGTGATGGGCTGCATTCAAAGCCGTCCTGGGCTGCATGTGCCCCTGAATTAATAGGTCAGAGGATCAAAATAGCAGAAATATAGGATGATCAAGTCTAAAGATCTAATATACACATGGGGACTATGGGAAATAAAATTGTACTGTATTTGGGATTCATATGAAATGAATAGATTTTAGCTGCTTTTGCCCTGAAAACAAACAAAAAATGGATAACAATGTGAGATGATGGATGTGTTAATTTGAGTTACTATAGTAGACTTTTTACCATATACTTGCATTTCATGACATCATGTCATGTATCTTAAATAAAATTTATTAAGAAAAAAGAATAAACAGAAAGTAAAATTTACTTTCATTTTTCTCCTATCAAATCCTGGTATCTAAAATGAATTCCTGTTCAGAAGTGTTCTTACTTTATAATAGACGAGATTACTTAGGGGATTCCATTTTGTTTTTCAATATTATATTTAAGCATTACATGGAGGACATTTTCTGTGGGTTGTCTACAATGCAATTATCCTGTTTTTTCTTAGATGAATGATAATTTTCCATTTGATCTTAGCCAAAAGGCCGAGAAGCGATTATGAATGATAATTTTTTATAGTCTGTTTACAAAGAAAAATTTGATAATTTCAACAAGTTGATAAGGACATTTTCTTTCTTAAATGTGTTACTATTCAGAAAATGTGAGTAGAATTCTTTAAAATAGAAAAAGTAATTTCAAGTGCTAAAGAATGATTATATCAGTGAAAGTATAAATATAAAACAGATTTAGGATTGAGAGAGAAAATAAGCATTTTCCCCTCTCTTTGTGGTGCAATTCTAATTACCTGTAGCCACAGAAATAGAAAGCTTGCCTTATAATTCATGTTTTGAATTGTCTATCTTATATAATTCTCCTGGAGTAAGTATATATCTAACTTGATTCCATTTTATTTTTCTCATAATACAGCTAAGAGCTTTCCTTATACCTTAATACATATGGCTTCTAAATACATGAACTGTTTGTGAAATTGGAAACAAATAACATATTAAAAATGCTACTGGTACAGTTGATCAGTGGTTTTTTCAAATATTTATTTTAAATAGAAAACTTAAGAGAATTCTACAAAGACTATTAACAATTTGTACCACAAAGAATACTTGGCATTGTAATATCTGAACTGCTCAGTGAAAATCAGTCCTGAGTTTGTTTTCAAGTATAAGATACATAACTTACTGCAGCAAAACTTTGGGGTCTTACTGGGCTGCATTGGGCTGTCCAATGACATAGGAAAATTAAAATGTACTCTGATTATATAAGGTACTTGAAGCAGAATGTAAAATTTTCCTGTAGGACTTGTTAAATTACCAAAATTCTAAACATGTTTCAAATGAAAGTGATATAAGTTGTAGGTGTTCATAAACATGATACAGGATTCAAGCTGCTGTCAGCTTGGAGCTGGGCTGCTATGCTTACAACTGTCTCCTGAAATAGTCCCCATGTGGACCATTCATAAACATGGGTGGATCCATTTTGGGAGTGATACTTCAGCTCTGTGCATGTGTGTATGTGTATATATGTGTACATGCTTGGTACACTTAATTCATTTTGTCCATTTTGGTATTAACCCTCCATTTCTAGTGAACATTCTATCTATAGAGGCTTTTAAGCTTTCTACAATGTATTTTTTCTTGTACTTCTATTTAAATTTGATTTAAAAGCTGCTTAATGAACATGTAACAAATACACCACACACACACACAGACACACACACACACAGTGTCTGAAAACCTAGAAGTGGTACCATTTTGAAATGGTGCAAACTCCTAAGCCTTTCAGGCAGAGATTAAGGTGAGTTAAGACATTAATGCTCCACCTACCAGGGTGATTGACAATACCCCTTGTATTGTCCTTTCTTACTTTCCAAACACTTAACAACTCTGTGAATTCCCAGTCTCCTTTATTGTTGCACTACTCTTATTTTCAACTAGATAAATAATGCTTAGGTCCTAACAAATGACAGTTATCGATATAACTTCTGGCTCTATCTCAATATTAAAACTTTGAATCAAGAAAAGGACTAGTAGTATTTAAGACAATTTAATTTTTTTTCCTACTGTTGCCTGGTTCCAGGAAGTCTCTTCTGTTAGGGCATTTGAGAATATTGTGGAAGACAGCTGCTCAGCATTTATAGGATAAGCTGTGTAGAATTTTCTCTGGAAAGAATGAAACTGGTCATAATTGATTTAAAGTTTAAAAATGTATGTTAATTATATATTCTACATTTTTATAAATGTATATATATAATATATCATAAGTTTAAAGTGGCATATGAATATATTTTAACTACATAACCATTACTGTTAGTATTTTAGTAACTGCCATACTCAAATGTTGAGTAATATGAATCCATGTGCCTATTTTAAAACAATATACCACAATCAGGCTTACTGAGTTTCATTGACCATAGTTTTCTCCGAGGTTAAAACCATTAGCTGTGGGAGTTTTCATTTTACAGGTATTATTATTATAATTTTTACTGCCCTTACTTAAATACTTAGAAGGAAATTATTGAAATTAATATGGTATGTGTTTCACCAAACACTATTGCTGTTAGGCTTACCCAAGGCTTTTTAAAAACAAAGTAAGGCAAGGAAAGACATGCTATCTGGGTTATCTCTTCAGCCTCGACTAGCAATGTATACACATGGAATTCTCTGAGATCATACAAAAAAGGAGTGATGTTTGTCTCATTCCAGTTGTTATAGATTTGCCTGGGTCTTGAACCATGAAATACTCTTAAATTTGAGACGATCCTAAACTATTTCTTGGTGCTTTTCACTATGTGTAGGCTGAGGTTCAGTTGTAAAAATTGTGAATACAGCCACACGCCACATAGCAACGTTTCAGTCAACTATTGGCCACGTATACGAAGGTGATCCCATAAGATTATAACGCTGTATTTTTACTGTACCTTTCTATGTTTAGATACACACACATTTATCGTTGTGTTACAACTGCCCACAGTAACATGCTGCGTAGGTTTGTGGCCTCAGAGTAGTAGGCTGCACCCTACAGTGGAGGTGCACAGTAGGCTACACAATCTAGATTTGTGTTAAGTGTACCTTATGATGTTTGCACAAAGATAAAATCGGCTAAGGGCACATTTCTCACAAGATATCTTCTTCATCAAGCAACACATGACTGTAAACAGATCCTTTTGCCTCTGTATTTTCCAGGTGAGAAATTTTTTTCACTCTGTTTACATTATCCTTGCAATAAATCCCTTTCTTTGTGAATTTTCTCAAGGTCTTTTTTTTTAAATTTTATTTATTTTTTTCAGCTTTACTGAGATATAATTTACAAATAAAAATTGTACTTATATAAGGTATATAACTTGATATTTTGATATATGTACACATTGTGAAATCATCACTGTAATCAAGTTAATTAACATATTCATTATCTCACATAGCTACCATTTTCTTTCTTTTTCTTTTTCTTTGGTTTTCTGGTGAAAACACGATCTACTGTCTTAGCAAATTTCAAGTTCTGGACATCTGATGTGTAGCATGGTGACTGTAATTAGCAATACTGTAGAGTATAATTAAATTTTTTTTTTTAAATCACCATTAACATTGCTAGTTTTCTTTAGGCAAAATTGACACTTTTCCCCAGCCCATAATTTAATTTTCAAATGTACTCTTTCTGATAGAATCTAAAATATTTAAAATAGTATGAGTTGGTGAAATATAATAAAATTTCTGACATTTTGTATTTTAATTGAAGACTTCCAATTTATTTAATTGGCAAAATAAGCAATAATTATATTTGCTTGCTTCTACAATGAGCTATTTATTGCACAAACGACTGAATTCATCTAATGTGATTCAGTTAAAACCATTTCCTAATTTCAGGGCTGATAGAGTACATAGCTTTTTTATTTACTTATTTATTTGTATTTATATATAATAGTTGTACATATATTTGGGGTACATGTAATATGCTAATGCCTATATACAATGTGCAATGATCAAATCAGGGTAAGTGGGATATTAGTCACATCAAACATTTATTTTTTTCCTGTGTTGGGAAAACTACAAATCTTCCTTTCTGGCTGTTTTGATATACATAACAAATTATTAACTATAATTTCCCTACTGTGGTATAGAATATTTAAACTTATTCCTTCTATCTAAATGTATTTTTGTACCCCTTAACCAACTTCTCTTCATCCCTCCCTCTCTGTTTCCCTTCCTAGCCTCTGGTAACCACCGTTCTACTCTCTAGCTCCACAAGATCCACTTTTTAAACTCCTACCTGTGAGTGACAACACGCAATATTTGTTTTTCTGTTCCTGGCTTAATTCATTTAACATAATGACCTCCAGTCCCATCCGTATTGTTGTAAATGACAGAATTTTATTCTTTTTATGGCTTAATAATATTCCATTGTGTATATATACCACATTTTTTTATCTATTCATCCATTGATGAACACTTAGACTGATACCATATTTTGGCTATTGTGAATCATCCTGTAATGAACACGGGAATGCAAATATCTGTTCTCTATATTGACCCTTTTTCTTTAGAACATATATCCTAGAGTGAGACTGCTGCTGGATGATATGGTAGTTCTACTTTTAGTTTTTTGAGGAATCTCCCTACTGTTTTCTAGAATGGCTATACTAATTTACACTCTCACCAACGGGTTTTGTTTTAATTTTATTTTCATTAAAATTTTATTTTTATAAAATTGTATCTGTTTAAATCAAATTGTTTCTACTCTGTATTTTCCACTTCATTATTAAATTAATTTAAAGACACTTAAAATGAGAATTTTTCACTGACTTCAAAATCTTTGAAAATTAAGACGGTGAAATGTTCATCCACTTTTTTCTTATTTTATACAATTTTTTTAAGAGGTGAGATTTTGTTCTGTCATCTAGGCTGGAGTGCAGTGGTGATATCATACCTCACCACAGCCTCAAACTCCTTGGATCAAGGGATCCTCCTGCCTCAACCTCCCAAGTAGCTGAGACTACAGGCATATCCCCCTATGACTGCCAATTTAAAAAGATTTTTGCATAAGGATAGGGTCTTGCTATATTGCCCAGTCTGGTCTTGAACTTCTGGTCTCAAGAAACCCTCCCACCTTGGTCTCCTAAAATTACTTTGTTTTTCCTAATTTTATTTTTTTGAAAAGAAACCTACCTGATTAAAAATTTAAAATGATCCGGATTTTATACTTTGCAGTCTTTTTTTTTTTTTGGAGTGGAAAACATGGTAAGCACTGGATCTTAACAAAAATTTAAAGACTGAATGCATAAGTCTTCTAGCCACACACTATTTCTTGGTTATTTATTCTAACAAAATATTTTAAATTTTAAAACATTTGGATGCTTTTAAAGATAATCTTTATTTACTTTTACAAATATCTTTAAAGAAAGATATCTTAAAATGTCTACTTTTTTAAATCAAACACACTTAGGATTTTACAAGCATGGAAGTATAAAGCAAAGGCATTTTAATCTTCCCATTCTGACACAATTATATCTCTGAACTTTAAAATTTTTAATTGAATAAAATATAATACACTTTAGTAAGTTTTGTCCTGAAATCATTCTTAAGAAATTCTGTTAAAACAATGACTCTCTTTTACAAATATTTTACCTTCAGTGTTTGCTTACTACCATTGACTAGATGTGGGCTTTCTATAGGGACGTTCAAGGACTTTCCTCCTCGCAGACCCACAGGGCCCCCGTTTCTCTTTTCTGGAGAGCAGCCAGGTGTCACTTCATTTTCCTGTCCCCAAAACCCTCCCAAGCCTCCTAGTCCTCAGGAAATATCAAAGTTTTTTATTCCCTGTTTTCAATATATTCTTTGGACCAAATTCGCCATTTGAAATAGTAATTTTGTTGTTAATCACATTTATATGAAAAAAATGCTACAAGAATAGTTAATTTAAGAATATGGTTTAGAACAGCGTAAGTTTATCCTACGAAGTCACGAGAATAGCTTGAGTGTCTAAAATACACATTTTTCAGCAGGCTGCAATTTCCGGATTATGAACAGGTAACCCCAATGTGGGTAGACACTTTTTCCTTAATAGTCAAATACTTTTAACCCTGGAAAGATTGGGAATTAGGTATAGCAATACAGAAAGTAACACTCTGATATTTACATTTTTGTGTTAGGTTTAGAAATAATTTTTGTATTTTAGATATCATAAATGCTTGTGATGCACATTAGGATGTCATTTATCCACTTAAAACTTGCAATTTAATAATTCATTTAGATTTTTGATTTAAGTTAAAAATAACCTTACAGGCCAGGAGTGGTGGTTGACGCCTGTAATCTCAGCACTTTGGCTGAGGTGGGAGGATCACCTGAGGTAAGGAGTTTGAGACCAGCCTGGCCAACATGGTGAAACCCTGCCTCAACTAAAAATACAAAGATTAGCCAGGTGTGGTGGTGTGCACCTGTAATCCCAGCTACTCGGGAGAATGAAGCAGGAGAATCACTTGGACCCAGAAGGTGGAGGTTGCAGTGAGCCAAGATCGCTCCATTACACTCCAGCCTGGGTGACAGAGTGAGACTCCATATCAAATAATAATAATAATAATAATAATAATTTTACAACTAACATCAACACATTTAAGAGGGCTTAAAAATAACTTATATTTATAAATTTAATTAGTAGATTTATAAGACTTTTTAAGTGTGTGGAAATGTTTTGTTAATTATGACAGACAATTGCAATATTGTAATTCTAAGAAAATGGACTAGGTTGATTTCATAAATGCATGTTGGAATAACTTAGGGCATTTAATTGATCAAAGGTTAAAAATCCCTATAAAATGAAATAATATTTACAAGTTGGATTTAAAACTTCCAGAGGAACTTTATTCTTGAATTGTTTGTAATTTTAATGAGTTAAATATTAATTTAAAATACAAGCTAATTTTTGTATATCTTTTCTATATTAAAAAAGTGGCCTAAAGAACACCAAAAAATGCTCACATTGACAGTGTAAAGAGTAGTGTGACTATTTCAGCTAAGAACTAATGATAAACGTGATGAGAGCAGTGATGAGGAAATGGTGCAGAATTATTAAAAGAAGAATTATCAGTGGCCTGAAATGTGAATAATTTTATTCCTATTGAAATAACATTGAGTATTTATTCAATATTTAGAGGATTTGGAAAGGAACAAATTCTTATTCAAATAAATTATATTCATGAACAAAATCCCTTAGCACTCAATTTCCACTGGAGGAGGCAGAAGCAGTGTTTTAGATATATATTTATTTAAGATTTTTTTTTTGGTCAAAATATTTTCTATTTCTCTGTGTGTGCACTTTAGTTTTGTTTGTTTATTGGTTGGCTGGTACTTCTGTGCATGTCCATGCTATTTTTAGACAACTTTTTGGGAAGTATTTTAAAGGGTTTAAAGTTGAGATTGAACATTTAAATCACTGGTTTCTTGCACACTACAGCATATGTTATTGGCTTGCAGAGTTCTACCCTATTGCCCACTGCAGTTGTATACACATATTGAGAAAACACTGTGTGAAGATCGGTTGGCAAATTAATTTCCTCTCCAGGTTGCTGGCTGCTTAGAGGAGCAGGACAAATTTACACTCCCAATCACATAAAAGATTACCTGTGGGAACATTATTTAACTCTCTGACCCTTTAAGAGGGCCCTGGAGAAAATTCATCAAGTTGTTAGACACAGAAGCTACAAGAGGGGAGTCAAAGAATTCTCGTAATTTTCCAACCTGGGTGATGTGGAGCGTGATGATGTGCTTAAATACACACAGGAAATGCTGAGGAGTATGGACGATAATTAGTTCATTTGGAGTAAACTGAGTTTGAAATTCCAACTAGCTTGTGGTTGGGAAATGCAGGACTGAAGCACAGGACAAAAGCCAGCATAAAAGCGGAAGATTAATAGTTGTTTTTTTGGAGATAATATTGAAGCTGTAAGATTGTTAAGAAAGAGCTTACAGAGGAGAATAGATCTCTGGTAACAATGGTGCATAGTGGACTGCCGGCTGAAGAAAACCTCAGACTGAAGGTGGGCACAGGGCCACTGGCATTAAACTTTGGCGAGATTCTGCTGATTGAAGTAGTGGCTTATACAATGTGTGTCCGTGTGTGTGTGCGGGCACAAGTGCGCATGTGCACGTTTAGTATGAATGCATATTTGCATATTTAGTAATGGGTTATTACACATACAAATCTAGATTTCCACATGGCCCTGAAGAATTCTCTGTATGGCATCAATTTGTTAGAGCTGAGTGGGATGGGACATGCATTTTCCTGCTTGACCTCAGTTCACGGTACTCAGATAATCTACGTTTTACAGTTACACTGCACTGCTTCCTGCCTGTCTCTGTTCACCTTTAAGTTTTTGAGTTTGAAATCTATGGCCCCTTGAATCAAACAGAGAAAACGTTCAGGATGAATAGTGGTGCTAAATTTGAAGCTGAACTGTTTATCGTAGATTTATTTTGGGGGGTAAGCACTTACTTTACTTTGTATGTGTTGTGGGTTGAATTGCATCTCCCCGAATTGACTCACTGAATTGTAGCCCCCGGTACCTAAGAATGTGATGTTATTTGGAAACAGGGTCATTACAGGTGTAGTCAGTAAAAATGAGGCTATAATACAGGAGGGTGGGCCCCAATCCAATATGACTGCGCCCTTATTATGAAGGGAAATTTGGACACTGATATGCATAGAGGAAGAATGCTATGTGAAGATGAAGGCAGGAATTTACAAGCCAAGGAAAACCAAAGATTGCCATCAAATCACCCGAAGCCAGGAGACAGGTACAGAGCAGATTGTCCCTCACAGCCCTCAAGAGGAAACAATCCTGCTGACACATCAATCTTGGATTTGTAGCCACCAGACTGTTGAGACAATAAATTTCTGCTCTTCACGGTACCAAGTTTGTGACAGTTTATTAAGGTAGTCCTGGCAAACTCATGTAGATGAAAAGCATATTCTTCCTGAAAGGCAACTTTTGACTCTAAAGAGCACAGACAACACTTTTCCGCCTCCCAGTGACCGTGAATTATCAAACTTGAAAAAGACAGCATGCCTAGGAATAACACTTGGCACATTTAGAAAAAGATATCCATTTGGTGGACTGTGTGAACAAATCTCTGAGCTCAGAAAGATAAGCCTCGGTTTGAATTCTGCTCCTCAGGATTACTGTAAATTTGGAGGCTTGTTACTTGATTTCTTTTAGCCTAGGATCGTTTCTAAATATGAGTCCCAGTTGTATCTATTTCCATAGCAGTGCTTTAAGGAATAAGTGAGAAAAAACAGGTAAAAGGACTAGCATAGTGCAAACACAGGATAAAGACTCAATGAACTGTAGCTAATATTGTTATCAGCTATTATCAATCTCTCTTACTGTTTTAAGAATCACACATCAGAGCGTTAAAGTTACACATTAAACATTAAACCCTTAGGACTGTAACAATTTTGACTTTGCTTTTTTTGGGGTCACCATTGACTTCTTACAACACACTTCTAAAAAAGCTGTGGCTTGCTGGTGTACAAGTATGAGTATAAAGAAAAGCATAGACTAAGCCAACTTAATTGGAGTTGAATATTCTGGAAAATTTAATGTACCTTTAAATGGTGTTTGCTTTAAAAGTAGTGTGGAGGTCAAGTCCACGGAGTGAATTGTACATAGTGGCTGCTAATAACACTTTACAGGTGTCTTATCACCTTCTACATCATAACTGGTTTATGAGTTTATTTCTGTCCCTGAAATGTGAACTCCTTGAAGGCAGAGACCTTGTTTGTCTTTTTTTCTCTCTAGCCTCAACACACAGTGGCATAACTAATGTGTTCTGAGTAAGTCGAGAGCAACCCTCAGTAAACAAAGAAAAGAGGTAATACTACTTAAAAGACGGTGTTATTTTGTACTTCCCCCAGTCTAGTGAAATTAACACTATACTTCATGAAGTGCTGGTTAGGGTAAAGTTATAGAAAATATTTTCTTTAACTCTGATTTTGCTTCTCACTTTAACAAAATGATCTATACTTTCTTAGGATTAAAGAACATTTTTGAATAATATATGTTAATGGGTACATTTATCTGGGTTATTTTCCAGAACTTTTCTATAATAACTACAGTTATAATTTTTGAAATGCTTGGCTACACTTATGTTTAGTTAAATGTTATTCAGGCTCTAAAGCTTGTGGTAGACATGCATGTTTTGAAGTTAAAAATTAGCATTTAACATATAATTTTATTCTCTCTCATACACTTGATAAATCCCATTTTTCTAATACACTTTAAAGGCAGGTGGAGCTGCAGAGAGATATGTGCAAAACAAAAAATATGGGTTAATAAGCTGAAAATAAGGTATCTGAAACAAAATGTTGTTTCCTGCTTAGGTCAGACTAAATTCACTGTTATTTTTTCACATGTTATTCTTAAAAGTACAAACCAGTAATCATAAGAACCTAGCTGGCGTATAAAATCAAGAACCAAAAAATATATATTTTAGCCCAAAGTTCACAGGAAAATGTTCATTTTATGATCTAATAAATGTAAAAATATGTACATATATACTATGGTAAAATAACTCAGGACTTTATTTTTAATTTGTAAAAGTATTTTTAGAATTGTATAAATAAGGAACAACCAGTGTTTTGTTTTAAACTGTATCAGCTTTCATCATTGAAAACTATGTTTTATATTCATAATGATGAAAATTTATAGCTATTTGTGTTTTTGATATCTTATGGAGAATGAAGTGACCTCAATTCAGTCCTAAAGAACAGCTGGCAACATTACAAAAATACCTAATCCACATAGCATTTTATTTATAAGCAGAGAAATGAATAAGTGTAAAAAGCCATCTTTACTTTTATCACCACAGAGTTTCTGGTTGACATGGGAACAGGTGGTGTGGGGGGGTTACTATTTAAGGTTTCAGTATCAGTTTAAGACAATGTAAAAGGCGTGTGTGTGCACGCATATTTATGAGAGAGAGACAAAGAGAGAGAGAGAATAAATAGATTTTCTTGTTATGAATAGAAATCAATTTTGATCAGAAAATTCTTTAAATCAAAATTTTCTCAACATCAGTTGGGCAAGGCAATCTTCTTTCAGCCCCATGTGTCCTTGTACATACTTGCTGGGTATGCCAAAAATGCAAGACCTTGACCTGTCTTCTTAACCTGAAGCATTTCTTAGGATTGCGTTTGTCCTTCAGGCTTGCTTTGTGCTTACTCAAAAAGCAGTAGATTTCCCAAGCTCCCATTTGTCAGTTGTGATGATGCAAACCCACTGCATGCTTGGTATCCTCCTGGCCTGTTGTGCCTCCCTTGTGGAACCTGGTGGGTAGGGGAATCAGTGCAGACTTGATGTTCATGCTGCTTGCTGTGCTACTTGCTTGTCTCTGACCCAGGAGACTTGTTTCTTCTGCCAGTATCCATGAAACATTGACAAGTTTACTAGGGGAAAACCCCAGACCCACTAGTGTCTCAGAAATGAAATTGGAAATTGTACATAGTAAAAAGGGCACTAATGAGAGGGGCATAGAAGAGAATTTTGTGTTAAGAATGTCTTTTTTTTTTTAATTTTTTGAGACATGATCTTGCTCTGCCCCCCAGGCTGGAGTGCAGTAGTGCAATCACGGCTCGCTGCAACCTTGATTTCCGGGACTCAAGGGATCCTCCTGCCTCAGCCTTCCAAGTACCTAGGACTACAGGTGCATATCACTGTGCCCAGCTAATTTTTTTGTATTTTCTGTAGAGAAGGGGTTTCACCATGCTGATCTTGAACTCCTGAGCTCAAAAGATCCGCCAGCCACAGCTTCCCGAAGTGGAGGGATTACTTGCCTGCACCACCATGCCCAGCCAAGAATATCATTCTTGACAATCTAAGATGCAACCACAATATAGCTAATATTTTTTTCAATCCACCGTTTTCTTTTGGTATAAAAATCTTCAGTGGAACCAAAATTAGTTACAAAATACTTTTAACGTAATTAGATATAACAAATCAAATCTTTTGTACTGAGGTATTGTTACATGCTAGTCTTATTCAAAGAAAATATTTTATAACTACTTTGACAGCAATTTAGAAGAAAAAACACATCTGGAAAGCCTTTTAAATGAATTAAATAACAGCATATTTTGAGCTATCCAACATCAAGATGATATTTTATAATTTGATTGTTCTGAGAAGTATTGATTTGAAGGTTGAACTGTCTCCTTACTGAATATAGTATGGAATAATAAAACACCTGTAATATAATTTTACCAATCCAATTTTTCTTTTATGAACTGTTTTGGAGACAGCAAGCTTAGGTTGAAAGCACTGGATTGCAGGTACTAAGCATGAAACCTAAAGTATCTCCAAGAACTGCAATAAATATATTAATATTTGGAGATAGAAGATTCTGATTCCTCTGTGGCCTCTTAAATTAGGTGCAAAATGATATTCGCATGTTTGAACTTTTAAACAAATGCTGTCAGAGCTACTTAACATCTGTTAAACTATCTTTTAGTTTAAAACAAAAATGACTGTATATTGATTTCTATCCCAAAGATTATGCCACCAGAAACACATGCTATTTTATAAACAGGGAAAGAAAATAGGCGTTATAAAAAAAGAAAGTGTGGGCCATATATTTGAAAATATTACATTAGTAACAAAAATGAGAAGAATCTTTCAGTCCATTAATTTTACATTTTGCATCTCTTAGTATTTGTGATGTTTATGGCTCAGAACTCTTATTTCATCATGAGGAAGGGCCTAATGGGGATCGTTGCACACAATAATAATGAGTTCGTGGCTTAATTTTTCTTACACATTTTCTGTTTATCCCTCGTTCTTTTTACTCTGTGGTTTAATGCATGCTGATTATTGTTAAATTTACTTATTTTCTTCTTTCTTCATGTGACTTTTAGGTGCTACTTTATTTTTTAACCCATGCGTTTGCAAGGAATAAATTTAGGGGTTGTCTTAGTTTTTTGTTTTTTGTTTTTTTGTTTTTTTTGACAGAGTCTCACTCTTTCGCCCAGGCTGGAGTGCAGTGGCATGATCTCAGTTCATTGCAAGCTCTGCCTCCCACGTTGAAGCAATTCTTCTGCCTCAGCCTCCCGAGTAGCTGGGATTATAGGCGCCTGGCACCGCGCCCGCCTAATTTTTATATTTTTAGTAGAGATGGGGTTTCACCATCTTGGTCAGGCTGGTTTTGAAAACCTGACATCATGATCCACCCGCCTCAGCCTCCCAAAGTGCTGGGATTGTCTTGTTTTATTGAGTAGGTTGGGATGGATGAAAGAGTAGTGAGAAGAGAAGCAAATGCTTCCTTCTTAAAACGTACTGATGTCCAGTGTCATTGGGATGTAGCAACTTGTCTGTTTATGACGAAATGATCTTTGGATTTTGTATATTTTGTGAACAGTTTCTTGACACTTTGCTCATTAAACAAATGCACATTGTCAAGACTGAACTGTACCACATTTAATCTTACTAGTGTGAGTGAAGTCTATCTCCATGTCTGCAGCTTTTATAAATGAAATATTTTTGAATTTTTGTTTCATTCTTTAAATTGGTTTTCAAAGTTTGTGGAAATGGTGCTTTTCATTAAAAACAAAACAGAAACCACACCACTCTAAGTACTGGAATATTCAAGTTCCCCCTGACCCCCATTCTTTTGAGAAATCTATTGAGGTATAAGAGAGAAGAAAATATGAAATAACAGCTACCTCTGTTTTCAGTTTTCCAGGTGAAGGGTTGCTTTCAGACACATAGCATTTCCTACCACTAAAAAGGGTTGCCACCTCATCAGCAATTATTTAAAAATAAAATTGTTTTTCCTCTACCTTTTAAATAAGGATTTAATGATTCTAAATATTAAATAAAAGAAACTGACTCTTTCAATCACTCTTCATTTCCTCATTGGTCTGCCTGATGATCCTGAAATAAGAGAGGCCAACTCTCTGTGAACTCCATTGCTGCCTTTCCAGAGAGATCTTTCTTGAGCACCTCATCTGAAATTGTAATGCTTCCCACCTGCTTTCCTGCTTGATCCCTTCTGTTAGCACTCAACACAATCTAACATAATATATGTTATGCACGCTTGTTTATTGTGTCTCAGTCCTAGAAAATAAGCCCTGTGAGGAGTTTGTCAGTCTTGTTCCATGTTACCTCCCAAATGTCTTCAGTGGTGTCTGGCACACTATTAGTGAGTGCTCAAAAGATAGTGTTTGAATGAATGAATTCACATTACTCTGTTGTTTTGCCAATGATTTGCAGCAACATGACAGTCTCTGTAATTTTTTTCAAAAAGTAAACTTTTTTTTTTTTTTTTTTTTTAGAGAGAGTCTCAGTCTGTCACCCAGACTGGAGTGCAGTGACACAATCTTGGCTCATTGCAACCTCTGCCTCCTGGGTTCAAGCGATTATTGTGCCTCAACCTCCCAAGTAGCTGGAATTACAGGTGTGTGTCACCACGTCCAGATAATTTTTGTATTTTTAGTGGAGACGGGGTTTTGCCATAATGACCAGGCTGGTCTCGAACTCCTGGCCTCAAGTGATCCACCTGCCTCCCAAAGTGCTGGGATTACAGGCGTGACCCACCTTGCCAGGCAAAAAAATATATATAAATTTTTATTTAATAGACTACAACACATTTTTTTTAAAGCTTGAAAATGTGATGCTGCAGTGCCAGGTTTTTTTGTTTGTTTTTTTTTTTTTGTCTTCCATCTCAGGGAAACTTGCATGCCCTCATTTCCTTTAAAGAATTATGTAGTCACATCATGACACAGTTATGGTGGCTGCCAGAGGACTCAGAAACATATGAATGGGAAGGTTATTTAGAGACATTCCCTGTGCCCTTCATTCCTGCTGTAGAAGCTGCACCTTTCAAAGGGCCTCCTTCTTAGAAACAATCACTGCCCCAGGAAAATCAATGAAACTGCTTGACATCTTCCAAAAAGGTGTATTCCTTTGCACATGGAAACATTTTAAAAATAGAGTAATTTGCTTCTGACTTTTCACACCAAAGTGCTGCTAAAAATAGACACGTATTTCTTATCTTCCATTACATAAATCTTTTCATGTAAAAATTCCATTAACTTAAGATCATAATCTTTTTCTTGATAAGTTAAAGAAAAATTGTAAAAAAAAGAAAAAGCAAGTCAGTGAACCAATCATATTATTTACTCCATAAAGGGACACAAAAATTTATCATTTGAAATCCATATGAAGATAACTTTTCTTTTCTTTTTTTTGTCTTTTTTTTGATGGAGTCTCACCCTGTCACCCAAGCTTGAGTGCAGTGGCATGATTTCAGCTCACTGCTGCCTCTGCCTCCTGGGTTCCAGTAATTCTCCTGCCTCAGCCTCCTGGTAGCTGGGATTACAGGCACACACCACCACGCTGGGCTAATTTTTGTATTGTTAGTAGAGACGGGGTTTCACCATGTTGGCCAGGCTGGTCTCTTAACTCCTGACCTCAGGTGATCTGCCCGTCTCGGCCTCCCAAAGTGCTAGGATTGCAGGCGTGAGCCACCGTGCCTGGCAATATTGAGGATAACTTTTCTATTAACTCTTGTTCTGCCACGACTACAAAGGGTAATCGAATCACCTCCATCATTCTGGAGAGAACTACCCTGTGGTTGATAAAGAAGAACTTCAATAAGATATGTGAAAGCGTTTCTCATTATTTGTAATGAGAACACTATAATGCACACATTAAAGCTTATCACCTCACACAGTTTTGTAGGTGGCACATAGATCAAAGCTATCACTAGGAACGATAGTATTAAAAATGTCTGTTTCTGAAAACCTGTCATGGTAACTTTCCTGATATTTGTGCTTGTTAAAACTTCTGAGGCACATTTAGAAACATGAAACTATTTTTAAAATGCCATTTTTCTTAAATTCAGCAAAGTAACTTCTTTTTTAAAAAATGAGCAAATTCCTTGTTCTATAATGTTACATTGATGAGCTTATTGCTGCTTGTAAGCATTAAAATATAGTTTACCATTAATTGGAAGTAAATTAGTATCCATTCTGTATCCTCCAGAGCTTGCTATATCTGACAATTTGACACCAGCATCACCAGCTTTATATTTGCTACACATATCTAAATGTACGCTATGTCCACATTGACAGCTACTGTATAGGAACACAGCTTTCCTTCTAGTGAAAGTAGTGACATTAGATGAAATTTTATACTTCCTAGTGCTAAAATGTGAAAATGGTGCAGCCCAATATGTTTCCCATCCTTTGCCTTCTTGTTCAAAAACCTTACAGCCAAATGTATTGCTTGAGTATGGTAATCTACTCAGTTCAGATGTCTAAAGCGGTTACTCCAATTTTCTTCAGGAAGCTTTATTATATTTATTTTAAGTGATTTATATCGTATTGTACTTTAGTTTCTAGTCTGCTTCATATACTTTTTCAGAATCTCAATCAAATGTGAACAATAAAAATGAGTTTACAATATAATTACGAATAAACATGTACTTACCTTTAATTCCAACAATGAATAAAGTTTGGATTCAGACAGAACATTCTGAATGCATTCCTACTAGGAATATATTTTCATTAAACTTCTTTTGGTGGCTAAATATTCAGAATGTCTTCACCCCCGAGCTCTTCATTAGAGAGTTTTTGACCTTCAGCATTAGTTGTCCTAATGTTTTATAGCACGTGAATTATTTCATATATTTCCACTGAACCCTTATTTTTTGTAAACTCACTTATTTAAAAAATAACAACAGTGTATATGTATAATAACTTACTAAATGATAGAACAGCATAAACCTGCATCTTTGATAACTTTAATAGTATTCCTGTTTTACTATGTCAATCTGCAACTCTGGATTGACACATTATGAAATCATCAGCATGAGGTTTTTATTTTCTTTCCCAGCCAAAATGGATTTCTTTGTAAATGGTATGATTTCCCATGAAGCCATGAATTTTGAAACTACTGAGCACCATCAGCAGTTCCTTACTCTGAGGATTAATGGGAAAATATTTGGAGTTTTCTAGCTCTGACTGAAGACTGGGTGAAATCAATTATTTAAGCACTATAAAGCAAGGGCTTGGGTCTCAGACAACGATTACAAAGCAGACTTGCTTTAACACCCAGAACAACCATCTGGATCTTGTTGACTCCTTTACCATGGCAAAAGGGTGAATGAAATATAATTCCTGTCTGCTGATGACATGGAGATTCCTTCAAGCTAAGGGCAGCTGGAGCTCTCATTTACACACACACACACACACACACACATTCTCTTTAGTTGTACACATGTTAAGTACAAAGAATTTCTACAGCTTTTATTAAAGCAATAAGAAAAGCAATTGATTTTTCTACTGTATCTGCAGTTGTCTTCTGGATCTCAAACATTCAGTTTGTGCAAAGTAATAAATGTCAGTGCTTTAAAAAGGAAAGTATGCTTCTTACTGTGCTCTAGAAATAGTCAAATGCTGTGGAAAAATTTATTGAAGACTTGTGACTTTCGTAGAAATTCTGACTTTTAAATGTTTAGAGGAGATGTGCTTTCTCATGCCTGCATGCTTAGCAGGTTACTACTCAGTCTTTCACATTGTAGGTATGTGAATTGCTTCAAATAAATGGATGTCAGATTGCTAAAAACTTCTGAAACAAAGAAAATCAATGCATGCTTTTTAGATGGTATTAGAGAAAATGGAAGGTGAGTAGGGAGGAAACTTTAGAGGAAGAGGGAAGTTTTCATAAACAATCGTGTTTAGATCTCTTATGTGGAAGATTAGCAAAAGCTTAGTGGCTTTGAAATCTAATAATCACATAAAGCTCCCCTCAAAGCAGTTGCAGCTTTTGGTGCCAGGTTTTCCTGTATAGATCAACTTAAAGTGATATATCAAGATCAAGGTACATTTCAAAGAGAAATTCTTTAAAAACAAATCATGGTCACTGCTGATTAATCATTCAAAATCATAAATCTTGTGTGGTGAGTTAACAGTGACCAGACGTAGTCACTGAACTAAAAATGTTTTTTCCTCCTCCTTGTACAGTAGGTAGTGATCACCATGAGGTTTTAAAATCAGCCCAGTCTCAGCACAGCATCTTCTGTTGTCTATGGTTTAGACTAGAGCACTGAACTTCAAAATTTTATTCATTCACCCCTAAAGGAATTTCATAAAACTATGGATTACTTTACACATTTAGCTGATCATTTTAAAGGTAGAATGTAAATTTAAATATAGCAACTTAAAAAAAATTTCAGCATATTGTAAATGATTGCAACTAAATTAAAACTGTTAACTTCATCTTCTGAAATGTTGCTTAGAGAATTTAAATGCTATAGCAACTTGATATGCATCATCATCTATTTTAAAAATATATACATCCTGGCTAACACGGTGAAACCCCGTCTCTACTAAAAATATAAAAAATTAGCTGGTCGTGGTGGTGGGCACCTGTAGTCAGTCCCAGCTACTCGGGAGGTTGAGGCAGGAGAATGGTGTGAATCCAGGAGGCGGAGCTTGCAGTGAGCCGAGATTGCACCACTGCACTCCAGCCTGGGTGACAGAGCGAGACTCTCTCAAACAAACAAACAAAAAAAGCATTTATTTTTGAATGTCTTCTATTGATAATCCTATCATACTTCTATGCAATAAGAAAGCATGTACATGCATATGTATGATTGAAATGTAGTATTTTCAGGTTTCCTGTGATTACTAATCTGAATACTGTTCTTCTCTGAACTGAGTTTTCGTTATAATTAATTGGTACACCTTTCATAAAAACTACTAAAATACATTAAAATTCTTAAAACTAAGGAAATGTAAAAATAAACATTTTGGTAGTACATCTCTTAATGAGATGGATGTTGTTTAAAAAACTAATTTATATATCTAAGTATGACTTCTTGCTAGATTTAGACAGTGTTCAAATGATGTTCTAATTATGTTCTTTTTCTTCCCTTAGATGTACATATTCAGAAACTTTGATACATAATTAACTAGATAGGAATAGAAAAAGTTTTCTTATTAGAATTTGGCATAATTATTTGAAGTTTTTCCTAGTTATTATTCCAAACTATGTGGATTATTAAAAATAATTTTGATAGTCCATCACTACCAGTTAGGTTTTTTGATTTTGTGCAAAGCAAACAACTGGAAACTACCTGACTTACAAAAAGATTCTTTGCCTGTCATTATTTATTTCCTCTCTCAACACCAGCATAAATCTCTTTATACCACTTTTTGGCTTCTCAGAAACTTTTCTACCCTGCATTAATGTGTCAGTAACTTTGTGATGGGCACAGAACTATCTTGAAAGGGAAATGGAAATGAAGATCTTGTACCTCAATTGAAATTTTATTCTCAGCAGCATCAACTCAAGATAGTACATGTGGGAGTTTAAGAACATGGACGTTGAAAATCTGGAAGTTTGTTTTTATGTAGACTAGATGCATGGAAAGTCTTTACATAGACTAGGTTTATGCATGCAACTCTTCTAAGACAGCTGATTTAGAGCATTTAACATACCATGAAGAATTTATCTTCCTTAATTTAGGTTCGGTAATTGTGTACTCATAATCAGAGTTTAGGTGGTTTTTATTTCTTTCTCCAGTACACATAACCTCTTCTCAAGGAGGTTAAGAGGAACTCAGAAAATATCAACTGCTCCTGTCAAGATATTATGGTACAATAAAACAGTACTACATCTCTAAAGAAATCTCATAGTACCTGTCTACAATCTGTCTTTCAGGATAGCATTATATAAGAATTGTTAAAAAATAAATTTAATATTTAGAGAAAGAAATAATATTTATTGAAAGATTTGTTTATTCCAAGTATAAATGGAGGAAATACTGGAAAATATTTATCTTTAAATTTGCCAATAGCTTAAAATAAATTCTGTATGTGAAAAATCCAAGTAAATTAAACCCACTTATCTTTACTGTGGTGTTTATTTTGACCATATCTCTGGTCAATATTCATATTTCTAGATTAAATAACATTGTAAACCTTTATTCCCACTCTGAAGTCTATTTATGCCTTTAAATTTTGGTTGCTAAACATTTTCCATCTCTTTGAAGTTTTTGCTGCTTGTTAACAAAATCTTCCTAGCATACTCACATATTTATAATGAGAAGCATGTTATTTTTGTGCTATGATTGGCTGTTTCCATTTCCATTTGAAATGTACTTTCTAGTGATGTTTAATGTTTTGTTTTCTTTTGTGTGTGTGTTTATTCTTTTGGCTGCCATGGCGCATGAAAACATTTTCTTCTTAGAAACTGTGACAAGAGCTGTTTTTTTTTTTTTTAGTGTCATAATCAAAATCCATTATTTTATTACTAAAATTAATGAACAACTAACATACCTATGCATGTTATTCTCTCTATACATGTAATATTACGTAGACTTCTTCTCATATCTGTGTCAGGAAAATATAGAGAAGTTGCACATTTTGCTCAAGATTATACTTCTAGATGGTGGTTGAGATAGGATTCAAATCCAACTGAAGTGAGGCAATTAAGATTCTAGGCCAGGTGCGGTGGTGCACGCCTGTTATCCCAACATTTTGGGAGGCTGAGGTGGGTGGATCACTTGAAGTCAGCAGTTCAAGACCAGCCTGGCCAAAGTGGTGAAACTTCATCTCTACTTAAAAATACAAAAATTAGCCAGGCGTGGTGGCGGGGGCCTGTAATCCCAGCTACTCGGGAGGCTGAGGCAGGAGAATCGCCTGAACCCCAGAGGCAGAGGTTGCAGTGAGTTGAGATTGTACCACTGCACTCCAGACTGGGTGACAGAGCAAGACCTCATCTCAAAAAAGAAAAGAAAAGTTAACTCCAAAGATCTTCTCTTTTTTTTTTTTTTTTTTTGAGATGGAGTCTTGCTCTGTCTCCCAGGCTGGAGTGCAGTGGCGCCAATTCGGCTCACTGCCATCTCCGCCTCCCGGGTTCACGCCATTCTCCTGCCTCAGCCTCCCGAGTAGCTGGGACTACAGGCGCCCACCACCACGCCCGGCTAATTTTTTTGTATTTTTAGTAGAAACGGGGTTTCACCGTGTTAGTCAGGATGGTCTCAATTTCCTGACCTCGTGATCCGCCTGCCTCGGCCTCCCAAAGTGCTGGGATTCCAGGCGTGAGCCACCGCGCCCACCACCAAAGATCTTCTCTTAATCATAAAACTGGAGTTAGAATTCTTACAGCTTTGGAGCCATTCTTCCATGTTTCTTAATTTATCCGTGCTATGTCACTAGCATTGTGACTTTATCTGCAGACTGATAGTATCAAATAGTAAGAATACAATTTTCAGGTACGTCTAAAGCCATATCTTCACTAAAATAAAAATTATATATTTATTAGTTATATATTCTGATAGACTGGTAACTGAAATGTTGTTTTGTTTCTTTTTTCCTGAGTCTTTAACTTCATACCTGATTAATAGTTGAATCTCTTTAAGATTATGAATTTCATTTTTTATTTTTTATTTCTCTCTCATGACTCAAGTCCTACCCCTGAACTCCTGCTGGATTAAAAAGACTTTACAATTTTCAGATGTTGGTTTTTTTTTTTTTTTTTTTAACTTTTTTTGGCCAAATGGTATCTGCTTCTAGGTGATCATTGCTGTATTTCGGGTACCATTGTAATATCCATTTCTTTACTTTTTCTTTATTATGACTCCCTGTGTATTCCTGGGATTGCATGATCCAAGTGCCCAGCTTCCCATTAGCATTCATAGATTTCTCTTGCTTCTTAATATCTGCTTTACCCAGTTTTCATATATTGTTTCTGCTTCTAGTAGTTAGGTAATATCTCAGAATTTGTGAAAAGAACAGGGAGTAAAATAAATGCACGAAAGCTTTCAGTGTAGAATTGGCAGAATATAAGATAGAGATGCTGAAAAACATATATAAAAAGTAGAAATTCAAAGGCAGATGGCATCTGGTCGGGTATTACAATGTCTGTAATTTAACTTTAAAATATTTTAGCATACATAGTGTAATGCTGGATTTTTCTTATTTAGGTTAAGTTAGAACTCAGTTGCTGAACTCTGAATTCTAATATGAATGTAAACTCCAGGTGTTGTCAGCTAGTGCTCTAATGAGAAAGCCCGTGTTCCAGCTACTACACATGCTCTTGTCTCTAGCTTGATCAACATATCAGGCTTTTCTAATCATGGTAAATGTCAGAAAGGTTTTTCATTTGTGGCTACAGTAAATGACCACAATAAGTGTTAAAATTTTCTCTCAGTGGTGAAATTAAAGGTATTCAACGTATGTGGATGAGCTTAATAATTTTCAACACATGTTCACTCTTTTGAGAACAGTACATAAGAATCCACTAGGCTTACAGCCTTTATCGTTAGACGGGAAGACCTAGCTCAGTGGATTATAATCTGTGTGGTCTCAACCCATTTATGCTCTTAAAATTTACTAAAACCTCTAAAGAACTTATATTATGAAATTAAAAATAAGAAATCAATAAAATATTTATTAGGTAATTCTTAAATATTGATAAGAAGCTGATTACCTGTTAAACATAAACATTTATGAAAAATAATTTTATTCTTTAAAACCAAAAATATGGTAAAAGTGGCATTGTTTTATATTTTTGAAAATTCTCTTTAGTATCCGGATTAATAAAAGACATCTGGATTCCCCTGTGTTTCTGCCTTTAGTCTGTTAAGATATGTTGTTTTGGTTGGAGCATATGAAGAAAATCTGACCTCATATCTCAACTGACTTATGTCACTGGAAGAAAATGTGCTTTACTATCTTTGCAGATAATTTGGATGTTTTTTCCATTGATATTATATCACAATATAACACGTGGTATTTTATTGAAGATTAGTTACAATGTGGAATCTAAAACTATATCCATGAACATTGTGTATTCTGTTCCATTAAAATCCACTGGTCTATCTTGCACTTTGAGTAGGTCTTGTATCCACGCGTGATTTTGTAGCATCGTGCATTGGTAATTAGGAAATGTCGGTTGACTGACTATCCAGATATTACAAATGTTATCATATTTCATTATGAATATAAAGAAAATCACAGTCATTAATATTTCCACTAATCTCATCAAAAAAATTTAAATATTGGGATACTGTCAGTATGGTGAAGAAGACAAGATTTTCAAAATGCTAAATTTTTCTTGAAGGCTCAAATTTTATCACTGGCAGCAAATGCTGTCAGTTGCTATCTTTGAAGCAACAGGCTCACTTCATTTTTGAGACTATGTCTGCCAAGTACCCAAGATTGAATAATCATACTTTGCCTTTCAGTTCTTTCAATCAAATATTCCCTGATTAAAACATCCAGTTCAGCTTTAGCTCAAGTACACATGTGCTTTTCCTTGAGACAACCATTGTACTTCAGTGTGAAGCATAAGGGTGTTCTACACACTTTCCATTTTTCATTTAGAATATTAAAAGACATGTACTCAAGGGCCTAGATTTCATAAAACTAAGCAATTTCATTGTTTTCTCAAGGAAGCCCTCAAGGAGCCCTCCTGCCTCCTCCACCCCATGAATGCTATGGAGTCAAGAACACAAGACTTTCTAGCACAGTTCAATGCTGTCTTGATTTGTATTAAGGCTCCAACACTTTTACTCACTGCTGCTTTTGCATCATCAATGTAAATGTTGAAACACTGAAAGAAAGCAAATAGCATCTCAATATTATCACAGAATAGTTTTGACCTTGCAGATTCCCCAAGAAACCCACAGGGATCACATTCTAACAACTCCTGTCCTAGCTATAATTTTAAAATCTCATTGTGTCTAGCCAGCACCAGAGAAAATTCAGATTTCCAGTTGTTGGTATTAAGGTAAACATAATCTTGCTTCTGGACTCTCGCTCTGGTTAAAGTGAAGGTTTCCTGCTTGGTGGTGCCTGAACCTCTAAGAAGACAGAGAGCTAGGCTTCATTGAGCTTACAGATGTGTGAACAGCTAAAAATTGTTGGTGGCTGGTCATTTCTACCAAAAACAGCCGAAAAGAATTTTGCCTGACAAATCTGAATAAAGTCAGTTTATAACACTTGTGAAATCACTCATGAAAAAGAAAGTGTTTGCCATCTGCACTCGTTTACTTGTAAGGTATAGATCCCAGCTTCTTATAGCAACACAACCTACCACCTAGGGTTATCAAGAGGAATAAGAGAACTATGTCTTTTTATTCTTTTAAGCATGTAGAAACTGGTTATTTCAATGCTTGGCACATAATGAGCCCTCCCTAAGGCTGGCCACTACTCGTATCATTATTGCCATCATCACTATTATTACATGTCACTTGGAAGGAATTTGAATTGGTCAATAATATTTTTTGCCTGGCATGAGAGCTATACAGAGGAAGGAAGAGGAATATTTTAGGAAGTCAAAAATAATTCACTTAGCTTGCAACCCAGGAATGCCCAAAGGAGAATGGTAAGAAATGAAGGTGGAGAAGTTGGCTAAAGAGTCCTTTGCAAGTTAGGATGAGGCTTTAGACTCCAATTTTGCAGGTGTAGGTAATTGGGAGGCCATTAAAGGCTTTTGAATGGTATGATTGGGGTCTGCTTTATCAGATTAATCTGGTAGCAAAATGCATCTTGCATTTCGTAGAGGTAATTCAAGATAGATACAGCACCTGGACACATGGAATGTACCTTGCCATTTTGACACAATTTTCTATCAGATTTCAATGTTAAAAACATAGTGTGAGTCAAAGTTTAGAAAGAGTAAGCCTCAAATTAAGGAATGTTGCCACTGAAAGATTAATGTGATTGGAAATTCTTTGGGTCATAGTTAGTTTTGAGCCAAAAAAGTAAAAATAAATGTAAGGCAAACGTTGTCAAATTGTTTAAGTTTAGTGCCTACACAAGCTTTTCTCAGTACTATTTTAATATCCTAGAAGAGCTATAATAGTTGGTCACAAAATTATTTTTTAGGCCAGATACATATGAGTTGGGCAGGGATTCCTTTGTTTATCATGGTGTCCATATAGTTTTCTGATGTCTAAGAGAAAGGGTTGGATTACATAAAAACAGAATGTTAGGTTTGATTTTCTTTTTCCCTTTACTTATAGAAATTTAATTACTAGTAACTAACCCCATGTTGCCTGTACCCAAGGAACACAGTGATAGTGAAATTTCAATGCTTGGCGATGAAGATGTATTTAAGTCAAGACATAAAAATAGCCACGTGGTTTTAGTCACTCTTCCTGAGTGAAAAAAGAAAGCAAAACAAAAGAATAATCCCCAAACTCACTAATTCGCCATTGTGATCCCCTAGAATATCCCCTTTCTAGATAATAGGTCTCAGTGAGGAAGACTGAGGTGATGAGGTGGCACATTTATTTTTTTTCTAGCCACAGGAGAATCGACCACATAATTATGTCAACCTATTTGTCTTTCTCTAATATTTGTATTTAAACATAAATTTGTGTTCATCATGTGTGGCTGAAAACACTGCTATTTTCCAGTTCAAATATGGATAACGTGATTAGAGTCGGCATGGAGAAGAAAAGTACTCTAAATGTGACTGACTAATTAAGTTTGGTTTTCTAGTGTGGAACAAGAATGTACTTCCCAGCGGGCTCCATGTATTGGCATCACTCAGCTGTTTGAAGAATTTTCCTGATGAAAGCAAAAACCGAGGGAGAACAAGGAAAAACAGGTGGTGTGTCAACAGCAAAGTTTCAGTGTGACATCTGCAGGTGGCTCTGTGGATCCAGGGTCAGGGAAATTGACTTCAGAAGAGTCTTCCTTGGGATGCCAAGTCTTCAGAAACTAAATGAGAGTGGAGAGAGTCAAAAGAGCCTTAAAAATAGTAAAAAAGGGAAATAAGGCATATCAAGGCATTCATAAACTTTAGAAAAGGATTTCATTCTGTTCAAATACGTCTATTTATCTCTCATCTATCCAATATACATATCACTCTTCTTTTTGGTATAATATTAAAACTGCAGAATACTGTATGTTTCGTTATGTCCATAATCACACACACACACACACACACACACACACACACACACACACACACACCTCAAAACACCTATGAAACCTTTTATTGTCTTTTATTGTCATCTCACACCAAACCAGTAGGGTGTGCTCATAACTCAACATTTTACTCGTCACAGCCCCACCCTGACCCTGTGGTGTTTTTACTAATGGTAAACAAAAATAGCATATGTTGTAAGAGACAAAACGCCCAATCTGCACGTTGCTCTTGCATTTGGTTTCATGGCTTATTAAAATGACATATTATGATATAGTTGCTTTGGTTTCTCTGCTGAAATGTTGATCAATGTGCCTTCCTCAATGAAATGAAGTGTTCATCAATGTCTTCTGGTGAGTAATCCCCCAATCACCAAAATTTCTGTCTTGTCTCCTGAGTCTTTCTTTTGGACAGCTGGCATTATTCAGAATTGGTTATAGGAATCCTTCTCATAAGTAAATACTTACACAGAATGATGAGAAACTAAATTACGCTGCTAAATCATGTCTATATTTCATCGCGTAGTACTTAAATGAACAATGCAGAAGCCATCTAGTAACATATTCCACTGCTTTTTACTTTTAAGAAGCAGACCTCATTTTTCTTGCTGGAAAGTGAAAAAACATAGTTTGACAAAAACTGACTTGGAGTAGAACTAAGAGACAAAAATTAAGCATGAATACAAACAGTTCTTTCCAGGATAAAAATAGTCAGCAGAACATTGAACTGGCTTTCCCATTTGACTTTGTAATTTGTGGATGTAGAACACACTTAGTGGCCTTCATGGGCTGTACATGTAAAAAAGTTGGCTGAAGGATGCAGACAAAATGGATAATATGAGCTCATCTGTCTCCAAACACTGTTTGGTTAATGACTGTGTAGACTACAATTGTTTAATTGTACCTGGAAAAGCTAAAAAATGACTAAGCTTAAAAACGTCAAAGCGTATTCACATTTGGATTGGCCAATAGTATATTTGCCCATATTTCTATGCAAGGTCAAATTTAGGAGAGGATATATCTAGATATTCTATGACACCCCACAGGTCTCATATGTGTAATTCTTCATTGGGAATATTTAATATGCCTTTTTAACAAGGTGAAAACAAAAGCACACAAAAAGAGGTTACACCAAATATGAGGCTTTTTAATTATTAAAACCTTTATTTAAAAATGAATTTGCTGCAGTGTGGAAAATGCACGTCATGATATGCTATCCATGCTCTTCCTTTCACCTCCTTCCTTGCAGTTGTCAGGTGAGAACCATGCTAGTGGTTCTGGCCAATGGACTGTTAGCAGAAATGACTTGTGTCAGGTCTGGGTTGGGATAGTTTAGAATTGGTGAGTCTCTTTTAATGCAACCAGTCTTAAAGGCACATGTTCCGAATGGCTGGACATTACTTACATTAGGGCCATCCAACACATATCAGTCTCTATGGAGTGAGAAATAAACCCTGTGTCTCTTAAGCTTTGAGATTTTGGGGTTTGTCTGGTAGCAAGCATCAAGAATCCTGATTAAAATATAATGTTACTAGTTTTTAAATAAGTATGTAAACTATATTTTTATATAATTGTTACAAATGAAAGTGTTTAATTCAATTATTGCTTATTTATTTACAAATAGATAATGTATTAATAGAGTTCATGATTTAAAAGTGGAATGGGCTATAGAGTGAAAAAGCCCTTTTCAATTTCTGAACCCCTGATCACCGATTTCCAATCCGTAGGGACAGACAATGTCAATAGTTTCTTATATCTATTTCCAGATATATTCCACATATATTATATTCTTTTTTGCACAGATGAAAGCATACTATATACTATTCTTTATTTTTCTTTTGGTTTACAAGAAGTCTTCATATATTAGGAGTATTGGCCTTTTGTCTATGATATGTATTGCAAATGATTTTTCTCACAGTTTCGTTTGTCTTATGACAAATGCTTTTCTAATGAAAAATCATTTATTTTAGTTGAATTTATGTATCAAACTTGGAAGATTTCTGAGATGATATTTTAAAATGCTTACCTGCTTTTGTCTCTATCTTTTGTTGTTTTATTTCCTCACAGTTAAAATCTTGATATACCTGAGGAGAGTTTCTAATTATGCATCCAACTTTAATGTTTTCCTAATAGCTACATAGTTGTCTCAATTCTATTAAATACTTTGCTCACTGATTTGAAATGCAACTTTTATCACATCTACTTTTCCATAAGTTCTTGAAGCTATTTCTAGATTCATTAGTTCATTATATTGATGTGTCTCCCTATTTGTGTGCCAACATCAGTCTTCAATTCATGCTAATAACTTCTACACTCATTGCTTCAGTGAAATTTCTCTTGTCCAAAGAAGATATTTAATACACTGTGGAAGTCCTGGCCATATGTGGCAGGTGAGGAAAATGGGATGAGAGCTATCAAACAAGTAGGAGGTGGTGTGGAAAGGGAAGGCCTCTCAGAATCACTGTATTTTTATTTATTTTTTGAGACAGGGTCTCACTCTGTCACCCAGGGTGGAATGCAGTGGTGCAATCTTGGCTCACTGCAACCTCTGCCTCCTGGGTCCAAGCAATTCTCCCATCTTAACCTCCCGAGTAGCTGGGATTACAGGCGCCCGCCACCATGCCCAGCTAATTTTTGTATTTTTAGTGGAGACAGGGTTTCACCACGTTGGCCAGGCTGGTCTCAAACTCCTGGCCTCAAGTGATCCACCCGCCTTGGCCTCCCAAAGTGCTGGGATTGCAGTCGTGAGCCACCGTGCCCGGCCAGCATTACTGTATTTTTAAATAGTAAGCCTGAATTATTATTTTTTCTTCTTTTTAAAACTTTGGGCTATAGAAGTGAGGTTATATAGAGCACTGGGAAGGTAAGCTCATTGGTAGGTACCTACATCTTCCTATATCTTCCCATTGCTGGTAATTTGAATCTGCTGATATCGCCAACTCAAGTTAGGAGTGGAAAGTGTCTGGTTGCCCTTTTTTTTTTTTGGCTCAGAATGACTCATTTCCCCCCAAAAAATTAATACAAAATATTTCAGAGAGATTATAGTAATACACATTTTTAGTTGTTCAAAGTTCTCCTTGGAAACTGACTGGATCAGGGTAAAAATA
The DNA here is from genome assembly GCF_029281585.2 of Gorilla gorilla gorilla. NCBI lineage: Eukaryota > Metazoa > Chordata > Mammalia > Primates > Hominidae > Gorilla > Gorilla gorilla. Next base: position 177,718,042 of record NC_073227.2, on the reverse strand, counting down.
TAGACTCATAGTTTATCTGCTATAGTTTACCTCACTCATTCAATATTTTGGATATCTCAAGTATGAGAAAGACTTTGAGAAAAGTAGATAATTTTAAATAAGAGCCTAAACAGGCTAGAAAATATTTTTAAAATAAGACCTAACTCCTAAAAAGGAAACTCAAACAAAGAAATATTGTTTCTTTATGATTTTCTGTGTGGTTTAGAAAATGTTAAGGAAATTGCACACAAGAGCTTGACTATAAAATTTTAGGCTTTAAAAATGAAGTTATTCTGAATCAGCTGTAGGTAGAGCTAGTAATCTTATTTTCCTTGTAAACAGGCCACTTATCATCAGTCTCTTACCTTGGACTTTGTCCTTGTTTTTGGCCGTTTGCTTTAATCTGACTGAAATATGACAGAATAAATTATTAGTGTATAAATGTTTACAGAATTTCTTCTTTCCTCAACCTATTGAAGAGAATATTAAAACAATCATCCCTGTTTTGCTCCTCTTGAAGAATAAGCATATCAGTTCCCTGTTGTATAACAAACCGTCTCAAAGCTCAGGAACTTACCATAATAAGAATTCATTTAGCTCATCAATCTATGGCCAGATATTTAGGCTAGGCTTGGTGGGGGTATTCTTCATCTTGAGTGGTTTGATGTACAGGTCTGGTGTATACTGGCTGCCAGCTAGGTCAGCAGCCATATCTGAACTGAGAATCTCCCATCCTCCAGCAGGCTATCCTGGATGTATTCTTATAGTGCTGTCACAGAGCAAGAATGAGAACAAACCCAGTTGGTCAAACTATTTCCCAACCCTCTGCTTATGTCCCACTTTCCAAAATTTCAGTGGCTAAAGCAAATAACATGGCCAAGCTTAGGGTGAGGGTAGCGTAGCGGGGGCTATAAAATTTCGTGCCAAAGAACATATTCATAGAGAGGAGTGAGCAACTGGGGTTGTTCATACATCAATTGATCACATTGAAAAATAACAATGTATTGAAGGAAGAGATGTTAATCAATAAGTAATCATAATTAATAGTTGATGCAAAATGATATAAGGAGCGGGGAAGAGAAGAAATGAAAGCATCATGAACTGGGAGTAGAGTACGATTTTTTTTTTCTTTTTGGGCGGGGAGGGAGCATGCGTGAGAAAGAAACCTGCCAGGAAAGTGGAATGGAAACAAAGGGTACTTTAATGGGTGTTTCTAAAGACTTTTTATTTGCAGTCACTTTAATGTCATCCAAGAGGTCATAAGAAGAAATTCCTCTTTAATCACTTTTGGCTCTTGAGCTGTAATTTGTATGTGTCACAGCTCCATGACTAAACTGCATTGATCTCTAGATTCAGAAGTGGTTACTGCAGACACTGCAGCTTGCATGCCCACAGTCATACTCCTCTTTTACATTTTTAACAGATACATTATTTTGGTCCCAACTGCAGTGTCATCTGGGAAGTCGAATGCCTCTTTGAATGTGCCGGTTGTTAAGTACTGTAAGCTCCAGACCTATCCTCTGTTCTTTTCTTTATGATTGTTATGGCTGGAATTCTGCAAGCCATTCTTTTCCTTTGCCCGCTGACTCCCTGTTAGGTCCTGCCAATAGGGAGCATTAAAGGAAGTGAAGAAGAGACACGCACCTTCCTGATTGCTTGCTCTAATAATTCGCTCTTCATCTCAGCATTTGGTTTGAGTAACAGCAGTTGGTACCAGTTTCCAATTTTTTCTGTATTTCAAGAAGTAGCTTCATCATGCCAGCTCAGAGGTATCAGTGCCAGATGGCTCAAGTTCCCTCTACAGAAGTCTGAGTCCCAGCTCTGTAGGATGTTCCTTTGAACTGTTAAGGCACCAGCACCAGCAGCAAACTTCTGTTTTAGGCTTGAACTGGTATCTGACCAAAAGCAATTTAATTAACCTCAAGGGGCCTTAGTCAAAGAGGTTCTAAGGTTGCTATCATTTCTAGTATTGTCTCAATATATTTGTCTATGTGATGCACTCCCCCTTCACGCACAAAACTGATTGAGAAGTGAAAATTTTGAAGTGTTTAATTTAGGAATTATTTCCTTTGTCTATGTTATTCTAGACAACTGATCTGATAGACTTCTTAGATTCACTAAATTATCAGGTTGCTAAGAAGAGGAACTCTTTAATAAAAAGTAAATGTAAAAGGTAGAACAGAACACATTAATTTGGAGTGAAGAGAGCTTGCCTATGTAAGAGTATATTGGAAATTAAAGACAACACTTGTAATAGAAGAGAAATTTTGATGAATACTAAATTCACTTTTTCCTCACAACTGCAAATAAGCCTTTTCTGTTTCTGATTCAAAAAGCTTCCAAGAGTTTAATTTTAACTTTATAACTTTCTAGATTTGTATTTCCCTAGTTAACAGTAAATCCTTTCCGATTGTCTTTCTTTTTATATAATCCTCTAACAAAATGTACTTATAATTGCAAATATTTGCAGTAATGTATCATGGTGGTATACATCCTGAGTAAAGTGGCTACTGCTGAATTTATTATTTATATTAAACCATGAATTGTTTTCCCGGTGCTTATGGGTAGCCCCTTTCCCTAGCAATTAACATAAATTTCTGGTGAACAAAGAGCTTATGGAAATGGAAAAAGCAAAATTCATATTTGCCAGACTTTCCAGAATGGCATGGGGATGTGGAGGGAAAGGAATGTGACTTTGCCTTTCTTTTGACTTATTAATGATTCTGCATAGTCTGTGTGCCTGGAGACTTTAATAGCAGACACATTTTTATAAGCAAAATAGCATGCTTTATATTGGCAATGCTATCATGCATCTCATGGGCTTTCAGCTGTATTTTTCATTAGAGAATTTACAATAGATTTTATTTAAAGCTCGGGGATAGATTGTCATATCAGTTTTAAAATAGTGAAAATTATTTGGAAAAAAAACAATATAATCATAATATAAACAGCAGTTTAGTACTAGAAAGCCTTACATATTAGTAGCTTTTTGTTTTTTTCTTTGTGTTTTGTGAAAGTAATTTTTGAAGTAATATATTGAATCTCAAAATAGGTATAATTAAAATTCTAGAATTTGCTTGTAGGCGGCTAAGTATAGTGAGATCTATGAAATTTATATAAAATGTCCAAAATGTAAAAAATGATGTTGAATCATTAATAGTCCTATATGTCTTTTAATCATTAACTTTAGGAATGATAATACACTCATCGAAGCACTTACATTTAACAATCACAAAGAACTCCAAAAAATAATAAATACATTATAATACTCTTAGTCTGTTTCCCTTTCTGAGAAAATGTACCACCTCTTGATTCTTCTTCATATCAGTTAAGGGCTCCATCAATCACTCAGTTTCTTTGCCTTGATCTTGGGGTTATCCTTATTCTTTCTCTTGCTATAATGGTCCATACCCAATGTAATTTAAACTTTTAACTAAACTACTTCCAAATATATCACAAAACTGATGAGTTTTCCCTGTCTTCCCATCTATTACTTCATATGTCACTTTGGGTTTGTCTGATGTTTCCTCACAGTGAGATTCAGGTTATGCATTTTAGGCAGAAATATCACAGAAGTGAGAATTGATTCTGTGTTCTTCCAAATGAGGCATTAGGTAGTATGGTGATTTGTTTGCCTTGTTTATTTTATTACTGAAGATTTAACTAAAATCATTTGATTAAAGTGGTTTCTTTCAGGTTTCTCCTTTGTAAATTTACTAATTCTCACTTGTAATTAATGTATATATTGTGGGGAGGTACTTTGAGACCATGTAAATATTGATTTTCTCACTAAATTTTTACTTGCTGCTTTTAGTGTTCATTGATATACACTGGATGAATGAAGTATTCTGTGATTATCGGCACGTGATTATCTGGTTTCATCATGACTTCTGTATTTATTAGTTGACATTCTCTTCTAATAGGAAGCTTTCTTATCTCACTCACTTAAAAATTAATTAATTATTTCATTGGTTCATTCGTTAATAAAATATGGGCAAAATAATTTCTATTTTATTCATTGGGTTGTGTTCTGTTTTTTCGATGTTAAAATGGCATAAGGGTATTGGAGCAAAGGAATGTGACGTCTTTCTTTTGGCATATTAATAATATCAGTTGTCTATGCACTTGGAAACTTAATAGCAAACATATTTATAAGCTAAATAACTGATACATTTATTTAAAAAGGCTAAAGGATAAATAATTTCACAAGATGATTTGAATATATAAGATTCATATGGAAGTTTTGGATCTAAAACTTACAGTAACTAATATTAAAATGTAAATGAATTGTGTTAAAAGCATATTAGCCAAAAAAGTAGAAATAACTAGTTAATTAGAAAACATGTCCATAGGAAATATTTAGAATGAAGAATAAGAAAAAGTAATAATTAAAGATGGTGTTTAAAAAGAAAATGCAGAAGAAGGGAAAAGTAATGAGCTGGAAGGTACCTTAAAAGAAAATATATAAACTTAAGGCCAAATAGACAGAAGGGCAATTTGGAAAATAGCATGAGAGAAATGTGGGTGGGATAAGATGAAAAGTTTGCCTGTCTGTATGCCTATATAGGCATAGTAATATCTCTCTCTCCATGTGACTGGCATATAGGAGAGAGGAGAACGAGATAAGAGACAGAAGCAGCATTTAAAGAAACACTGGTCAGGAAATTTTCAACTTTGAAAGAAAACATCAACCTACAGATTCAAGATGTACTTCAGACCTAAGCACCGGAAGTACAAAGAACATCAGACCAAGGCCTAGTCAAGACAATAAAGCCCAGAAACATACAGGGCCTGTTAAAGTAATACAGAGGAAAAGACAATAGCGTCTTCAAAGGAGCAACAACATTGGCAGCTTACCTTTCAACAAAATGATAAAATATAGAAGACAATCAAATGCTATATTTAATTGGCTGAAATGAGACAAAAATGCCACTGCAGAATTTTACTCTCAGCAAAATATTCTTCAAAATTAAAAGTGAATGTTATTTTCATACCATATACATAATGGAATATTATTCAGCCTTTAAAAAGAATGAGATCTTGTCATTTGCCACAACACGGATGGAACCGGAGGACGTTATGTTAAGTGAAATAAGCCGGGCACAGAAAAACAAATGCTGCATATTTTCACTCATACATGGTGGCTAAAACAAATTTAACTCAGAGAGAGTAGAATGGTAGTTACCAGAGGCTGGGAAGGGTAGTGATAAAGAGGGGATGTTTAATAGGTACAAATAAAAAGTTGGATAGAAATAATGTGGTGTAGGGTTTGGTAGCACAATGGGGTGACTATAGCTAATCTATTATATATTTCAAAATAACTAAAAGAGAGGAATTGGAATATTCTCAACACCAAGAAACAATAAGTGCTTGAGGTAATGAACACCCCAATGACCCTGATTTGATCATTATTCATTATATGCTTGTCTCAAAATGTCGCATGTACTCTGGAAATATGTACAACTAATATGTATCCATAACAATTAAAAATTTTAAAAAGAAACTTAAGGAATCATATCTGCTAAATTTCAAAATAATACTAGGAGATCCTCCTCTATTCTTACCATTTGTGTTACCCATCCAGGCCTCAAAAGAGGTAAAATTAACATTTTCAGTGATACGATACTTTTCTGCTAGCAGACATTCACTAAAAGAAATGCTAAAGAAAAATTTCAGGCAGAAAGAAAACAATTGCAAACAAAAATTTAGCTGAATTGCAAAAATGATCGAAGAAAAGGATGAATATAAGGGAGTAACTATACATTGATATTCTTTATTAAAAATGAATACTAATGCTATATGACACTTAATATGTGCAGGATTAAAACACACGGCAAAGTAGCACAGGTTAGAGAGGGTAATTGCAGACAAAGTATTACAGAGCCTGTTATGGACTACATCACATCACCTTCTCTTCCCCTACAAATTCCTATGTTGAAGCCGTAAACCTAAATGTAGCAGAATTTGGAGACAGCTTTTTAAGGATGAGGCATGTAAGTGAGGTCATAAAGGTCTTACAGGAATTGGTGCCCTTATAAGAAGAGGAAGATACACCAGAACTGTCTCCTTACAAGCACATAAGAAAGGTCATCTGCAACCAAAGGAGAGAGGAATCAACAGACCCTGACTGTACTGGCCCTTGATCTTGCCTTCCAGTGCCCCACACATGAGAAAATGCATTTCTGCCATTTAAGCCACTTCCTCAGTGGTATTCTTTTATGACAGCCCAAGCAGACTACAACAGAACCCTTGCATTATCTGGGAATGGGAAAACGTACTAATTAAAGTAGATATTAATAGATTAATGGTATACAGTGTAGCAGGCTAAGAATGAAAATAAATAAATAAGAATGTAATAACAGGTAAATATTGGGTAAAAATTGAAATTAAAGCCTGATTATTCTCAAAGAAGACAAGGCAGTGTAAAAACAGATCAAAGAACAGATGAAGCAACTTGAAAGATACTGAGATAATGATTTAAACCCAAATATATCACAATTTACGTTAAAAAAATTGAATATGTCAATTAAAGACAATGATTATTAATGACATTTTCTATGTTCTTAGGAAGGACATAGGAAAGTTAAAACTAATGTTATAGGAGAAGATACATCATAGAAACACTAACAGCAGTTAGAAAACTTTTTTTTGTAATGGCCCAGATTGTAAATATTTTCAGCTTTGTGGGACACATATGGTCTTTGTTGCATGTTATTTTTGTGTGTTTTGTTAATCCCTTTAAGAATGTAGGAAACATTCCTAGCTCACAGGATGTACAAAATCAGGCTGTGTACCGGTCCATCTGCTATGGACTCAATGTTTGTGTCCCCACAAAATTCATATGTTGAAATATAATCCTTATTATGATGGTGTTCAAAAATAGTGCCTTTGCAAGGTAATTAGGTCATAAAGATGGGACCCTCATAAATGGGATTGGAGCTCTCATAAGAAGAAGCAAGAAAGCTAGCTTACAGTCTTTCTGCCATGTGAGAGTACAGCAAGAAGCTGACAGCCTGCACCCAGAAGAGGACCCTTATCAGAATCTGACCATGAACTTGGACTTCCCAGATGCCAGAAGGTGAGAACAAAATTTTGTTGTTTATAAGCCACACTGGCTATGGTACTATGTTACAGCAGTCTGAACTAAGACACCATGCATTACTGATTCCTGATCTATAGACAAATTAGTGTAGCTATGTTAATAAATAAACAATATAGGCCCTAAGACACGAAGTATTACTAAATGTAATGGGCCACATTTCATAACAATATAAGGTTAATTTAACAAAAAGATATAGCAGTCTTAAGAATGACTATATGTAACTATTAATATTGTCTCAAAATATATAAAGGAAAAATGGACCGAACTAAGGAAAAATGGAAAATTCTACATCGTAGACAAATCGTTGTAGTAGCTATTAGAACACGAAACAAAAATCAATACAAATATAGAAGACATAAACGGAATGTCTAACACACTGGATCTAAAACACAATTATAAAACACTGATTCCAACAATTTCATTTCAAAAAGATTGTGTCAATGGAATTATACAGTATATAACCTTTTGGGATTGAATTTTTTCATTCAGACTACTTCCCTAGATGTTCATCTGAATTTCTGCCTGTGTTAATAATTTGTTCCTTTTTAATATGTAATTTTCAGTTACTTATATGTTTATTTTTATTGTGATAAAGAACACATAACATGAAATCTACCCTCCTGGCAAATTTTTAAGTATACAGCACATATTAACTCTAAGTACGTTGCTGTACAGCAGCTCTCCAGAACTTTCTCAACTTGTGTGACTGAGACTCTATACCCATTGAACAACCACTCCTCATTTCACACTGAAAACCATTTTACTTCCCGCTTCTGACTTTGACCATTATAGACACCTCATCTAAGTAAAATCATGCAATATGTGTCCTTTTGTGACTGATTTATTTCACTTAGTCCTCAAGGTTTATCCATGCTGTCGCAATTGTATTTTCTTCTTTTATGACTGAGTAATCTTCCATTGTATACATATACCACATTTGCTTTATCCATTCACCAATCAATGGATATTTAGGTTGTTTCTACCGCTTGGCTACTGTAAATAGTGCTGGAAAGAACCTGGGTGTGAAACACTGAAACGCTAGACAGAGGCTCCTCTAACTCCCGAGGGAGAGGCTGCCCAGCTATATGGACCTCTAGCTGCTGCACCTCCTGTCCTCTGGAACAGCAGCAAGCCACAAGCCACCCAGCTCTCTTGTGTTCTCAGTGATCTCCAGAAACCTAGAGCAAGCTGATCCCCAGCAGTGCTCTGAGACAGAGAAGATATAAACCAGTCTCTTGGGCAGCCCCAGGAAAAGTCCAAACTTTGCATACATGTTTCAATCTTCTCTTTCCCTCCCAGGGAGAAACCAGGAACTAAGAGTTTTCTCCTGATCATGCCATGCTGAGCTGGGAGGAGGGTGGGTGGGGAGACAGTATGGAGAGTGAGTGCCGGGAGTTTTCCTACTGCCTTTCATGTGGCTGCTTTCATGCTCCCCTGGGGTGCAGCTACCTCTTAACCGTTCTCTGGATTTCTCAAAAAGGGAATTGGTCTATGTATTTGTTGTTGATTCAGTGCCTTCTTGGTGGCAGGAGACTCCCAGCCTTTCTTTCTGCCATCTTGCTGATATCAATCCCAATTTTACCCTACTTTTACCCTAAAATGTTAGTCTGCCATGATTTTAGGGATGCTGGCAAAAAAAAACCCTGAGAATCCTAAAGCAGAGTCAATGAACTTTATTACTCACATTAAAGCAAGCTGCACAAGCATTAGCTCCCCAAGCAGCAATTCCTATAGGATGTCTTGAAGAGGGCCAGGCAGTGCTTGTACATTGACTGAATTGTGTTACAAAAGAAGATGGATGAGCTTGGAAAACCGGAGTTGTTCATACTAGATATTAAGAATGCCTACTTGCTTTTCTAGATGGAAACAGTCTTCCAAGACTTTAAGAAAACTTGCCTTTTGTTCTGGAGGAAGACAGCATCTCTATCTTCCAAAGCTGTTTGCTTCACAAACATCCCTGAGAATATAGTCCGGAAATAAAAAGAGTCAATACTTCTGTTCTCAAGATGTGAAGAAACATGAGAGGCCCATGGAGAATCATCATCCAATAATATTAGCCAAAATTGCAAATTGTAACACAATACAAAGGTGTGAAAATATTCAGAGGGTGTTCTCTGGCCATAGAAGAAATAATCTAGAAATCAGTAAAAAAGTACACCTAGATAATCCTTAAAATGTTTGGAAACTAAAATGTACTTTTCTAAATTAGATGTATGTTAAAGAGAAATCACAATATTAATTAAAATAACTTATTTTCATTTAGTTAAAAATATTAAAAGTTGTGGAATGCAACTGCAGAAGTACTTAGAAGGAAATTATAGCATTACATGAACATATTAAAAATAATAACTGCTAACAATTACCTCAGTTCTATTCTCCAGGTCCAGGAGAAACCATGGCATATTAACGCCAAAAACCTTAAGATAATAGAAATGATAAGAAACAGAAATCAATAACAACCAGAAGCAAATAGCAAAACCCAATAAACCAAAATATTATTATTTGAAAAGGTTAATAAAATCAAAGAACTCCCTAGTGATATAAATTATGAAAAAAGTAACTCAAGTTACCAACATAAAGAATGCAAAGGTGATATCATTATAGATCCACAGACTTTAAAAGATAATAAACAAATGTCTTTAAGTTTAAATGAAAAAAATCTTGGAAAATACAACTTTCAAAAATAGACACAAAATCAAACTGAAAACCTCAATGGTCCTTTATCTATTAAAGAAATGGAGTTCACAATTAAGACCTTTCTACAATGCAATACCCCATAGCAACGAAAGAGAATAAACTACTGCTACACACAATAGGGATGAATCTCATAGACATAATGATGAGAAAGAAAACGAAGCTAAATATGTAAGAGTACAAAATGCATAGCATCATTTATATCAATTTCAAAAACATGCAACAGTAATCTCTAGTGATAAAATTAAATATGGTGGTTACTTTTGCGTATGTGGTAATGATTACATGGGGGCCTAAGGGAGGCTTCCGGCGAGCAGACAACGTTCTGTAGTTTGGCCTTTATCTTGGGTATGTGTGTGATGATCAGGCAAAAATTAATCAAACCTACCTTTAGGATTTGCATTCCTTCCTGTATATATTCTATAGCTCAATAAGCATTAAAGTCAAAATACAAACTACCAAAAAAGTATAGAGAGGAAATGGCCTGATTTCTTGAAGTTAATGTCTAAGATTGCCAAAACGTTGTTCTGCCTTGCTCTGTCTGTACTTTTTATATCAACACTGCATTAATCTTTTGGGGAAGATTATAAAATAGATAATCATTATTAAACTCCATTTGTGAGATTGGATTATGTTAGTAAAGACTTAAAACCCTAGTTTATTTTTAGTATTTAGGCCATCTAAATTCACTAGCTGACTTCAAGGAAGGAAAAAAAAATCAGGGTTTATGAGGAGTCTCAGCAGGGAGTGTTTATATTAGATACTTAGCACTGTAGGATGCTGTGAGTTGGAAAACATAGGCAGATCCAATTAACAGATTCTGCACTGTGGCAACTGAACGATATTATGCTTTGGACAGCTTTATGTGTGAATGTGAGAACATATTCTTAAGAAATGCTGTAACTTTATCCCATATAACTTCATAAGAATTTCTCCATAGGCTTGGGATTTGCAATAAAAATAGAGATATGTTGGCTTCTTGTTTGTGGAATTTTCTAATAAAATTTATTGAGAACCATTATTTAAGGGAATAACACTGATTTGTTCTTACCTGATTTTGAAGAATGAGAAAGAGCCCATCGCCTGTATAGGACAAAGGAATGGAATGTGTTCTTTCACTGCTACTGTCCCTATCCTAATCATTTGGACCCCCAAACAATCGAGGGGCTTGCACTTATACGTGTGACACATTAACAGAGACTGTTGCATGTGGCCAGCTGCTTTTGGATGAACTGTTGGGCTACTCATCTGACTTTCCTAAGTAATCCATTGTGTTTGAAAGGACTCATTCATAATGGCAGACTATAGATTACTGCAGAAGTGTGAGTTTTCAAAAGGAAATATAATCTACTTATGAGTCCCAGAGTTAAAATTTAACCAATGTTCTCCTCAGAGATTTGTGGAATTTGGATCAGAAACATTACTTCTAGAAACTTATCCTGATATTTCTGACTTTCTTCTTTATACAACATGTTTAGGAACGGTGACTCTTAAATTGATATTTGTAGGTCTCTAGAGATTCAGAGCAAATGCCAAAAAAGATTGCACAAGCCAGAGGTATGGAAACCTCAAAAACTGTGTGGTGGTACTCATATCCATTATCTGATCACAAAATCTCCTACCACTACATTTGCTAGTTTTTCTCATTGGCTAACACATATTCAACAATGTTTGCTAATGTTTATTTTAGGGATTGAAATATAGCATTCCCTGCTTTTTTGTTTTATATATCATTATCTTCTCCAAAGGTTGTTAGTGAGGAAATCAAGATGTGTGTGTGTTTGTGTGTGTGTACACACAAATATGCTTGTGTGTATATGTATATTTCTTCTAAGTTTTGCCTTGTAAAGGGGTTGAGGATAAAATGAGGGTGCAAGTAGGAAAAAGATTAAAGAATAATTGGAAAAGTTGCTGGAGAGTATGGTATACAAAATGGAAGAACAATTTTTCCAGAGTAGTCATCCTTAGTAAATATATCTTGTGAAATTCAAAATGTCAGAGCTTATGCAAATGAAAAAAACTCTTAATTATTATTTCTGGATCAATCACATTTAGGGTAAAGTATTTCAATGGAAATTCTGTGTGTGTTGAGATAGTCATTTTTTTTTTTTTTTTTTTTTTTGAGACAGAGTCTCGCTCTGTCGCCCAGGCTGGAGTGCAGTGGCGCGATCTCGGCTCACTGCAAGCTCCGCCTCCCGGGTTCACGCCATTCTCCTGCCTCAGCCTCCCGCGTAGCTGGGACTACAGGCGCCCGCCACCACGCCCGGCTAATTTTTTGTATTTTTTAGTAGAGACGGGGTTTCACTGTGTTAGCCAGGATGGTCTCGATCTCCTGACCTTGTGATCCGCCCGCCTCGGCCTCCCAAAGTGCTGGGATTACAGGCGTGAGCCACCGCGCCCGGCCGAGATAGTCATTTTTTAACTCATATAATTTTGCAGAAAAATAACCTGTATTTAAATTACAAATAAAAATACAACAAAAATTATAAATAAGCCATTTAAATAAGAACAAAAGGGGAAACAATTGCTAGAGGGTAGTTTCTGATGTTGAATTTGGGTATCAGCTTTCTAAAACATTTGCTTTGATGAGAGAAGCTAATGTTTCTAGTGAAAAGTAGTTTAAATTTTATTCTCCAGAACCACTATTGCTTTCTGTAGGAGGCATGATAGGGGATGAGTGATTAAGCAAAAGAAGAAGAAAAGTACAGTGAATATATGGATCTTTTTGGCTTCTAAAAAGGTAATTGTATAGTTGACAGGATTTTTCCACACTCAATTGAAGCAGGTATCCGTTTTCAAATAATATTACTTTAGATTCTTTGTGATTTGTTTAATCGCAGAATCTTAAAAGTAGGTTGTATTACCTAAGGAATCCTCATCTCTCAAAAAATGTTATTTTAAAAACTGTCAGTAATTCTTCCTCAAGTTTTTTTTATTTATTCCAGAACAGGGCTGTGAACCAATTAAAAGTTTAAAGAGCTATCAAAACTGCAATATCCCAAACAGCTCAGATTCAATCTGCAGAAAGTAATTTCTTTGAGGGGAAATAATTGGAAAAATATTTCATATGCTACTGCATGGTTTTCATTGGTTTACCATGTAAATTTCCATAGACGTTTTGGAACACAGAGTGGTATTTTTAATGTGAAAGCAGGAGGGCTTTGTTTGCCAGGTGAATATTTCAGAACTTGCAAAGCTCTGATAGAAAACAGCTTTAGATTTGGATAGAAGCAGTATGTGTGAAAAGTTATGATGCAATCAGAGAGAGGCTTTCTGTGATAGCATTGATTTATACATAATGTTAGAGATGATCATACAACCTGTTGTTAACAATTGATTCCACGGTTGTCAACTCAGTAATTTTTAAGGAGGTGGGATGATGACATATGATGAGCCTTCTGATTTTGAACAATAAATACTGCTAAATAACCTGGACAAGGGGATTTTTATTTTAATGAAAAAAAAAGAGTAGAACTGCAACAGTGCTTAAGCTCTCTGAGGATGTCAACAAACCAAATTCTACATTGTAGTCTCACCCTGGCCACCCTACTTACGAGTCTCACCATCCACTTGTAGGCATCCTTCCTCTCCTCTACTTTTTCTTCGTGCTATTCACCCTCTAACATGTTCCAAAATTTAGTGAATTTCTCATAGTCACTGCGGTTTTTTTGCAGTCTTTCTTCACTAGAAAGGGCAGGGATCTCTGTTATGTTCACTAATGTATCTCATACTTAGGATGGTGTCCACAACACAGTTGATTCTCAGTAAATATTTTTTGAAATTAAAGTGATTTTTGTACATACGTTGGGAGACATGAAAACAATAGATAACATTTATTGAGCCATTTCTATGGGCCCAGTACCATGTGCCTTAACAAAGTATAAGTTACTCTTTTCTTTAGTTCCATTTTCTCATTTAATCCTCACAAATAACCTTATGAATTGAATTTAAGATGGGGGCTGAGGCTCAGTGAAGTTAAGATCAAATGGCCAGTAGGAAGCAGAATCTGGGATTGAACTCATTTGTCCAACCCTAGAGCTTTTGCTCTTCACCATGAAGTGTACTTCTTTAGATCATGTTTCATTCTTTCCAATGCTTGAATTTAAATATGTATGTGTCAATTCTACTTAGACGTCAAGGACTTCCAAATCATAATGAACAATTCTAGCAACAATTGACAAATTTGTCTATGGAAAATTGGCATTCCATGGTAATTGAATTGTACCACTGGCTTTGTTTGCTAGTTCTCAGAGTACAGAATTTTGGCAATGTTACTTGGTGAGCACACACAGAGCCAGAATGTTATCACCAACTGTTTTGTCTTGGCCAGGAGTGACTCTTCCAAAGACAGAGCTTCAGAAAAATGCAGGCCTGTAATTGCTACTAGAGTCACAGTCCTCTTCTGGGGATATATGTAAGTCTTCTTGTTTGGATGACATAAAATTCTGTAAATTGGCGGAGTGGTCTTTTTTTTTTTTTTTCATTTTCACAGTTATTTCGACTAGGTAGTAAAGCCACAAGATTAAAGAATTAGATTTGCTTGGGATCTAAAATAATCTCTGAGTGTAGTGCCAATGTTTGCTGATTTTATGTGATGGGCAATGTAGCATTAAGGGCAAGTAAAAAAGAGAAAATCATTGCTAGTTTCAATATCCATTCACCATCAAAAGCTGTTGGCCCTAGATTTTGTTAATATTTATATTGAAAATTGAAACACGGATGTGTTAATTACTTATTAATTTGGTCAGTGTCAAGATCAAAAACCAAGTAATTGATATATCACAATCACTATAAAACAGAGAATCCAAGTCAGATTCTGAATCAACTGGTTTTTGATCTTGATCTTGAGTAACTCGAAGACATTACTTTCATTTCTGATGTGCACTCAGCTTTTTACTTTACCAATCTAATTTATTTAATTGACAATGTGTCTATTACACTGACATGTTTAAAAGACTGGCTGATGCATAATCGTAAAAATATGACATATATGCTAATTGGCCATGATTTGGTGTCATAAACTGTGGAATGATATATATTAGAGAATGTTTTGTCCTTTTTGATGAACAGATACTGATACATTTATAATATCACAACATGTGAAATTAAATAAGCAAGAGGTCATTGGCCTAAGACTGTCTCCATGCTTTGAGTCTCCAACAAACTGCAATCTAACTTAGTATGTAAACAGACTGAAACCTAACTAGGAGTATATTTTTATAAGAACTAGCTGATTGCAGCCAATCATAAACAGCTGAGCTACAGCCAATCACAACAACGAATTGATCAGACCATGCCAAAATAAGACAAATGCCTCATCATCCCATGCCCAAATAAACCAAATGCTTGGCTGTAGCCAATCAGGTGATTTCTCTGCTTTGCTTCCCTGTTTCACCTGTCAAGGATTGCTGCTCACACTGCTGGGCAGAGATCTTTCAACCACTTCTGGTTCTGAGTGCTGCCCAATTTGTCAATCATTCTTTGCTCGAATAAACTCTGTTAAATTTAATTTGCCTAAAGTTCTTCTTTTAACAAATACAACTATTTTTCACAGGAATATTTTTGAATATACCATTAAGTTCTTACAAATGACTAATAACTCTCTTATTAAATGAACATAAATTTTTAAAAGTTCTTAATAACGTGACTAGCAACTAAGACAAAATTGGTTCCTGTCTAAGAAAGGAATGTATGACAGTTATTTTTAAGAAAGGCTGTAATTGGCATTATATTACATCTTAATTATTTCATTATGTAACATTTGGATATGTTTTAATAATGGGAGTATATTTATGTAGACTTTATTTACTGTAGTCTGTTATGCCATAATATAGTACCATCAAATGAATTATATTTTAACTTTCACTTGTGGCTTTTTCTTTCTATGTATGTATGTTTGTGTGTGTTTTTGTTTGTGTGAGACAGAGTCTCGCTCTCACTGCAACCTCCGCCTCCCAGGTTCAAGCAATTCTTCTGTCTTGCCTCAGCCTCCGGAGTATCTGGGATTACAGGCATGTGCCACCACACTCAGCTAATTTTAATATTTTCAGTAGAGACTGGGTTGCTCCATGTTGCCCAAGTGGGTCTTGAACTCCGGACCTCAAGTAATCCACCCACCTCGGCCTCCCAAAATGCTGGGATTAGAGGTGTGTGCCACTGTGCCCGGCTAATCTATGTATTCTCTGAAACATACAAATCTCTGGTTGATTTTTAAAATAATTTTTAAAGATTTTTAAATGTGATTGAGCTTTTCACTTGTAATTATTGATAGTTAAAATACCCAAACTTTTCTATAACAATGTCAATTTCATTCATGTTTAAATTTGCTTTTTTGAGAAGGAAAGATGTATAGTTTTAGATAAGTCGTAGGAAATGGCCTAAAATCCTTAGAATGTCCAGGAAATTTGTCATTACTCATGAATGTTAAATAATAATCAGAAGCCATGATCTTAACTATGCAAAATTTGTGTAATTACTCTTTTTGACTGCCCTCTAGGATTTCTCGTAGCCATGTAACTTTCTGGTCAAACATGTCGGATATTTTTCTTGAACGTTTTGAGTGTCTTCTGAATATGAAATGAGATGCCTATAAAGTGCCTAATCTAAACTAAAGCAAACTCAGAATTTTAGTACATGGCTGGCAGGTTTAGGGTAGTAGAAGTGGCAAGGGCTTGGAAATTGGCAAGGTGTAGGTGTATACTCTAACTTAGCTACTTACTAGCCATGTTACTGAGGGGAAGTAACCTTACCCTCTGTCAGCCTCATTTTCCTTATTTGTAAAAATGAGAATTATAGCACTTATTGTCTTATGTTGTAAAGATGAAGATGAACTGTTGACTTCATTTATTCATTCGATATTATAATTGAGGGCCTACCTTGAGCCCAGCGATGTTCTAGGTTCTTGGGATGGATGTAGAAGGTAAGTTGCTGCCATAAAGATTCAAGTTTAGTTTATTAAAATACCTATTACATAAAATCCTATTTGAATATTTTATTCATTCACTGTCTTGTCGAGGCATTCTTTCTTTTCTTCCTGTTTCTTAGACATATGCTTCTTTTTCAAGCAATAAGAAATCACCTGTACTGTTTTTTTCTCAACCTCCAGGGGTTGGGGATTCCAACACCTAAGACTCCCTGAAACTCATAGTTCGATTTTGTGGCTTCTTTTTGTACTGTTTTTATCAAAAATAGCCAAAGTAAGCATCTGCATTTGTGTTCTTCCAAAACATCTATTGTTAATAATCTCATTTTAAATTTTGTGTATACTTCCCATAGATACACTTCCCATAATATCTCATAGGTGACCATTAAATGCTAGACATGGTTAGTACTTTATGCCCTCAGAGAAATTGTTTTATTCACATCTGTGTGCCCAATGTTGCTATAGCTTCCCTCAGAATGCAATAAAAAAGTCCTGTAAGAAAAGTAAACTTCAATAGGTACATAGGAGAGCCAAACCACTTATCTATTCCACAGGATAAAAAAAATAAAACAATCACACAGAAAACACTAGATCTGAATCTGGTATTCTGAATATGTCATGAGAGTATATAAATTACATACTGTATAACATGGTTAATTGTTAAGAGATTAGAGAAGTTAAAAGAAGAGAGAAAACTGTAGTTAAATGTAGACTTTTGATATACTTAGATTAACCCTTCTCTCCTCTCTTCCCTTCCCAGCCTCCCCATCTCCCACAGGCTTCCTTGACAAGAACTTTTACTTTTTGTTCTTACTCAATTCATGGCTGTTATGGTAGCCTGAAGTTAGTTGAAATAATAATTTTGAACTAACTCTGGTAAACATATTTACTTATAAGGTCTATTACACTCAAATCATAACCATATGTTATTGCAAAACCTGACTGACTTGTTACATTGGCAGCAGGAGTGGAGTAATATATATCTGATGCCTGGAGCCATCACAAAAGATTTAGAGCGCCACCCTCACTAAAAAAGTGAGATGCCAAATGATATGAAATTCCAAAGAGAAATTTCACAGAAAGGGTGAGATATGGAGGTTTTGGAAGAACACAAATGCAGATGCTCACTTTGGCTGTTTTCCATAAAACAATACAAACAATAGCCACAAAATCAAGGTGTGAGTTTCAGGGATACTTAGACGCTGGAACCCCCAACCCCTGGAGTTTGAAGAAAAAAAGACTACAGATGATTTCTCATTACTTGAAAAAGCAACGTATGTCTAAGAAACAGGAAGAAAAGAAAGAATTCCAGGACAAGTCAGTGAATGAATACAATATTGAACTACATTCTTCAGTGTTTATTTTTTCTTTAAGCTATGGTATTTGAACTAATAGCGATGATATTAATTGAGGGTAAAAATGAGGGAACAAGCAAACAGAATAGATCGAAAATATAATGAGTATTATTTAAAGTTTTGCTTACTGTTATATATATATGGGTTTTTTTCTCTCTTTTACTCACGTGCATGCCTGTACATGTCTTAGCCTGTAGGAGAACCAAGCAATTTTGATTAAAAGAGACTCCAGTAATCACCACTGGCAAAGTTCTTATGGTGGGGAAGGGATGGTCAATGAACTGAATTCATTTGCTCAAGGCCACCCAGCAGAAAATGACAGGGCAGGACTGTGAAATTCTGGACATGCACTCTTGTGCTCTGCTGGCAAAATCATTTTATTTCACATTGTTTACCCTGAGATTCAACCCCTGGACAACTCAAACATCTGATAATTTATCTTTTCTTAGAAAAACATATATTTTATTAAGAATTTTAAAGAAATTAGCATAGAATTGCACCTCACTTAACTTTTTAACATTAATCTATTGTAATGATCTCATTTAAAATTTTGCGTATGCTTCCCATAGTTTTTTTGAGTTGTTTGGCCCCAAGGCTTGTAATATATTCTAATATTTTCAAATTCATTTTATCTTTCTTCACCTTATTTTCTTTTGTCTACTTTAGCCTTTTTCTTAATGTTTATTTCATTTATTTTTATCTTTTTTTTTTTAAGATGAAGAAAGCATTTCAGGGGATTCATTTGCCGCTGACTACAACTTTGATCATCTCCTATATGTTGAAATAAGCATGTTTTCATTGTTACTTTCTAAATAACCTACATTTGGAGTTTTGGTTGCTTCTGATTCAATTCTTCCACAGGACTGAATTGAAGAGAAACAAAAGCAGTTAATGGTTAGAAATATGGGCTATATAATTTATGCTTTATGTAATTTTTTTGAGATATTCTTTATGGACCAATATTTATTCAGGTATTTGTATTTATAAAGACATTTTGAAAAGTTGAAATTACTTACAAAATGTGCGTCTTTATAAATGTATTATTTTATTGTTAATGTTACTTTGCATTTTTCAACATTATAATATTCTGCGTTTAAAGCTCACTAAATCATGTTTTAAAAGAAATTAACCTGCTTTAATCAATTTACTGCATTTTATACTGTAGCTCTTAGTTTTATAATAATTTTGTCCTCTCCTGCTTTCTTTTCAGTAGTATTTATGTAATAAATAATTTACCACTATTTAATTAATTAATTAGTTAATTATTTGAGACAGAGTCTCACTCTGCTGCCCAGGCTGGAGTGCAGTGGTGCCATGTTGGCTCACCACAACCTCCGCCTCCCGGGTTCAAGTGACTCTCCTGCCTCAGCTTCCCGAGTAGGTGGGACTACAGACACTCGCCAACTTGCCTGGCTAATTTTTGTATTTTTAGTAGAGACGGGGTTTCACTTTTTTGGCCAGGCTGGTCTCCAACTCCTGACCCAGTGATCCACCCGCCTCGGCCTCCCAAAGTGCTGAGGTTACAGGCGTGAGCTACCGCGCCTGGTCCATCATTTTATTTTTAACACTTTAGTGTCCTTTTGAATTATGCAACCAGCAGACGTCTGCAAAGCAGGACATTGCTATCTAGCAATGCTTTACTTTATCTTATCCAATAATTTAAAAGTTCAAAATTTTGCTATTATATTTTCCCCAAACTCTTATAACCTATGTATTTCTAATTTTCCAATCCAATCTTTTAGAACCCATTTATACCTAGAAAGAAAGCATTTCTATCCCCAAAACCTCCTACTTACAATTTTTTAGTTTTTTGTAATGCTAACGCATTTTAATTTTTTTTTCTTTGAGTGGCGAGGTTAAAACCTGATTAGTAATGGCTCAAATCTCAAACAAATGTTTTGCTTGGCACCCTCCAGTGCTTTTGTTACTAGTTGAATTATCTCTGTATATTTAAAAATTGCAATGTTGTAAACAAATATGTAGATTTCTGGCTTTTCTTGAAATTTGTTGATCTGGCCCACATTGCAAGGTAATGAAGTGTTGGAGTCCAGTAGCTTCCGCCCTCCTTGGATAGTATATTCAGTCATGCGTCACTAAACTGTGGGTATAAATCCTGCGGAAAGTGTGGTTAGGCAATTCCACTGTTGTGCAAACATCACAGAGTGTACTTATGCAAACCAACATGGAATAGCCTACCCACACTCAGGTCGTATGGTATAGCCTATTCCTCCTAGTCTAAAAACCTGTACAGTCTAAAAACACAGTACAGTGTGTTACTATACTGAATACCGTAGGCAATTGTAACACGACAGTAAGTATTTGTGTATTTAAACACAGCAGGCCGGGCCTGGTGGCTCACACCTGTAATCCCAGCATTTTGGGAGGCCGAGGCAGGCGGATCACGAGGTCGGGAGATCCAGAGCATCCTGGCTAACACGGTGAAACCCCGTCTCTACTAAAAATACAAAAAATTAGCCAGGCGTGGTGGCAGGCACCTGCAGTCCCAGCTACTCAGGAGGCTGAGGTAGGAGAATGGCGTGAACCCGGGAGGCGGAGCTTGCAGTGAGCCCAGATTGCGCCACAGCACTCCAGGCTGGCGACAGAGCGAGATTCCGTCTCAAAAAAAAAAAGCAAAGGTACGGTAAAAATATGGAATCTTACACGTCCATATCTTACGGGTCCACTGTCGTACGTGGTCCATCATTGACCTAAAGGTTGTTACGCTGTGCGTAACTGAATTTGCTCTCTAGTACAGAGTCCTCCCCACCACTCCCTATTCATTAAGGCTGGCCCTCTTTATATATCTGCCTTATTTCCCAGGCCCTGTGATCACTTGAAATTGTGATCATTAATCTAGAGACTTTCACCTATATTATTATTATTTATATGATATATGTTATTTTTAGATAAAGTTTCATGATTTCCTACATATTTACACATGTCATTGAACTAATTTAACATTTACTGTAAGTCTTTTTACATGATGAACTATCTTTTAAAAAATTATGTTTGATCAATTTTTAGCTGTTAAAATAGTTTTCTATTAATTTTTGTAAGCTACGTATGTTAGCATAATCTCTTCTGAGCTCTTGCGTATTTGTAAATATCTTCTTTTTCTTGTGGGCTGTACACATAACAACCACTTGGTAGGATATCCAAGTTGCAGGGTTTTTTTGTTTGTTTGTTTTACCATTTGAAAGAAGTGTTACCTGATTTTTATTAAATTTAAAAATGTTTGGGTGACTTTAGTATATTTTCTTTATCATTCTAACTTCATTTTTTCTTTTGGGTATGCTAAGATATAAGTCTCTATAATTTTTATGCTCAAAGATTATTGAGTGTTTTTGATCCATGGGTTGGTCATTTATTTAGCGTAGGAACTTTTTCTTTCATAAATCTTTCATTATTCCTTCTGTTTTAGACATTGTGGTTTCTTTCACAGTAACCTCTACTATTGTCTAGTTGTATTCTTATTGCATGTCTTTCAAAATTATATATTCTTATGTAATGTTTTCCTTTCTTTACACCAATTTTCCTCTGCGTTATTAGGAAATTTATCTAGCTGGTTCTCTAAATTAGGATTTTATTTTTATTCTTTGTCAATTTTAATTTTTATCGCCTCTAATATATATTTTTATTATTGCTATTATGATTTTTCTTCACTAACTCATCTTATTTTAAAAATTATTTTCTTCAGCCTAAAAAAGGTGGTATAATCAATATACCAAAAATTGCACCTCATTAAGGTATACAATGGACATACCTGTAACACAAGTAACTATCACCACAAAGTAATACACATATCTATCACCTTCAAAAGTTTCCTTGCATTCTCTTTTTTGCAGTAAAAACACTTAACATGAGATGTACAGTCTTAACCAAATTTTAAGTGGGCTATACCTTACTGTTAACTGTGGGCGCTATGTTGTAACAGCAGATCTTTGAGACTCATTCATCTTGTAGAATGGTAACTTTATTCCTCTTGAACAACCATTCCTCATCGCCACCTCTCTCATGCCCTGGTAATCACCATTCTGTTGTCTACTTCTATATAGCAATATTTTTAATGTCACATATAAGAGGAAACAAGCAGTATGTGTTCTTCTGTGGCTGACATTGCACTTAGCATTGTGTCTTCCAGGTCCATTCGTGTTGTCACCAATGGTAGGATTTTCTTCTCTTTTTTAGGGCTGAATAATATTCCATTGAATGTACTTACCACGATTAAAAAAACTACTCACATGTCTTTGGACATTTGGGTTGTTTGACATCTTGGGTATTATGAATACCTGCTGCCATGGACATGAGAGTGCTGCTATGTCTTCAGGTTCCTAAGTTCAATTATTTCAGATATATACCAAGAAGTGGAATTGTTGGATCATATGGTAATTCTATGTTTAAATTTTTAAGGAACCTCCATACTCTTTTCTATGGTGGCTGCATCATTTCAGATTCTCACTAACAGTGTACAAGAATTTCCTTTTCTCCACATCATCATCAACACTTGTTATTTGTGTCTGTATTTATGTGGGTATGTGTGTTTTGATAGTGTCCGTCCTAATAGGTGAAAGGTAATATCTCATTGTGGTTTCAATTTGCATTTCCCTGGTGATTAGCAATGTTAAACATTTTTATTTTTGTTTTAAATTGTTTAAAATTTTACTTTAAGTTGCGGAATACATGCGCAGAATGTGCAGATTTGTTACATAGGAATATGTGTGTCATGGTGGTTTGCTGCACCTATTAACCCTTCCTCTAGGCTCTCTCCCCTTGCCCCCCACCCCACAACAGGTGATGGTGTGTGTTGTTCCCCTACCTGTGTCCATGTGTTCTCATTGTTCAACTCCCATTATGAGCGAGAACTTGTGGTGTTTGGTTTTCTCTTCCTAGGTTACTTTGCTGAGGATAAGAGCTTTCAGCTTCATCCACGTCACTACAAAGGACATAATCTCATTCCTTTTTATGGCTGCATAGTATTCCGTGGTGTATATGTGCCACACTTTCTTTATCCAGTCTATCATTTATGGGCATTTGGGTTGGTTCCATGTCTTTGCTATTGTAAAGAGTGCTGCAATAAACATACGAGTGCATATGTCTTTATAGTAGAATGATTTATATTCCTTTGGGCATATACCCAATAATGGGATTTCTGGGTCAAATGGTATTTCTGGTTCTAGGTCCCTGAGGAATCGCCACACTGTCTTCCACAATGGTTGAACTAATTTACATTCCCACCAACAGTGTAACAGGGTTCCTATTTCTTCACAGCCTCGCAAGCATCTATTGTTTCTTGACTTTTTAATAATCACCACTCTGAATGGCATGATATGAAGTTTCTACATAGTGTCATTGGTCTTTATATTGTGGTGTGTTTTTACAGTGGCTGGTACTGGTTTTTCTTTTCCATATTTAGTGCTTCCTTCAAGAGCTCTTTTAAGGCAGGCCAGGTGGAGATAAAATCCCTCAGCCTTTGCTTGTCTGGAAAGGATTTTATTTTTCCTTCCCTTATGAAGCTTAGTTTTGCTGGATATGAAAAATTCTTTTCTATAAGAATGTTAAATATTGGCACCCACTCTCGTCTGACTCGCAGGGTTTCTGCTGAGAGGTCCGCTATTAGTCTGATGGGCTTCCCTTTGTAGGTGACCTGGCCTTTCTCTCTGGCTGCCCTTAACATATTTTCCTTCATTTCAACCTTGGAGAATCTGATGATTATGTGTCTTGGGGTTGATCTTCTCATGGAAAATCTTAGTGATGTTCTCTGTATTTCCTGAATTTTAATGTTGGCCTGCCTTGCTAGGTTGGGGAACTTGTGGATAATATCCTGAAGTGTGTTTTCCAGCTTTTTCCCATTCTCCTCTTCTCCTTCGGGTACTCTCATCAATCGTAGGTTTGATCTTTTTACGCAGTCCCATATTTCTCAGAGGCTTTGTTTGTTGCTTTTCATTATTTTTTTCTCTAATCTTGTCTGCATGCCTTATTTCAGCTAGGTGGTCTTTAAACTCTGATATCCTTTCTTCCTCTTGGTTGATTCCACTATTCCTACTTGTGTATGCTTCACAAAGTTCTCATGCTGTGTTTTTCAGCTCCTTCAGGTCATTTATGTTTCTCTCTAAACTGGCTATTCTAGTTATGTGCTCCTCTAACATTTTATCAAGGTTCTTAGCTTATTTGCGTTGGATCAGAACACGCTCCTTTAGCTCAGCCAGTTTGTTATTACCCATCTTCTGAAGCTTACTTCTGTCAATTCGTCCATTTCATCCTCATCCAGATCTGCACCCTTGCTGGAGGGGCATTGCATTCATTTTGAGAAGAAGCACTCTGGCCTTTGGGGTTTTCAGCATTTTTTTGTTGATTCTTTCTCATCTTTATGAGTTGTCTAGTTTAGATCTTTGAGGCTGCTGATACTTGGATGGGGTTTTTGTGGGGACTTTGTTGTTAGTGCTGTGAACATCTCTTCATTTTCTTGACCATTTGTATGTTTTCATTGCAGAAGTATATATTTAAGTGTCTTTCCCATTTTTAATAGGGTGATTTCATTTTCTTCTGCTTTCGAGTTGTGGGAGTTCATGATATCTTTTGGATATTAATCGCTTACTAGATATATGGTTTCCAAATATTATCTCCCATTCTGGAAGTTGCATTTTCACTCTGTTGATTGTTTTCTTTGCTGTGCAGAAGGTGTTTATTTTGATATAGTCTCATTTGTCTATTTTTTATTTTGTTGTCTGTGCTTTTGATGTCTATCCAAGAAGTAATTTCCAAGACCATCTCATAAAGCTACACTCCCACATGTTCTCTTCTAGGATTTTTACTATTTCAGATTTTATGTTTAAATCTTTAATACATGTTAACTTGGTTCCTGTGTGTGGTGTGAAATAAGGATTCACTTCTGTTCTTTGATGTGTATACACAGCTTTCTGAAAGCTTCTTATAGAAGAGGCTATCTTTTCCCCATTGTGTATTCTTGCCACCCTTGTAAGCAATCAGTTGATCACACATGCATAGGTTTATTTCTAGACTTTACTCTGTTCCATTAGTCCATATATCTCTTTTATATCAGTACCATACTGGTTTCATTACTGTAGGTTTGTAATATGATTTTAAATCAGAAAGTGTAATACCTCTAGCCAATCTATCTCACTTTTAAAAACTTTGGACCTTTTAAAATATGAATCTTTTAAAGGCTTTTGCACTTGTTTTACATGAAATTCTTCTTAGTCTTTTTGAGTTTTTCTGCAAATGCCATACTTTTTGAACAATTATTCTGGCTGCTTGGTGGCTTGCACAAGTATTTAGTCTACAGAATGAGCTTTCCTTTTCCCTGTTCTGCAATGTTTTCTAAGACTCTTTAGTTTTCTTTTTTTTTTTTTAATTCTTATTTGAAATAGTAGAGATGTCTCCAGGTCTGGTGTTTCTTATAAACAGGCCATGTTGACTGCCCCATCCTTAATTCACTGATATCATATAGATTTTTCTAGCACAACTAAATCAACTAAGTCATTGTACTATCTGATATTAGTGTGCACAACTCGTAGCCCAATTCTGAATAAAATCTTATCTTTAGAATAAATATTAGATTGCAAAGCAATGGGATATATAAAAATTATAACCACTTTTTAAAAATTTATTAAGACTTTTCATACCATCTACAAATCTTAGCTTGGAGGGTTACATTTTCTAAAATGTCATAAAATCACTCCAATCTTTTTTTTAAACACATTGCATTCTCTTCCTGTTTACTTTCTTTCTTTAGGTTTTATTTTCCAAAAGGATGAAAGAAGTATGAGTGTGTGTGTGTTGAGGTGTTGGGGTGGAAGGTAGGATTAGATTTAGATTAAGAAAGAGAGGTGCTTTGGATCAATTGAATGCACCATCTGTTAAGTAGTGGAGTAACTGGTTTGTTTTCTTGTTGGTATGTATCTTGCGCAGCTGACCCAGTGGACAGAGATTAAAAGGAAGTTACCAGGTCTTTCCATTTTTCTTTCAGTGGGCAGGTTCTCCACACTTAGACCATCAATTGTACTTTTTGATTTAATCCAATCTGCTTTGTTGTATATAGAATCTTTTCTGAATTGACTTTCCTAGTTTTCATTTTGGGTTTTATCATTTTTCTGGCTTTCTTAGGCAGTGTGTAGGAAAGTTGTGTGAAATGGCCTTAGGGATAGCTATCCTGATATTTTCTAATTTGATATTTTGTTTTATTATTTTAATTTGGAAAAGACACTTTTAACAAGCTTGACAACTTTGTTAATCATCCAAACTAGTAACAGGAAGGCCAATGAAAGGAGGTGTAGGGAGTTTGGCCAGGAGCAGACAGAGTGACAGTAATGAAAATTTTGATGTTACAGCAAGATAAATAATTATAAGTAGCAGTAGAAAACGTAAAAACACATTGAAAATTATATTCAGAGATCTAAATAGGTTTTATAATCAATCTATCATTAAGAATATTTTAAACTCTATTAAAAATTATTTCAAATGTGATAATGTGACTAACAGTTTGGTTATAGAAAGATAGACATTTGAAAATTCCTTTTTTAAGAAAATTAATTTTTAAAAAATGTTGTAGATACACAGTTGGTGTATCTATTTAAGGGGTACCTGAGATGTTTTGATACAGGCATGCAATGCAAAATAAGCACATCATGAAGAATGGGGTATCCATCCCCTTAAACATTTATCTTTTGAGTTACAAACAATCCAATTACATTCTTTAAGTTATTTCAAAATTTGATACTTCATGGGCTTCATTTTATCATCTAAAATATTCACAAAAGAATATCCAATTCCTGTATATTTTTTACTGTATTAGATATTATCATGTATATGTGTATATACATGCACTATCCATGCACACACACACACGCACACATATATTTACATATATATATACACATATTTGCCTTTGACTATTTCTTGTTGCACTTTAATTTAGAAGTGAATATGACTGGTATTAAGATCCATGAGTATAGGTAAAAACATGACACCCCACAGCAAAATGGGGAAACATACGATAGGGTTTGTATTTGATATTTTCCTCTACCATCTGGAAAGTATGCTGAAATTTTTCTTTTTGGGATTTCCAGACAGTCTGACTAGTCTGACATCTTTGTTCAAAAAAGATAAAAAGTTCCCTTAAAGCTATGTGGAGCTGTCTCGGCAGTTGCTGTAGTTTCCATCCACCTACTTTTTTGCTTCGTTGTTTGAGGCTATGTCCCAGTGACTCTGAAAGTTATAAACTGCCTTATTTCAACTTGCTTAAGAAAAGCTTCCAGGGCATCTTGCTTTCATCTACACCATGCACATGGTCACATTTTTTAATGGAAAATCCAGGGCTGAACACTGCCATGGCATTCTTTTACCTCAGTACTTGGACGGCAATGCAGAGAATGGAATACCAAAGTTACAACATAATTGTGGAAAGCTTCATATAGAGTTTTGAACCGATGTCTATGAACCAATGTGATATTAACATCCAGATCAAAGTCTGTCTTAAGTCTCACATGGTCTGAAGAGATTTTCCACCAAGTACAATGAAAATCCATAATGGGAAGAATATATTTTTGCATTTGCAAGTTTTGTGTGTGTGTGAGAGAGAGACTTCATATATATGCATCTGTGTGTATGTTTGAAGTAAGAGAGGAAGGGAAAGGGAGACAAATAGAGAGAGATGTGTGTCTGGATGGATTGAGAAGTGTCACCACAGCTTTGAAATAATAATTGGACAATTTAACAGTACATAGAATTTGCAAAGCACTGAGAAGTTTTGGCATTTGATATTAATTCAAGTTACAAATATGATCATCTGTTCTTTTGAAATGTTTTAGCTATGTTGTCTCATAGTAAATTCTTAATACTGCATTCCAATGCTATGTAATGGTGGAACATCATTCTCAGCATCATTTGATGATGCTCCAGCTTTAAACTATTAATACTTTAGCCCACAGCATCCTTGAATCCAAGCTCAACATATGTGCTTAACGTACAAATTTATTGATGGGTAGTATTTATTTTAAAATTACAATCTAAGATCCTAAATATTTCATGCCAGATTTTATAGTCATTTGGAAAAAAATGGGCAAGATTTTACCTGATGTCAAATATCTAAAAGCTCTGACTCTTTGTCAGGAATTCATTATCTTTAGAGAAGAGGTAGGCTCCAAATGAATAAATATAATCTAAACTATGTCAGGTTCAAAGAGGCTGTCAGAGTAGTTTTGTGTGAGGTAATTCCAAGATTCTGCCTAATTTATAACATAATAAGTAAAGATAATCTTTCACCAGGGGTATGAGATGGAAGTTGAAGAACTGTATTTTGGAAAAATAATATGTACCCTCCATATTTCTTTTCCTTTTTCCTTGATTTACTTCAACAATAATGATATGATGTATTTACTGAGAATGATTTTTTTATAGCAATGCTTTAGAAAGGAACTGGAAACCAACTTCTCAGAAAATTTGTCTGTATGACTACAATGCAGATGAGAAGTATGTGAGTATTTTGGTTCTTTGACTCTTGATTCGTTTCTCAAGTGTTCTTTGAAAAGCGATAAATTCACTTTTATTTTCAGAGAGCATCAAACCTTGGAATTAAATCATCATGGAAATAAAAAGCAAAAGAAGATGAGCCATCCTTAAGGGGATTCTGGAAGGGTCCTTTGGTAAAATAATTTTTTCAATATCCCAGTGACATTACCAGCAATCTCACTCAATGGAAAATAATTGTAGTGTCAAATTTTCTCAAGGAGTGAAAACATCTCTAATATAGTGAACAGGTCATTCAGTCCACAGAGGTGGCATAGGAAAATGGCCCTTCTTTTCCTTTTGTGAGCTTCCCCTTTCCTAAATGGTAGTTTCTCAATCACAACACCTAGTTGCTTGCCACAGAAATGGAAATTGATCTCTGCTAACTAATCACTGATCCCATCTCACTGGCTTTGGTGATTGTCCAGTTTTGCCATATAATCCAGGCAGAGCCAATCAAGGCATTTTGGGGGGAAATTATATGTATACCAGGGGAGAAAGGATCTCCATTCCTCTGAGATTGCAAATACTAAGTATCACGTAAAGCTACAGCATTCCAGAGCTATTTTGGTTGTTCATGGACGGGACGTGGCTAAAAATAAATGATTTGAATGAAAAACAGAGGAGTGAGAGATTCTTAATGACATTCTTCACAATTCTGGATCTAGTTGTGCCTAAAGGTTATACAATTACTTTGATTTCCTAATTAAAGCAGCCAATAAATTATCCTTTTGCTTAAAAAGAAAACACTGATTTTTCCACTTAAAAAGAAACCACTGTTTACCAATATAGATATTTTATTCCAAATTTCTAGCTACATGCTGGCTCAGATTCAAAGAGTATAGATTATTGGAAAGATAAAAAGAATCAGAGGGAGTTTATTTTGGAGCATACATTATTGTCAGGGATCATATTTCTAAGAGGTCATTGAATTGGGAAGATTTAAAGAGACCAGGGTAAGGCCGGGCGGGGTGGCTCACGCCTGTAATCCTAGCACTTTGGGAGGCCGAGGTGGGCAGATCACGAGGTCAGGAGATTGAGACCATCCTCGCTGACATGGTGAAACCCCCTCTCTACTAAAAATACAAAAATAAAAAATAAAAAAAATCAGCCAGGCGTGGTGGCGGGCGCCTGTAGTCCCAGCTACTCGGGAGGCTGAGACAGGAGAACGGCGGGAACCCCGGAGGCAGAGCTTGCAGTGAGCCTAGATCGCGCCACTGCACTCCAGCCTAGGCGACAGAGCGAGACTCCATCTCAAAAAAAAAAAAATAATAATAAAATAAAAAAAGAGACCAGGGTAGAATGTAGAGACACTTATTGGATTTGGGGTGCGAGAAGGCAGAGGAGATGTCAAGAAAGAGTGAATGGCATGAAAATCAATCATTGCTATTACTAATATGTTGCTAGTAAGAGCTCCAAGGAAATTCTGTTCAGCTTTCGCTACATTTTAGATACTTCTCAAATAGTAAATAATGAGTCTTCAGAGTTTGTTCACTTACAGTTCTAAACTTTGGATTTTGGCAATAGAAAAATCAGGAGTTAAAGGAATCTGGGCTATAACACTGTACTCCAGAATTTTTGTTGTTTTATCTTCTCTTTCAAACTTAAACCGTGTTGACAAAGTAATTGGGTAAACTCCATTGGCTTTCCTGTTTAATAAAACGGAGGCTGTAGTGTTGCAATCAAGCCATACTGATAGGTTTCTTACATTTGAAGGTATATTTAAATGATAAAAATCCTTTAACAGAAGGCATTGTCTGTACTGTCTACATACTTTACATATAACCTAATTTTAGCAATGAGGGGATTTAATGTTACATTCATACAAATAGTCACCTTTATCATATAATAAATATTCTGAAGTCAATTTTAAATTGGCGGCATCAGCTAAAGATAAACTACTTAGTTTCTTCTGCCCAAAATAATTTGTAGAAAATTATAATAGTTTTTTCTGTAATTATTATAAATTCAAATTAAAGGTTGTAGTTGTCCAAAATTGACCCTTTGTCACTATGCTCTATGTGTGGTGTCTCTAACTGGCTAGATGTTGAGCAGAATACATAACTTAGAGTACTGACAAATGGTCTAACCAAAGTAAGGGCTGAGATTTCACAGGGAGTATTAACATTTATGGGAAAACTAACTGTGAGGGAGTGGAAGATAATTAAACCAGGGCTAATAGCAACAGACTTGAATTTCAGAGGGCCACCTGGATATCTTGTTCTCAGTCACTTTCTCTCATGTTTCATTTTCCTCATTTGAACAGGTCAACAGTCATTAAAATTTTTCATAACATCTGAAGCAAATCATTGCAGTCATTTCTTTGTAAGGTTTAAAAATCCACATATTTTATTGTTAGCATTCAAAACATTTACTTTTCACCTTTTTTTTCTTTTTCTTGATTTTTTATAAAGTTGAAATAGTCTGGGAATCATTAAGTGCCAAATGCTTTCATCAGGCCCATAAACAATGGAAGATTCCATAGAAAATGCAGTTATTTCTTGGGAAGTTTCAACAAAACACATTTTCACTCATTTAAAGCTCAGGAAAATAAATCTTGAGGTCCTTTATGAAAGGTACACTTTAGACCCTAACGAAGTTGACACAGTACTGGATTTCACAGAAAAGGATTACAAAATCTGTGTTACAGGCTCAGTAAATTCTGGAGGTTGTTGGAAGAGTTGACATGCATCTCAGTATTTGAGCAATTCCTTTTTGTCTCACTATCTTTGACCTAGGAGGTTAGATAAAATATGAGAACAGAAAATAAGCTTTTAAGAAACTATCTAGTTTTAATTAAAGAGAAGAACCATTGAGGTCAGGTTATTATCCAAGATAAAGGCCAAACTGTTATACCCTCATTTCTCAATATCTTACAACTGTAGACTTATTTTTCTTTCCCTAAAACATATTTCTATCATATATTTATATTTGTGACATTTTCTATAATGTGATAATTCCTTGGGTTTTAATATGCAAACTAATACTCTTTAAAAAATTACCTGATATGTATAACTTAATTATTGGTACAATTAAGCAGTAACTGTAAAATTAGTGAGTAAATACCATTAAACCAGTTATTACAAGTATATATGCTAATATGACAGACAGCAGAGAACTGTACCCTGAAAATGGACTCTCCTCAACATTCCCTTCTAGCTACTTGAAAAAGGAAGGTCTACTGAATCCCTACTAGTAGACTCCATTGATCTCCATTGATTCACAAGAATAATAATGTGAAACTAATGAAAACATGATGGCACGCAGCACAGACGGAAGGCTAGTAATTTTCACAGTATTATAGTCCAAATCCACCTGTCTCAAAACAACTTGTTAAAGTGTTAGATCTCTTGTCATCATTTCAAACCACTTAATTTGATGTCTCTAGTAGTGTGTGCCAGGGATCTGCACTTAACAAGTTGCCTCATGTCATTCTGATCATTTTTAAGGCTTAAAAGCTACTGCTATGTGTTGGGATGGGTGATCAAGTTTGGCTGGAACTTGCCATGTCTTTAAGCTGAGGAACAAGTGGATCAGAGAGCAGCTGACCTCACAGAGCCATGGCTCAGTGACTCATTCAGACATGTCCTTGAGCAGTTGTTCTGGATTTCCTCGATGGTAGCAAGGTGAACTCATGAGGTACTGGTCCAGAAAAGAACACTAGTGACTATGCCCATTGTCACTGCTCAGAAGTGTTCTGGAATCTTGTTTCCCGCCCCGAAATAAGTTGATGGCAGTTATGGCATGGGCTGATCTACCCAGTCAGCAAGGCCAGATTGCAGAGAAACTCAGAGTCTAGGAAAATGAATGTCTAGTAACATTCCTCAAATAGTCCTACCAGAAGACACAAAGATGATGCATCCGGATGAAGAATATATCACTGAGATTAATGGCCCTGGGTTGCAGCCAAAAGCATCTCAGAGGTTAGTTGAGGACAAAAAGAAGTGTGTCTTTCAATCCATCTCCAGCAGACTAGACACTTGAAGCAAGAAGTGTTCCCATAAGTGATAGGGCATTGAACTAATGCTTGAATTTAATTTAGCCTGTAACTATTTATTAAATATGTCTAGCCTCTCTCAGGCAAAGAATTGGTGTCAAGGGCAATGAAAGTTAAAGTCAAATTAATCAAAACACAAGTGAAGAAATTTCACCAAATATATATGGCATTGTGTGTTGGGTGGGGAGCAGAGGGGTAGAGGTCTCAGGGGAATTTGGGCTTGTAGAGGGAGTAGAGGTTGGCAAAGGGGTCCCTACCTTGTAAGATAGGTCTCTTCTAATAATGTGCCAGAACTTGAAACTGTGTATTGGAATAACTTTCATACTTGAGAATCTACTGCAGGTAAACTGGTCATTGCTTGACTTTATTATTACTAATTTTTATGGTATATATCTACTTCACTGGTTGATGATTGCATTCTTGGCTATAGAGAGATTTGGTTCTGCTTTTCTAATGTGTCAACCGCAGATGAAGTGCTTGCCAAATATTTAATAATGGGTTATAAAGTCATTTATGTTGGAGATTATTACTGCCACAGTCTAGGAAATGGAAATTCAATGAAATACAAATGACTCTACTGTCTCAATACAATGCCAGACTTGAATGAGATAATTTATGAACAAGAAAATGGCTATATTAAAAAGCATTATTAGATGAGAATGATGTCCACACAGTAGCTGACACATACTCTGCAATATCAATAAGAAGGAATTTTTCCACTAAACGGGATTTGTAACTGGACCTGCCTCTGGAGTTTGTTGTATTAAGTAAAGACAATAAATATTTCCTGCCTCCTTCCTTCCATCCTTCCCCTTCCTTCCCATCTTTTTTTCCTAACCCCCTTCCTTTCTTTCTTCTTGAATCCTAGTTTTCTTGTAGATGACTCTGTTTTATGGTTCTAAATGTGGCGGGAGATAAGAAAGCATTACAACAGGAGTCCAGGGACCAGGCGTCTTTTGGCTAAAAATCACCTGTATGATGGGATTGAGTAATCTAATCTCTTCAGGCTTGAGTCGATTTACTCATAAGAGGAGCAAGATTTGAATGACTATTCCATGAAATTAAACAAGAACTTGCTGAGTAGTGGGATGAAAAATGGAAAAGGCAGAGGGCTTATTTCAAGGAAGCTTCTGTTTGTTAGAAGAGGTGAAACTAAAAATAAATGTAGCTCACATGTCTCTTGAGGCCATCTTATCTTTTGGAAATGAAATTAAATGGATTCGTCAGCCTTATATATTATCCCATGAAAAATACCTTGCCTTGCATATTTTTGAAAATTCCTGGAAGTTATATGTCAACATTGTCAGTTTTGGCTTAGGCGTTGGGTGTTTCTATTCCCACTGAACACTTGATTTAACTTAAATATAATTTTCTGTGTCTATTATCTTTCATCTGTACTAGGACTAGACATAGAACTCAACTTGCTTCTTAGAGGCAGCAGGGCATAGAGGTTGATGACAGTCTTTGTGCTTAGGATTGAATTCTCACTCTGACAGTACCTGTATAAGCTGGGCAAGCAGTCTATCCTCAGTTTACTCCCTTGTAAAATGGGCTAAAAATTACTCTTATTCATACAGTGTTTTGTGAAAGCAAATGTGATCATTTAGACAAATACCTTCCATAAAGTGTGGTATAACATAAATATTCAATACACTGTTATCATTTTTAAAAGTCACATATACTGGTACTTGTGCATATAGCATATGCCCTAGAGGCCTAAGAGTGCTGAGGACAGTTTATTGTATTGCAGCAACATAAACCATTGCCCATTAGATAGAATTGTTTGCTAAGAGCACATCTGTTGATTTTTTTAACCACACCACAGAAGTAAATTGCAATACATGGCAATAGATGCAGTACTACAAGGCTCAAAAACCAGAGGGTTAGGGATTCACTTTGTCTTGGGAAAAGGGGAAATGGAAGGCTTCAGGAGAAGGTGATAATTGGCAGATGAATAGGGGTTTATCAAGTCAGTAAATTACAGAGGGCATTACAAGTTGAGATAAAGAAATGCACAAACCCTCTAATTTGGCATTCAAGGAATCATTTCATAGAATGTTTATTAGACATCTAACATGAAAAACATTGCTTTGGGAGCTGGAGTTACAGGAGAAGATAAAACTGTCAAAAAGATTGTAAGGATGCAACGTGTTATGAGAATAGATGTCAGGTCCTTTGGGTGTATATAGCAGGAAGCCTTAACCTGGTCTGAAATTGGGTTTCCTTGAGCATGTCACATTGAAGTTAACACAGCCAATGCCTCAGTCAATTCTATCAGTCCTACTTTTTGACAGAAATCTGCAGAATCCTGCACTGTCTTATCACCATCACTACCACCACATTGCTCCAAGAGACCATTGTCTTTTACATAGGCTACTGCACAGACTCGTAACTGCTCTCTCTGCTTCTCCACTCCCCTCTTACAATCCATTCTCAACACGGGCACTCCAGTGATCCTGGGGAAACCTAGTGTTAGTCTATGCACTTCTTAGCTCAAAGCCCTCTGATGACTCCTATTTTGCTCAGGGTAGAGAGGGAGCCCCCCCATAGACCATATGATCCTGTTACTTCTCAGTAGCCCCTGACCCTTTCTCCCTTGCTTCTTGGCCCTAGCCATGCTAGCGTCCTGCTAATCCTCAAACACGTCAAGCATGCTCCTTCCTCAGAATCTTTGTGATTGCTGTTCTCTCAGCCTAGAATGCTTTTCCCCCAGATATGAGTATGACTCACCCTATAATTTCCTTCAGATTCTTTCTCTAATGCCACTTTCAAAAACTATACAGCAACTACACAGTAAAAAAAACCATCTCTGCCATCTCAGTATCCCATTTCCCCTCACCTTGAATTAGTGCTGCCCGTGGTACTTATTCCCTCTGACATACTTCATACTATTAGTTTATTTATTCGTTGCCTGTCTTCCCTTCCTAGAATGTGAGCCCAATGAGCTCACTGATGTAACACCTGTGTCTAGAATAGTGTTGGGTACATAGCAGGTTCTTTGTAAGTGGTTGCTGAGGGGATAAATGAACATATGAGATGTGTTTGATAAAGAGGCTTGTGACAAGTGAGGTGGAGGGCTGGTTGGGGCAGGCTTCCAGCAGAGAGAACAGCAAATTCATTGGCTTTGAGCCGGAAAATGCAGCAAGTTGGAATGCATACAAGACATGCAATGTGGATGCAGTACAGAAAGCAGAGGAAACTGGAACTAGAAAATTTTTCCCCTCTATAATACTACTGTGATGATTAAAAATAAGATTCATTTATTATATTTTAGACTTTGTGGTGGAAAGTGGAAGGTGCCTCAGGAATATAAAATGACTAGGTTATAGCTGTACAATAGAATATTTTGTCTGTCAAGAATGTTTGCCTTACTGTTCTGAAGTTGTAGATTTGATAAGCTTTCTGGAATTATTTGATGTTTTCATTTGATTAAAAAAACTTGGGGACAAATCTATTCGGATGCTAAAAAAGAAAATATGGTTTTTCTTAATCTGCATTTTTTCTGTCCAATTTTAGAGACTGCCCTTTCTTTTCATTTTGCATTAAATATTCAGCAAGGCATTTTTGAAATGCTTTAAATTATTGTCCTCTCTTTCCTTGGCTGCGACGTTCTTGCTTTGGCTGTGAGGTTCTTTCCTTGGCTGTTTTTTTTTTTAAGCAATCCGAGAAGTTTTCTTCTGACTGATAGCCCTGGTGGCTGAGTGATGAGTGCATCTCATCTGGTTTGGGGACCAGTATACAAAGCCGTGCCTGAGGATCATGGAACATGGGCTGGCTGCTGCCATCCACAATATGAAATGAAAAGTTCACTTTAGAAAAATATACGTGGTGAAAGAAAATGTTCTTTTTACTTCAACATGGGAATAAAACATAAAATAAAATACATTCCCCCAAATGAGAACTCTGCTGAAATGGCTGAAGTAGGGGAAAAAGAAATGCATAAATTTGCTTCTGAAGCTTGAGAGTGTTGCTAGAAGAATGTTGAAAACTTTGGAGTTCCATCGTATTATTTCTTGTAAAAATGTTTATTGATTTTCTTACTGAAGCTTAGGTCATGTCTACATGAAGCAGAAAATTTACTTTGACTTGGAGTTTCTTACAGTCTAGCCAAGAAGAGTTGGAAGACACAAAAAATTGAACATTAAGTCCTAATTTGTGTAATTGTATCGCTGAAGCCTGCCGGGGCCTTACTAGCATGGCTGCTGCTGTAGCGGCTGCTGGTGGGGAGGTATCAGTAAAAGAGAATGTGGCTGGAGGAACAAGGGTGGGGTAAGTCACCTGTCATTTGGCTTTAGAGAGGGGGTTGAATTTTTGCTTAATGTGCCTTAACTCAAGGATGTGGGAGAACCTGATCTTTCATCTGACAGATTTGCCATGATAAGAGATCAAGAATTGCATATGGGATGCCTTATCAGATTTTATCGGATTTGTAGACTATTAGGTCGAGTTTGCAGCTGTGAAATTCATTTATTTGGTGAATAATGCCTGTCCACAGTACTGAGGGCATAGTTCTGGATAAGTCAGCCAGGGCTTGGGATGAGCTCTAAGACTAGCAGGGAATGGTATTGTAAAGCAGGAAAATCAATTTGGTGCTGAGCACCAGGGTGGAGGTGGTTTATATAAACTGCAAGATTATGGGAGTATGAAAAACTAATATTTGAGAAAATGGGCCATCATTGAATGTGAATGTAATAATCAGATCTTTGTTTTGTTTATTTTTCTTTCAAGCAATTCAAGTACAGGTAACTCAGACAGTACAGAGAAGTACAGAACGAAAAGCGAATGTCATATAAATTTGTTCCACTCTTTAGAAGTAATAATTTCACATTTCTCTTCTTCCATGACAAAGGTTTAAGAAATACCTTCTAAAGCTGCTTAATATAGAGACTTAAGTGTTGTATATAAAGTTTAAAAATAGCCAAGAGAAAAATCGTAATATCATGATATTAGCAACAAAATGTAGCTGGCTGTGGGAGAAAAGTGTCTGTTACCTTTCACAGCAGTAAGTCAGTAGAAAAAATTTGGAGTTCGCTGACTAATATTTAGAGATAAAATGGAACTATGTGGGAAGATCAAAGTCACAAACTAAAACACTACAAGTAAAAATGTTTTCAGATGGCTAATGTGTTTGGAAATCGGAGTGGAGAATGGATTGTGGAAAGGAAAAGGAATCCCAAAACAGGGAGTTAATTTTGAGGCAGTACCACTAAGGCAAGTTGAAAATGGAGAGACCCTGGCCTGGGCAGTGTAATGTGGACCCAAAGGTGGAGAAAGGCAATGGTGAAATCATGGAAGTAAAATTTCATGGAAGTATTGGAAGCAGAAAAACCACAGCATTGAGATGGTCATTCATACAAATGATGATATTCCTCAAGCTGTTAGGGAAACGTAGTGTAGGGAAAAGAAAAACAATTAAACCCCATTCCAAATATGTAAAGGAATATAAAGAACTGACCTATAATCTAAAGGATTCAAAAGGATGTCCTCGGAGAATTCAAGCTAGCGTCACAGTGCTAAAAACAGTCGCTGGAGACTAAAGAAAGTGCTGACAGTTTTCCTTACATTTCAGGTAGAACACTGTTGCAGATGGTGATGTTACCATTTGAAAGTAAGAAGAAAACTAGTATCTCTTGGGTCACCAAGAGTAAAAATAGAGAACATGCTTACAAACTGCAACACATAGAGTTTCTTGAAATCACAGTTTGGGAGTGGAGGAAAAGGCTGCTTAAGTGTTTGGAAGGGGAGACTAAGGATGAAATAGAGTGGGGTAAGCCTGAATTAATCTGTAGTGAGAGCAGAACATAGAATATATGTATTAATAATATGTATAAATTAGGAAATAACTTGACCTGTAATTCAAATATAATCTTAGTGTATTTTTAAAAAAATTTTACACATAAATACAACACATACTTAAATTGTTCATGAAATATTTATTTAGTAATTTATTGAGTTGTAATTTCCTAATGTTTACCTTCAGAATTAACAGGGAGTAGACCACATGCAGGTATGCACTGTCACCACCCTAAGGCATAAATTGTGTGACCTTTTGTACAGGTAGATAGACATGTATTGCTAGGTATGCTCAAACCACTTTCCTTTGATTTCTATAAATTAATGAATAAAAGCACTTAGATGATTTTCATTGAGTTTAGCTACATTTTCTTTCCTCAATGGGTTTCTAATCTTTCCAAGTTGAAAGTTTATAGCTTTGGCTCTGTTTGATTTATATGAGCAAAAAGAAAAATCTTAACCGTATTTTTTTTATAACTGGAGAAGCGTATTTCTTCTGTTTTCATATAACACACAAATAGCTAGACAGATCTTGCTTAAGCCTTCAAAAGAAATTCCATTTTAGACTAGACATTAATGTGGAAAATTTGAGGCCAAATGATTTAACATTTTACAATCTTATAACTAGGAGAGAGAGACAGAGAGAGAAAAAAAGGCAAGAGTAAGAGAAGAGGCAGAAAGAAACACACACACAGAGAGAAGTAAAGTAATTTATAAATTAATTGGAATATTTGCCTGCATCATTAAACAATATGCACATTTTACAATTTCATTTCTAGTTCTCTATAGTGCTTGTTAATTTGCATAATGTATGTTTTAAGTTTCAGTTGAACAATTATTTTTGTTTCTGGAAAGCATACAGGTTAATATTTGAATTGTATAATTTAAACATAATTTTTATACTATGATGAAGAAAAGCAGAAGATGCAGCAGGAATATATGTTAGTTAAGCACTAAACAGTTACAAAATATTGGGAGAAAGCAAAAAAGTAAAGACCTGATTCACCAGACACAATTTCTTCTGTGTGGAGAACACCCATGGACTTCAAAGGGTTTACTACACAAAAACCAGACTCACAAGATGGGGGAGGGAATGAAAATCTGCCAACAATTGGTAGTTGTAGAGTCTCCGCCAAGTTTTACAAACTTAGAAGTTGTCCCTTTTGATTTTTATCAGTGAAAAATGTCTGGAATGACCAGAGTCACTTCTAAAGTTTTTCATGTCTTTATGTTTGTACAGACTAAAATAAGTTAAAAAAACTTTCTATTTTCAATAAACATTTACCAATTATAATGAATAGACATGAAGTGTTAATACTTATATTTCCTTCAGAGACAATAAAATGTTTTTTTGTTTTTATATATTTATTAGCATGTTTTGGGCTTGGGAAGACTTTGGCAATTATAGTGTAATTTCTTTTATTAACATAATTTAAGATGTATTTTTACTTGAGTGTTTCACATGTTGTGCCTTCTTCTGCCTAGGGTATGATGCATTCCTGACTGTGGTCGGCTTTCCATGGGTGAAACAGAAAAGTCTTCAAATATCCTCACCAACTGCTTTCCTAGATTTTTCAGCCAGTTACTTGACCATATTAGGAAAAGAAAGGTGAGCTTGGGCTTCAGGACATAGAAAACAACATTAGTTATGCTGGAAAGTATCACCAAAGAAGTGCAGCTCAGACAAGCTGTATTCTATTTTGTTCTTTTGAACATAAACACCTATAAAGGGACCAAAAGAAATCTAAATGATCAACGGGAGCAATCCTGAATAAGCAACAACAATCATTATTGCCAAGTGATTGTCTCATCATTTGTCATCAGTTTTTTTTTCAGAGTAATTACATTTAAATGTAAATGTGTCTTATTGTCTTCTATTTACAGTGTTGCTGCATGAGTGTTTGCAGGTGTGTGTTTGTGTGCAAGGTTTAGGATAACTTAGATGCAGATCAGAGGTGATGGCTTTTACAGAAGCAGTTGATCTCTCATCCCTTTGAAACTAGAGCCTAGTATCATGTAAAGCCAGTTGGCAGAAATGGGGAGGAGATATGCATCTTTTTTATGATGGGAAATCAATTATTTGGAACACAACAATGAACTATTCATTGGTTTAGTCCACACATTGTAAAACGACCAATTTATTTCATTTATGTACCTTGAATTTAGGATTTCTTTTTCTAATCTGTGTACAACGCAAAAATACTTTTGGTTTCTCGTAGACATAGCTTTGGTAGAATTCTGCCGCTCTTTCTATTATAGTTTGACAGCTGCAGTAAGCACACACATCTGCCATATTGAGGTCAAGTGGTACACTGTCATCTATCATAACAGCTGTTGTTGGGGGATCGTTTCAAGTATCCAAAGGATGAATGGAATATAAATGATCACTACATAAAGTATATAAATTTGGGTTTATTGGTTTTGAAACTGATTTCTTATCAACATACTCTGTAGTTTTTTTTTTCCTAGTACTCCCATGAGGCTCAGCATGAGGTTACAAAGAAAAAAGAAATCCTCATCTAATTATCTAAATATTTAAGAATGCTGAAATCTTGCTGGCGTAACAAATCAGTGCCAGAAAAAAGTCTTGTTAAATGAACAGTTTCGTGTATGGTTCCTACTTAAAATATATCACAATCTGAACTTAAAATGCACATATAAAACTATAATATATAGTACATCATATATGTAATACAATATATGAAATACATAAAACAGTATATTAATAGGTCAAATTTTAACATTATATGATAGGCCTAATATTGCTTTAATATCATTTGTAAAGTCTTTCTAGATCTATGTTTTTCTCTCTCTATCTCTGTCTCTAGGTTTAGATCTCTGTCTCTAGGATAGACTAATATTACCACTTCTAAACATCTATCCTGGAATATCAGGTCATCTACTTCTATGTACTATGTGTGTGTTGTCACCATTTTGTTTCTACAAAAACAATGCTTTTGATCAAAGTTAACAGAATGTTTGAGGAGTTCATATTAAAATGGAAATGTATAAACACACATACACAGTCCGGTAGAGCTTGTAAGTGGGTTTGTCCAATGTGATTAGAAATAAAGAACATATTTTAAGTGAAAGGAAATTATTGGTTATGTGGAAGAGTTACAAAGATACAGAGATGTTTTGGGGGCAGCTATCAATAAAGGAAGGATTATTGTAGGTAATCATATGGTTTGGCATTGTATAATTTTTTCACCATTTACCATTCTTTGCTTGTCTGACATCATCACAATCAATCATTAATTTGTGAAGAAAGTTTCCACGAATAGAAGTCCTCAACACTTAGAATTTTTGTAACCTGCATTTTAGTCACACGTAGGGAGAAGAGGACTTTTATGACAGGATGATGCCATGTTTGATTCGCTTTATGCTAATTCTAAAAGAATACATCATTTGAATCTATATCATATTTGTGGAGCTCTTGGGAATATGCAGATTAATAAAGGCCATGCTACTGAAAGTTACCTTTTGTTTCTGTTGTCTATCCTCACTCTTCAGTGATCTTATCCAGTTCTCTACCTTAAAAGGCTACCTATACGCTGATGACACAAATGTATATCACTGGCCCAGACTTTCCCTTAAACTCCAGGCTTCTTCATCCAACTGCTGTGAGACATTTCCTCGGTCATCTAAATGTAGAGAATCAAGCTGTTGATTTCTTTACCTGTCTCCCTGTTTTCACGGTCTTTCCTATCTCAAAAATAAATAGATAAATAAATAAATAAAATCGTTTGTTAAGTTCTAGCATTTTTAATGGGCCTCACATTGCTAAAATGTTATTGTAAAGTCTTAGCGAGGACTAAATTATTCAAGAGAGTGTTATTAGAACAAGAAAAAATGAATAGCTTTACTGTCTTCTCTTTTACAATAGAGCAGATGTTAACTTTTTTCTTGTTACAATGGTGGTATTAATTCAATCAACACTTTTTCTGTTGGTAAAGAAAAGCTTTCTGTGCAGACAGACTAGACAATATGACCTCTAAACAAATTCTCCCTGCTCCTTTGCAGGCAAAAAGGAAATTATCAAAAAACTACATTTTTGAATATGCACAACTGAATTAAAATCTTCAATGGGTAATTGAGATAAAATGTTCTAAAATACTGAGAAGCGTCAATATGTATTTCTACATGACCTTGGGTTATTTTCTATTAATATAAGGTAACTTATAATTGCTTTACCAAATTCATTATTTTAAATTAGGATTCTGAAGACACATCTTTATATAAAGAATGTGAAAAAGGAATAAACATGCCAGATTAGTATAGAGCCAAGATAACAGTATTTTATAGCCAAGAACATATAGATTATTTTTCTTATTTCCCTGCCCTGGGCAATTTCTGAGAAAAATCCAGAAATAGAAGAACTCTGAAGTGTGAGGTTATGATAACCTGATTTATGGAGGAAGGTAAGCAGTCCAACAGAAGACATTTTTTGGAAGATACAAATCTTGTTTTTCAGACCAAAAAGACAATTTCACTTGCAGACACCTTCATATGCACACTGTGAGATGTTTTGGATTTTGTTTTGCAGACTGATGAACCATTGTGGGGCAAGTTACTCATGACTTCATC
Source organism: Gorilla gorilla gorilla (assembly GCF_029281585.2). NCBI lineage: Eukaryota > Metazoa > Chordata > Mammalia > Primates > Hominidae > Gorilla > Gorilla gorilla. Next base: position 177,675,089 of record NC_073227.2, on the reverse strand, counting down.
CCTATTACAAATGACAGTTAAGAGATTTACTATGCATATGTAATGATTTGCCACATATGCATAGAATTAAATATCCCAGGCTTCTCTAATGTTTCATGTAAGATCTGCTGTTTTGCTTGGTATATGATTGTAAACGTGGCAGGGTTAAGAGATTTTAAGAACACGTAAAAACAACCTTAGTGATTATGAGTATGTGAAGACTTATTCTCAAGAAGTGATTGATAGATGTGGGAAAGAGCACTATTCTAGGAATCAGGAGACCTGAGTTCCTGGACTCAGCTCCAGTTCATCCAAATGACATGCCTGGGTGGCCTCCCTCTGGGCCCAAGATTATCTCTTTTTTGAAATGAGGAGAATAATCATTGTCTTGCTGAAGTGCAGGTTGTTGTAAATAATAAAAGGCGTAATAAAACAGTTGATGAAAGGCTAAGGAGAGTTCATACATTTTTCCATGGATAAAATGACTGTTCACTCCAGACAGTACAGCAGATTCAAGGAGAAAAAAGCCAAAACACCAAGTTCAATTATAAAGTCAACACACAACTGATAAAATTAGACACGTGCAAAAGGTAACATAAACATGAAACATTTCTGTTGCTGGAATCAAGACAAGCCTGGCCAAAATAGCATGCTTACAGCTAATCAAGAATGGTTATTTTTAGAATGTTTAAAGAAAAATTGTGTTCTGTTGAAGAGAGGTGGTATCTTGGGGTGAGTTTCTTAAAAGCAGACCCTGAGATGAGGCTCCATGCACTTTACCTATTAGGAAAAGTTCCCCGAGAAATGTAAAGTTTTGAGTAGAGAAGCAAGAAGTAAGGGAAATAGGTCAAACAAAGGTGTGTTATCAAATCGAGACCTGCAAAAGGTAAATCTGGTTCAGTCCCACAGGGGAGATCTTGAGATCCTGTTGGTCATGTCTAGAACTTAAAAGGAAAACAGTATAAGAGAAAATAGTTGTAACTGTGAATTAGGGATACACCCTGAGGGAACACACTGACATATAAATCTGATAAATTGAATTCACCCCATATTTTCTGTATGGTTCTAGAGATGAATGGATGTTTTTGAATATTCATTCATGTAGTCATCCATGCATTCTATGGATTATATACAGACATCTACTATGTGGCGCATGCTGAGTGTGGCAGTAAGGTGTACCCTCAGAAGGTTACCATATACTGGGGAAGGCAGAATCAGAGGCGAATTTGTAATAAACAAGTGTTATGGTACCCTCAGGGCTTTACCCAGTTTTTGTCACATATTAGTAAAGAGGCAGGAAAGCCGAATGAACACTCATCACTGTGTGATCCTGAAAATTACCCAACACTTTCTCAGCATGCTATGGATCTGTGCTGTGGAGGTAACATCTGTGCTATGGAGATAACAACTCTACATAAATGATAGTTTGTTTTTGTGAAGACTAAATGAGACAATGCTGTTAGGAATTTTATATCTCTTTCTCGTGAATATAGAACTCATACAAGTAATCTCAATTTTTCTGATTCTACTTTTACCAAAAAATCTGAATATACTTTAGATCTGCATAGAGATGGAAAAGTACTGGTAAAGAATATGAATGGCTTCGTCTTCTGGAAGTCACATTTCACACTGTAAATTGAACTTTAGCTTTATAGACACATAGTACAGTAACCACAAAAAGTTGTTTAACATCTTCATTGGAATTTAAGGCAGGGTGGATTCTGGTGGCTGCAGGAATCTTTTGTTGTTATTCTCCCAGAATATTCTCCACAGTAGAGGCTTTTCTCACTCCTGAAATGGTACACTGATGGAATGAAGATTTGGAAGTCGGAGAAAGGAGACTGCTAATTTGCTTAGAAATGCTGGAAGTCAGAATACTTGAGGCAGATGGACTGATGGGATGGTACTTTAATCACCTTTTACATTCCCATCTTAGAGTTATGGGGATAGCCCAACAAACAACATCTGTTAGTGGGCAGATGAAACTGGTGGCAATTTATGAGTCTTATATACTCACAGCCCAGGGAGAAGGACATAGCCTGATGTGCAGGGTCACATGAGGGTTGCACTTGGAAAACCAGAAGTTGTGGGAGACAGGCATTGTGGTATTGTAGTATCCAGAGGTTGGAGTACCCACTGGTTCCGGGAGGATGTGACTAGCTTGTTTGAATAATTTTGCTGGCAGGGAACTGAAACCTGCTACTGAGGGATAAGTAGGGAGTGCACCTGGTCCTTTTGATAGGGAGGGTTTTTTGGCTAATGGACCTTATCCATAGAGTTGGGAGGGGAACTTGTATTTAGGCCCTTGGAAGGCCTTTCAGTAGATGTCAAGATGGCACATATCTGAGCCTTAATTTTGGGCTTTATGCCACAGAAGGCCAGAGGGGAGGAGTCAAAGAGAAGAGGAGCCTCCTTGAGCAGTCATGATGAAGAGAACTTTTATGGAAATTACATGTTTGCAAGATGTTTTGCTCAAATTATTGTAGGTGCGCAAAGTCAAACCTCTTTCTCCATCTCTTCTCTAACACATCCAATAGCATCAACTTCAATAATACAGGATTTCATGCAAGTAGAGCTTTAATGAGAAAGCAAAGAAGTGCTGAGTCTAGCTCTAAATTTGGCATGGGGTTAGAGCAGAGACTGCCTTTGGGGACAGTAGTCATGAGTCATATTGATCACTATTTTATGAGCTTGGTTTTCTGAGTCTATTAGCTGCTTTCCAATTTTGTCAGCACCCTGAAGGTCAGATCCTGGCTGGCAGTCATTTGACAAAGCAAATGCCAACTAGTGGGCCTTCTCAGCTGATATCTTCTACCGGGCCATGTACTTTCTATGTCTGACATATGACCATTCTAAATTAAGTTTGCTAATACTGAAGTATGCCAGCTCCCTTTCTTCTCTGGTACATTTTTCAGTTTCGAGTTTTTGGTGTTTTTTTGTTTTTTTTTTTTTTTTTTCTTTTTTGGTAACCTCTTTACAGATTGCACAGCAGAAAACAAATATTTTAGAAAATAAACCATCTGACTTTTTCATTAAATATTTTCACAGAATTTACTTTAAGCAAAGTTTTATCCTTTAGCAGCAGATTTTTATCTTTCAAATGTCTATCTTTAAACTTGTGCTGGAAAATTCACTTAAAATAACATGACTAACATTTCCAAGAAATGCATCCGTGATTGCATTGAAGTAAACAAAGAAAGAAAATGAAAGGAGGAATATTATTGTTATTCTTATTCTCATTAAAAATATTCAGAGATAGGTGAGACAGAGGGTACATAGATTTAAGATAAGGTTAATGATGTAATACATAAGATATGGTTTGGCTGTGTCCCCAACTAACTCTCATCTTGATTTCAATTCCCACAATTCCCACATGCTGTGGGAGGTACCCAGTCTGAGATAATTGAATCATGGGGGTAGGACTTTCCCATGCTGTTCTTGTGACAATAAATGAGTCTCAAGAGATCTGATGGTTTTAAAAATGGGCGTTCCCCTGCACAAGGTCTCTCTTTGCCTCCTGCCATCCATGTAAGATGTGACTTGCTCCTCCTTGCCTTCTGCCATGATTGTGAGGCCTCCCCAGACACGTGGAATTGTAAATCTGTTAAGCCTTTCTTTTGTAAATTGCGCAGTCTCCAGTATGTCTTTATAGGCAGCATGAAAACAGCATGATATGTAAATACAATATATTTACATGATTATTTAAAAAGTCCTCTTGGAAAGTCTGCTGGTATTTCTAGGCTGTGGATAGTGCCTTCAAAACATAATGAGTAGTAGATAAAGGAGCATGAAGAGATGGAAAAAAAAGTAGAAGTAGAAATTCTATATATTTTTTTGAAACAGGGTCCAGCTCTATTGCCCAGGCTGGAATACAGTGGTGCAATCTCAGCTCACTGCAGCCTTGACCTCCAATGCTCAAGCCATCCTTCCACTTCAGCCTCCTGAGCAGCTGGGACTACAGGCATGTACTACCATGCCAGGATAATTTTGTTTACTTCTTGGAGATACGAAGTCTCACCATGTTGCCCAGGCTGGTCTCTAACTTGGGCTCATGCAATCCTCCCACCTTGACCTTCCAAAGTGCTGGATTACAGGCCTGAGACTCTGCACCCAGTGTGAAGTAGAAATTTTAAAGCGCAGATGTTAGAGGAAGTTCAGGGCAGGGTCTCAGAAAACTGTGGGTTTCCTAGTTGCCTCTTTCTATTACCTTTACCTTTCTGCCAAATTGTCAAAGATAATTTTTTTACATTTATTTGACTCATCAACAGTTTTTTAATCTCTCCTCAATTCAATATATTTTAAACTCTGTGGTATACAGTAAACCCATAGTGTAATTTTAAAACTTGTTTAACTTTGATCTACTTTGACCTTTCCTCCAATTCTTGTCTGAGGATGTGGTAGACATTTGTTGTTTTCAGACTGCAACCTCTTCTCCATCTTTCTATGGCAACAGTATCTCATCTGCCAAGAATGAATGTTTCCTCACCATGTTCTTTCCATGTGCTGCACCCTCCCTACACTTCAGGAACTCCTAGGAATGAGCAGGATAGCCAGTCCCACTGGCCACAGTTACTAGTTCAGGAATGAGCTCATGACCCAAGTCAACCATTGCAGTCAACTAAATACAGTTCTAGGCCTTTAGTTTGAGCTAGTAGGTTCTTTCTTTCTGCTAGATTCAGTCTTCTGGTCTGGCTGTAAACCTGCAGCTTATGGGGACTGCTGCATGGACTCAAATAATTGAGCCAACTCAGAGAAAGAGGGCAGAAAAATGAGCCTTGGAAGATTATCTGAGACCTTTAAGGAATATGAGCCAATATATAACTTTTTTTCATTATTTTACTTGAGAACCTAGTTTTAATTTTAAAATGGAGACTTCTAATAATGTTATGAGTCATTTACTTTCACCTAATCCCCTGATTTTTTATTTTTGTTGCATTAAACTAGTTTGTAAATTATACTCTACAGGTAAACTAACACTTTCTTTCCCCCCAATAGTGAATTCTAGCATTAAGCAGCTGAGAGGAAGGTGTTAAAGTCGATGGCCTGAGATCTTTTCACTCCCTTTATGGTAGAATGGTGGATGGTAGAAACAGTACTGGAGGAAAGAAAAGAAGATAGGTGACTCCTTAAAATCTCCCTGTCAACTTAACTGCTGAGTAAAATCTAACGTTATTTGCTAGTAAGAAACACATTAACTCTTAACCGCTTTTACTAGGATGCCCCAAGCTAGGGATTGCCTAGGAAAATAGAACCCGGGATTTATCAGGTATGGCTTCTAGGCGATGGGAAGGTCATGTCATGAAAGCTGTGCCATTCCCTCAAATTGTTTAATATTTTAAAAGTTCTGAATTTATTAATCTGAACCAGAATCTGGGAGCTGCCATTGATGATCCAGATAGGTCTTTGTGTTGTCTGAGCCTTTTCCTTGACTACATCCTTGAAATTATTTAGTAAAGTTTGATAGGTAAAATCTCTGATTCCTGAGAGTCTGATTTGACAATCAGGTCCTGTAAATTAGCTCAATGACCTAAGTGGATAAATAGAAGTTTTACTGCATTAGTAAAGCTACTAGCTAAGCTTGGCCTGTAAGGGAGTTCAGTGAGGGTCTCTCTAAGTGTCTTGCATAAGCATTAAAATATATTTAATTTGTGTCACACAAGAGCCTGGGTGATTAATATGCATGGCTTCTGCATCTATCTTTTGAATAATGTTAGAGAGAATTTGTTGAAATGGGAATTTTGTGGCCTCATTGTTAAAAGAGTCCTAAAGATCACCAACGAAATCATCATGGCAAATATGACCACATTCCAGCAGGATACGCCTCATCATCAGTGCAAGACCTGAAAAAGAGGTGAAGAAAACAGATTTGGAAACTTTGACCTTTCATTGATTTCTAGAGTACAACAGTTGGAGTTGAAAGGGCCAAGAATATCAAGAATTAAGTCTTTCTTTGAAGAATATGAATCTTTGGTGTGCTATAAATTCCTATAGAAAAGGAAGAATGTCCTTTTCACCTGAAGCCTTGTGGGAATGGCTTCACAAAGGCTGGTCAGAATTTGGGAATCGATGGAACAGATACATTCCTCCTTATTAACTAAACTGCTCCCCATTGCATCCGCCTCTCACTCCCTCTATCAATAACAGGGGACAAGAAGCCACAAACAGCCTGGGGTTGGGTAGTGGGAGAGAAGCCAGTCGAGTGAAAAAATAAAGCCCACCAAGCAGGCTGCTAATCTGAAGGAGATAAAATCCTGGAAAAGAAGAAGTTCAACCCTAAACTAAATTATGGGTTTTTTAAAAAAATGCTTGGATCTTAATACATTGATCAGCAAAAAAAATTGATCTGTAACAGTGGCCATAAGTGATCAGAGGACATTTTAGTTTTATGAGGGACAGCGAATAGTTATGAAGATTATCCATGTTTTCATCCATGGTTGAAGGAAGAGCCAGCATTTAGGGGGGATTTGATGGATCAGTGGGGGTGGGAGGATGGGGAGTTAGGGGGCAGAATAAGATACTTTTCTGCCTTGAATACTTTTTTTTTCTTAATATTACCAAAAAACATATACTTGTTATATTCCTCTTTCTATAATTTTTGGTGATGTAACTGTGATAAAAGACAAATCTCAAATGTAAGTATATAAATTGGGCTAGGAGATGTAGATGTATTTAAATAACTCCTTCTGTTGGAAGGGCCCAAGATCATGGGCCCTTCCCAGGGTGATCTATGCCCAGTGACTGGTAGACTTGGGATATAAACACTTAGGCCTCTTTCCCCAGCTAGGAGAATCTGGAGGTTCATCTCAACCTTAGAGCTCTGCATAGGGATGGCCGAGGTCAATGTTGAGACTGTATCACAGCCATCATTTTATTTTGTCCATTTCTCCTTCCTTCCCTTCCCTTTCCTTCACTGGTGCTGATTCTAAGATTTCTCATAAATCTTTAGCATACTACACCCATCTCAGAGCTGGCCCCTTGAGGAAGCCACACCACCACAGGAACCATTGTAATATCTGCATCAAGTTCAATTTCACAAATAAGCAAAGAGGTGTGTACTACTATTTGACACTTAGGTGTATTGGAGCACAATTTGACATGAGTGAGGTTATTAAGGTTTACATTTATTTTCTTAATTGTGTTCAAATGTAATTCCTTTAAGTTCCTAGAAGAAACACGTTTTATTATATTGGTATAAACTATGTGGAAGTTTTTAGAGGAAATTTAATACTGTGTAAAGTGAAATAAAATCATTTTTACCTTCACTGCCTTAAAAGAGACATAAAAAATATAAATCTAATTTAGAAGTTTCAATAGTTTATTAGTTTTACCTATTGAAGCTAAATTCCCTAAATGTAGTTTTTCATTTGGGAGGAAACATTGTTTTGTGTGTGATGAACACTTAGATAACTTTCAAGAAGGATATAAAACTGATATATATCTTCACTCGCTTGCCAGATAAAATAAGACATTTCTATTCATGTTAATTGCCTCATTTTTTTTGGTTAAATTCTGTTTACTTAAGTCATTTGTTTTAAGTTTTTATTAAGGTGACAACAAATTTCAAACTGACAGCATTTAAAATAAATATTCACCATTGCCAACATAGCTTTTTAAGAGTCTGCAAATAGAAAGAAAGGTAATTTTTTTCTGTATTTTCCAGACTTGTGACAAAGAGCTAGGTGAAAACAGGGGAAAAAGGAGGAAAATAAGGAAGCACCAGACTAAACCTGAAGAAAGGGGACATTTAAAAATTCTTCCTTTTGTGTTCAGAGCTCACAATATAGAAAAAGATATGGTTAAAAAAAAGTCGTGATGCTCATAAAAAGCAACATTTTATTTTCAAACCAATTACATTAATTATACAATTACCTTGTAGCCAGTAAGAATCACATATATATGAAAGCAAAATATTGTTTAATTGAATAAAACAATCTGACACATACGCCCAAAAAACAATAGAGTAAATAAGAGTTTCCCCAACAATGGCAAAGAGAATAATTTTCATGTTGAGTTTTATTGATCTCCGGAACAGTAGCTCCCTTGAGCAGAGAACCATAACAGAATTAAGGAAAGATATTTCCATTCCAGAGACCAGACATTTGGAGGACAGTGAGTATAAATCATGAACCTAGCCAAGTATTTTATTTCTTATTGGATTCTTGACTGTTTCTTGCTTTCATCATTTCGTGAGTCATGACTAACAGTGCTTGTGCTCATCTACAGTAATTGATTCTGAGAGAAATTTCTCCAAGGATTCCTGCAGTTCTCCTTTGAACATATGAAGAGGGAACATTCTTTCAGTCCTAGAAGTTGCTGAAGCAGAGATGGAGAACCCCAGACTGGAGGGCTTTGATTTCACCCTGCACATCTAAGGGCACAAATTGGTTCCAGGTCAGGATCATATGAGCGTTAAGTCTGAGTTGGGTGTCTCTGATCATTCCAGAATTGCATTGGAAGGCAGACTTATATTCCTGAGAAGCAGGAATGAGAAGCATAGTGGAATTCTGCAAAGGAAACAGAACTTGAACTCAGCAGTCATAGGTCCCAGTCCTTGCCTAGCTATAATATTGGGCAAGTCATATAAATTCTCCAGGCACAGCGTCCCTTTTGGCAAACAACAGATAGAATATAAATATGTGTTGCCAGGTCAGTGGACATTTCAAGGACAGTTTGATTTTAATGTGAAGTCATCTAATTTTAAATGCTCTATTAAATTTTTTTTTTTTTAGTTGTATAAGCTTAAGAACAGGTATCAGACAAGACTTCTTTAGGACAGACAAAGCACTATTTCATTTTTTTTTCCTCTGGCCTTCCCAGCTCAGATTCTCAAAAAATAAAAGAAATTAAAAAAAAAAGTCTGCTTTCAATCCCTGCTTTTTTCTATTTTTTAATTATCACACCATACACTTCAATTGGTCTTCTGCTCCACCACCTCATGAAAAGGATCTCTATTAAAAACTCTCAAGACTTCACGTCACTAACGAAGATGGACATTGTTTTTTTCCCTATTTTACCTGACCTGTAAGTAGTATTTGAACATCTCAAGTAACCTTTCCTTCTTGAAATCATCATTTTATTTGGCTTCATTGACACATAATCTGCTTTCCTCTGATCTTTCTGGATGCTCTTTCTCAATAGCCTTTTGAAAAGGTTTCTTCCTCTTCCCTCTGTCCTTTAAATATTGTATTTTTAAAACTTGCTCTAGCCGTTTTCTTTTTTCAATCCATATTATCCATGCTAATGTCTTCGAGTACCCTTTATACAACAAAAGAATCCCAAATGTGTACCTCTATGGACTATTAGAATCAACTGCTTTCAAAACATCTAATTTTTAGGCCATTCAAACTCAACATGCCCAAAACTCAACTAGTGATCTTTTCCTTAAAACTTGGTTCTCCTTCAGGATTTTATATCTCCACACTTGTCATTCATATCTATCTGTTGGTCAAGTTAGAACTCTAGGACTCAACTGCCATTGCGATTGCTCTTGTACCTAGAATTTCTAATCCATTTGCTTCTACATTTATTACACATTCTACTTCTCTCCATCTGCACTGCTGTCACCTTGGTCCAAGCAACAATCTTTGCTCGTGAAATCACCTCCACTCTTTCTTTCTTTTTATTTATTTATTTATTTATTTATTTTATTTTATTTTATTTGAGATAGAGTCTTGCTTTGTCTGCAGGCTGGAGTACAGTGCTGCGATCTCAGCTCACTGCAACCTCCACCTCCCAGGTTCAAGCAATTCTCCTTCCTTAGCCTCCTGAGTAGCTGAGACTACAGGCGTGTGCCACCATGCCCAGCTAATTTTTGTATTTTTAGTAGAGACCATGTTGGCCAGGATGGTCTCTATCTCTTGACCTGTTGATCCACCCACCTTGGCCTCCCAAAGTGTCGGGATTACAGGCGTGAGTCACCATGCCGGGCCCACTCTTTCCTTTTTAATGCATTCAATAGAAATAGTGATCTGTTAAACAAGAAACTGATTATGTCTTTTTCCTGCTCAAAATCATTTATGGTTTGCTAGCTATTTTGGAGCAAAATATTTTTTCAATTTCATGGTTATAGAGCCTGTCTGATGTGGCTTCCCTTTTTCTCATTAGCTTTACCTTGAATTGTTTTTCACCTTGCATACTGCCCTGTGGCTTTTCTATCAGCTCCCAGATTTAACTAGGGTTCTTTCTGCCTCAGGTCTTTCACTTGGACTACACATTCTTTTCTTGACACCCTTCCACATTTTTACTCACTTGTACTCATCATTATCTCCACCGCAAAGACTTTACTGACCCTCCAGACATGGTCAGGTCTCCCTTGTTTGCACTCTTGTAGCCTTGTATATCTCTCCTCTTGGCACTTAACCACAGCATATAATCCAATCTGTGTCCTAGTTTGGTTACTGTGGGTTCCCAACTGGTCTGTAAGCTCCATAAGAAATGATACTACAATTTCTGTTTATCATTATATTCCAAATGTCTAGCATAGTTCCTGGTATTTAGAAAAGGTGCAGTCAATACTAATTGAATGAATGAATGATTTTGAATAAGTTTTCCTTTCAGATTTTAATATTTTTGCATAATTAGAAATTACAAAAGTATGTTTTGTGATTCATAATAACAACCTGTTCTTTCTCCCATCCAGGTCTTGGAATGTGGCATCATGAATTCTATTCTGCTGTCTATAGAAGACACATGCCGGGATAGATGTTTATTTTAATATCACTCTTCAGGAAGTTAGAGAAACATTTATTTCTTTTCCCTTAAGGCATTGACTTTGGAACAAGTGTTTAGATCTGTAATTTTAGTGCCTGGCATCTTGCCCCTGCTTAGGGGAATGATCGGGAATGGGGTTGGGGAGGCTACATACTTCCATCATCTGTTTATCTAATAAGCTACTTTCATTCCAATGTCAGCTGTAATCTGAACTACCTTTCTTCCCTCTTTTCTATTCCCCCATTGTTACCTGTCCTCCAAATGCTTTTCACTCAATCCTCTTCAACTGCTCTATTGATGAAGAACTTTCACTTACACACACAAAATTTTGCATAGAAACTTCTGGGCTCTTGAAAACCCCTTGTGATGTAGCAACCATCTCAGATCACTTTCTTGTAAACCCAGCATAGATTCCTGGTTCATCACTTAGAAGACCCTGTGACCACCACTTCCAAGTTCTTTGCTTCCTTATCTTTATGCCATATTCTCAGTGAAGCCCCATGTCTTTTTTCCTATCATTATCTTGGAGTATATAGCAAGACCCCTGAAAGCATCTTCAGACTCACAGACATGAGCCTTAGCCGGGATTTCAGTGGCGCTAGAAACTGTGAGAGCATAGCTCTGGTTAGTGTCCTTCTGAATGCCCCCTGGAGTATCTTTGTAAAACTTCCTGTCACTTCTTGGAGACTTTTACTCACTCCATTGCTGCCCCCCAGAAATCTGAGAGGGTCACTTTGTCCTTTTCTTTGCAAGGAAACTGACATATAAACTTGGTTAAGTTTCTCCCATTTGAAAAACAATTAGGCAACACTTCCTGGGATCTCCGTCCATCTCGAAACATTGTTCTTTATAATTACTTTACCCCTTGGTAGGAAAGTGTGAAATATTTGACTAGACTTATTCATTTCACATTCTTTTCCCAACCAACTGAATCTGGCTGTCCTTATGACTTCACTTTATGGTGGAGGTTGTCTATGCTCCCTTAACTGCTGACTCCTAAAGATGGTTGGAGATATAGATATAGATATAGTTATAGATATAGATATAGATATAGTTATAGATATAGATATAGATATTCTTTTCTCCTTTGACTTCTGAGGTATTGTTAATGCCCCTTGCAAATGTCTTTTTGAATTTCTTCCTTCACTTGAGATCTTTGACACTCATTCTTTCCCAGCTGTTTTTTCTATTCTCTTTCCCCTCTTAGTCTGCTTTAATAGGGTCTCTTCTCCCACATTTTAAAATATGGGATTGCTAATGACTCATTGTCAGTTGTTTTCTTTGTTTTACACAGCATCCTAGCAACTTTATCTGCACTCCTGTGTTCGATTACTATCTACACACTTTGGCTGTCTCCTGTGGTGGTGAAAAGCTTGAGCTCAGGGAGCAAAGAACTTAATTGGAATTGTGATGTTGCTGCTCCTTTCCTGAATGCTCATGAACAAGTCATTTCACATCTTGTAACTTGGTTATTTTATTTGCTCCTCCCCAATACCATTGAACCGCTTGAATTTGTTCCACAGAGTAAAAACCAGAAAACAACTTTTCTAATATTCTTTTTCTATAACTGGGACTGAAAGATACACCCAAGACTCTGTCAATCAGACTACTTGTGTAAGCTCGGGATTTTGGAACTAGAGACACAGACAAGCAGGAGCATCTGGTTTGAGTGGGGTTAGGGACATCCAGTTTCAGATGCTTCAGTGGCAGAAGTTCTAGTAGTAGCTTCTGTGGTCTGGCTTTGGGGAGGAGATTTTGGGTGCTTGGACATCAGTGTGCAGTGGTGGCAATAGGGCCATCTCAAGGGGAGCAGGGCCTCCAGTGAATTTGCAGCCTTTGTACCTTGTGGTTTGCTGTGTAGATTCTAAGACCTCCTGTGACAGCAACAAGCTGACTAACTACCCTTAATAGATTTCTTTTCTGCTAAAATAACTAACACGGTTTTTCCACAAGAAGATGCCATTTCTTCCCTGTCTAATGAGAATGTTTCCCTAGAATGGCTTTGCCAGGTGCAAATACCTTGTAAGGGTAAAGAGGATTCTCCTGATGACATCACATCATGGCATCTCATAATTGTCAATCAGTAATGGCTAGATCTTGTTAGTGACCCATTTTTTGTTTTGTTTTGTTTTGTTTTGTTTTATGGTTCACGAGCTAAGGTTGGCTTTTATGTTTTTAAGTGGTATCAATTTAAATGGTTTTCATAAGTGCCCACATTATATCTTAGATTTGGTCTCATCTTAAAATATTTACTGTTTTACTGTTTAAGAAATGTTCGCTGGTCCTTGACCTAGGCTCTGAAGAAAGAAGTCCTAAATTCCTGGAGGTAGAAACGATGGATTGGCTTTGTTCTTTACTACCTAATTACTTTTGGCTAAACTTGTCCCACAAAAGGGACTTCTTTCATGCACTATTAATGTGGCTGCTATTCAAAATGCAGGGAGGGGGTAGTATGTTGGGAACACAGGCACCCCATGAGATTGTCATATTCAATGATAAAAATTTGTGAAAGATTATAAGCCAGTCATTAAAGGGGTGTGCAAACATGTAAAAAAAAAAAAAAGATTGTCGCATTAAAAGTAGACCCTCTGGTTTCAGATCTCTGAGGAATATGTTTGGGTTATGTCAACGGGTGATGTTGCTTAACCCAACACCTTTTGGTTAAGGTGATGAACCTTAACCAAATGAGCAGATGGCTGAGGGTAAAACAAACAAACAAACAAAACAAAAACATGGTTTACATGAAGGAGGAGAAATGTTATAAATTCTAAATGCACCCTTGTGACTACTTGCAGTATTTACACGTTTTTTTTTCTTTCATGTGTCATGTATGCATTTGACTATTCTAGTATATCTCCCCCTTTTGCTTTTTCTCTTTTATATAGGATATCTTCATGGTGGGAAACTTTATCTCTTAACTCATAGTTTACAGAATATCCAGCTGCAAGAGACACTTAAGACAAAACTAGATTAGTAATGATCTTGGATAGAATGATCTTGGAATAATGATTATTCAGAAGTCCTGGATTTGGCTATTTTGATGGAAGGCTGTAATGTCTCCCTCTGAGGAGGGCATAAAGAAATTTTTATTAGTGGAGTGATAATTGAATTATATTTGGAAGAATATATTTGCTCTTGCTATTTGCACATATAAGTAATAAAGTAGGGTGTAAATATAAAGAAGTACTCTTTAATGGACATTTACAAATTATCGTTTGCTACCTGCTACCTATAAACACTGTTTCGATTCCTAGAGTATTTCTTACTTTGTAAGCTCATTATTTCATAGAATTAAAGTCACAAATCCACTCCCTCAATACCTTGCTTCACTACTGGAGGGTTATCATGCCAACCAGCTGGAGACTTTAATTTAGAAGCCAGTCATGCAAATAAGGAGGTGACATATGGGATTTATCATGAGGGGGACAGCAGTTACACTGTGTGTCCAGAAGTTGCAGGGGTTCTATCAAGAGGATCCAGTGCTCAGTGACCGAGGTGAGAGAGGCAATTTTGCGTGGCTGGACCCTGTGGTGGGGGCAGTGGTGTAGCCAGGAAAAGATTTCTGCTGGTCATTTGGACTTTGTTTCTGGCTGCATGCACTCCACATCTAATCATCTGGCCCTCCTGGAGGGTCTACAAACTGTCTAATATCATTTCATTTAATAGGATCATTTCTTATTAAACTAGCTAAAGTCAGTTACATATAGATTTTCATTCAAGAACCCTGACTAATACACTCTTCTGTAGCATCACAACCATGTTAGCTTTTGTATTGTAACCAACCAAATCCAAGACTTATTGTCTTCAGAAAATAATAATTTCTTAGCTAATTATTCTGTGAATCACATTTGTTGTTGTTGTTGTTGTTGTTGTTGTTTTTGTTGCCGCCAGTTTTACTTAGGCTCATTGGTGTGGGTGCAGTCACCTGGCTGATCTATCGGGAACTGGGTGGTCTCTGCTGGCCTCACTCCCATGAGTGGTGGTTGGTGTCGGCTATCAGCAAATGTGAAGGTGGTGGCTTAAGCATATGCTCCCCGCAGGCTTTCCTAAGCTTATTCCTGTGTGAAAAGTGCAAGCACTTTTGAAACTTCTGCTTGTACCACATTTGATAATGCTTGTGCCTCATTGAACAAAACAAATCACCTAGCCAAGCCCAGATTTAATAAGTAAAGGAATAGAATCTGTCCTTTGCAAAGTTACATCACAAACAGGTGTGCAAATGTGTGGCCTGTTTTGCAGTCTCTTTACCAAAATAGAATTTTGTATGTTTGTTTCATTTGATTCTTGGATTCTTTAATGTACTGTCTTTGAAGCTTCTACACCTTTGAACATGCTATTCTCTCTTCTAGGTTACTACAGGTTGAGCATCCCTAATCTGAAAATCTAACATCCAAAATGCCCTCAAAACTAAAAATTTTTGAACACAGACTTGATGCCATAAGCAGAAAATTCCACACCTGATCTTGTTACTGGCTGCAGTCAAAATGCATTCAAAACTTTGTTTAATGCCCCAAATTATTAAAAATATTGTATAAAATTATTTTCAGGCTATGTGTATAAGATACCTCATTATGCATATGCAAATATTCCAAAATCTGAAAAAAATCTGAAATCTGAAACATTTTTCTTCCTAAGCACTTCAGATGAGGAATAATCAACCTGCATTTACCCTTAGTTTTTCTGGATAAATCACTGGATTTACCCAGTGATCCCTTCCTGGGATTTACTTGAATCCATAGTTCAAGACTCTATTTCTTCCAGATATTGTGAATTGTGAATTGTTTCTTATCTCAATTCCACAAAATGTGGATGTATCACTTACGGTACTTATCACATTGCACTTCATCATTAAAGGTGCATTGAACAAGTTCCCAAAGGATGGGGATTCCCCAGGTTCTAGCACAATGTTCAGCAAATGGGAGCTGCTGGATAAACTGCTACTGAATAAGGTTTACATTCCCATTACTGTGTTACTTTTTCTTCTGGGGCTCATTAGCAATGACTTGTGTCCTGGCACTACCTTTCCACAGGGCTGAGGGATTTCCAGGTTTCTAAGACATCTTTATAAGAAGAATTTACCATACCTATGTGAGGCCTAAACCTTTATTGTGCTGATCACAATGTTAATCCATGGGTGAGCTGTGGCTGAACACATGATTAGGGACTTTGACTCTCGAACATTTCTGTAGAATGTTCTGATGACCATAATCCCTGTCTCTCCTTTTAAATAAACTAGAACAGACTATGAAAGGCAATCCTGATGGCATAACTCTATTCTGGATTATTTGGATAGTCATGACTTACATTTAGTCTGTTTTTTGCCTCAATGGGTTTCAATGATATGTGGTTTCCTCCTAGTTTTAGAAAAGTGGGAGACAGTCATCCATTTCATCCAGCTCATTTCTTCTAATAAGCAGGACAGCACTCTCATCAGCCATATATTTACCCTTTAACCTTTCAGTGAACTTGGTAAAGTTTGGGAAATACAATTCTTTCCAAAGAATGAGACTAAAAATAATATTGCATACATTCTGGCAGCTCTCTTACTCCCAAACAAAGATGAGAAAGCTTTTAGAACTCAGAGGGCTATTTAGGGACTTTCCCATTATCCTAGACTGGCCAAAATATTTTGTTATTTTCCCTTTCCCCTTCCCCCAACTTTCCTCCAAATCTAAGCCAAATCAGATAGTCCTGGAGAGGGAGGATCTCCTTTCATCACCCTCTTTGTTGTAGTATAATGGAAAATGCTCTGTTGGTCAGATCTGGGCTCCTGGCAGCTGCTGTGTTGGCAACAATTAGGGAAGATTTTGAACTAAATGTCTGGCTGCTGAAAGTTTTTGGATTTGGGGTTTGATGTTATCAAAAAAATTCATCTGGTCAGATGCAGAAACATATTGTTTAATCTAGCAGGAATGCAAGCAGGTTGTCCTTCACAGTGCATTTCAGAGCGTTCTGTCTTTTTTGTGGTGAAGTCTACAGCAGTTGCTCTGTGTAATTCAAGACGGGTATGTCTGGGGATGGAGTACTCCGCCACATTTCAGTTTAGTCTGTTTCAACCCTTAGGCATTCTGAAGAGATTTCTCAAATGAATGAAACAGTGGTTAAATTTCCTGGTCTCTATTGCAAAGTTTAAATTGTTATACTGATCTTAAGCTAATTCCCTCTCCATGTTAAGATTTCAGATATTTAGTATAGGCATCATTTTTATACACACACACAAAATGACCTTAATATGAGGATCTATTGCTATTACTCATTCACAGTACTTTAATTGCTTGACAAAATGTTATTTCTAATAATAAACTATTTTGACCCAAATTAACCAATCTATTTATGTCTGTTTTGTTATTTGTGCTATTTTAATTGTTGATAAATATATAATATGCAAGTCATCAACTTAATGCACAGTCTTTACTTTTTAAAATATAAAGATTGTAGTGAGTTGGACACATATCTCTTCTAAAACACAGCTTAATTTTAGAATCCTTGTTAAGGAGGAAAACATGGGTAACCTTGTCTACATGCTGTCTTCATCAGTTCAGGCTGCTATAAGAGAATATACAATTGCCTGGGTGGCTTAAACAATAAAAATTTATTTCTCACAGTTCTGGAGGCTGGAAAGTTCAAGATCAAGGTGCTGGCAGATTTGGTGTCTGCTGAGGACCTGCCTCCTACTTCACACACAGCAATCTTACTGTGTCCTCACATGATGGAAAAACAAGAGAGCTCTTTTCACGTCTTTTATAACGGCACTAATCTTGCTCATGAAGACTCCACACTCATGACCTGATCACCTCTCAAAGGCCCCACCTCCTAAGACCATCACATTGGGGGTTTGAATTTTCATTAATGAATTTCCATGAACACAAACATTCAGTCCATAGGAGATGTCTTTGTACATGAGATGTGATTGTAAGGCCACTAGACAACTGATTATAATGTGAGAGAATGTCTATAGAAGAGAAATATATTTATTAATTTTCTGAACATAGATGGTATATCTACTTTCTCTGTTACCTATTTTACTTTGTTTACTATTTGTGTCATAATGTCACTGGGAAAATGGTTTTTTATAATTTCCATGAACAAGTCATTTTGTTGGACAACATTAGCCTTCATAAGTTTGCAAATGGTTTCTTTTAGAGGTTAGGACAAGACTAGACAACATCTTAAAGCTTTTTGAGGCCATTTAATGATGGCTCAATAATTGGATTTGCCTAATTCAAAAAATTATTCAGGAAAAACTTTTTCCTACATATATTTAACTCTATTATTCTCTCTAACTATTTCTATAATTATCTGAAATTTGATAGTTTTATTTGGTTTGTTTCTTTATTATACTTTAAGTTTTAGGGTACATGTGCACAACATACATGTTTGTTACATATGTATACATGTGCCATGTTGGTGTGCTGTACCCATTAACTCATCATTTACATTAGGTATATCTCCTAATGCTATCCCTCCCCCCTCCCCCCACCCCACGACAGGCCTCAATGTGCGATGATTTCATTCATACATGGAATTTTTCAAAGTGGATATCATAGAGGTAGAAAAAGAATTTTTCAAAGTGGATATCATAGAAGTGGGTATCATAGAATAGAAAACCGGTTACCAGAGGCTGTGTTGTGGGGGTAGTGGAAGAGTTTGGTTAATGGGTACAAAGTTACAATTAGACAGAAAGAATAAGTTCTGTTGTTCTATTGCAAAATAGGGTGACTGTAGTTAACAATAATGTATTGTATACTTCAAAATTCCTCAAAGAGAGGATTTTGAATGCTCTTACCCCAAAGAAATAATAAATATTTGAGGTGATAGATATGCTAATTATCCTGATTTGATCATTATACAATGTTATCATTTATTGAAACATCACACTGTACCCCATAAATATCTACAATTATTGTGTGCCAATAAAAACAAAATAAAACTTTTAAAAAAGGAAAGTGGGAATGAGGGCAGGAACTAGAACTTATTTATGTTTGTAGGCTTAGTGATAAAATAGTGCTTGGAACATAGTACTAATCAATATTTTTTCAATTCTTCTTTCTCTTTAAGAGTAAAAAAGGAGATGAGGAGGAAGAGAAGAATCAGGAGAATAGTTAACATGTATCTACTATTTTTATGTGCCAACCACTGTGCTACATGATTTTCCTTTATAATGTGGATACTCTTAATTTCCCCTTTTAACAAAGGAGATGATAAGATTTGGGGAGATTACCTACTTGTTAGCCAGTTCCCAGGCAGCAGGCTTGAGATTGACCCTATTAGGTTCCTTACTGCCAGGAATCCTCCTCTTAACCACCACTTATTAAATGCTTCTAGAGACAAGATAGGATGTAAAGCTAGTGCTTTACATATGTTGCATGCAAAGCTTCAGGTGAGACTAAGAGTGGAGAACACAGGGAACAACAAGTAGACCTTATTAATTGTAGCAAAGACCTCTCTAGAAGAGTAAAAGGTAAAGTTGAAGAGGTGACTTGAGATTACAAATAATGAAATAACTTTATTGGCAGTGGAGAAGCATTATGAAATATTCATTCAAAAAGTCAAATCTATCTTGTATCTGTAATGTTTAAGGTGTTATGATAAGCGTTATGAAAAGAGGGCAGATTAAAACATACAGAAACCTTAACAACTAAGAGCTTATAAGGAATATAAAACTTAATTACAAATATTTACAATAGAAGATAAAATATCATGGTAAAAATAAAGTTTATGGAACTTCAGAAAAAAAGTTTTAAAGATGACAGTAAGACTCTTTACGAAGGGTGACATTTTCTAGACATTAAAAAATAAAGTAGATCCCAGATTAGAAGGAAGCTCATTCCAGGAGAAAAAAATAGCCAAGCAAAAAGTGCTGAGATGAAAAAGCTGGAAAAAAAATAAGAGTTTTGAGTAGAGTTTCCAGTCTACACGGGGAACAGTGAAAGGTATACACTAAAAGATAAGTTCAGACCCTCATCTCCCTTGCATAAGCGCTTTATACATCAGATGTTGGGATACACTAAATGTTCATTAGCTGAAAAATTACATTATTATAACTGTAGTTGAAAAGACTGATCTGAGAGTGCTGTGTGGTGTGAAATCGAAACCTAATGACTTGGTAAAAGGTGTTCATGTATAAATTACAATTGATGGAGCTTAACAACTAACTGGATTTGTCAAGAAAGAGGGGAATGAAAAAATCAAAAGTTACTCCAACTTTCCAGCAGAGTAGCCTAATGAAAGAATGTCTTAGGAAGCTTAAACCCAAGAAAGGGTCCAAACAAAATGATCATAAAGAGGGTAAGAATGGAGACAGCAAAATGAATTAATGGAAAAATGCTAATGAATGACTTGGTAAGGGTTGGGTGGCAGTAGGAGGAGAAGTAAGGACCTAAAATATATATCAAAATATGAATTATCAAGAATTAATGTTATATTGATTACAAAGCACAGAAGATTAAAATAAATCAAAGTCAGCTCTGAAGTTTTAAGCTTCAGGAATTTGTAGTCCACTGAGAGTAGCTACGAATTTAAGAGGAAAATTTCATCTTAAAATGGGAGTTCTCTTTAAAACAGGTTGAAATTTGGGCATGTTAAATTGCATAGCGGAGCTATAATTAAGAATCTCAATCAAGCATTTCTGAAGTCACTTTTCCACTCACGAACTTGCTTTTTTAAGATTGTTCTATATAAGACACATAGAACCTTCTATTTCAGACTTTCAGTTTCTGGAACCCTTTCTAACATTTGATAGTTCTAAATATTGTGAACAACCACTGGCTTATGTTTTTAGGCTTGCTGCATAAAAACTATAGCAGCACTGCTAGAGACACCAAATAATAGCATTGGTTTAATTTTTCTGTGCTTTAACTCTAAAGTATATAGGAACCAGAAAGTATATTATTATAACTATAACTATAATAATATAATGTACAAATTATATGCAGCTGAAATTGATCCTCAAGTCATTCCACAATGCTCCATTTGGCTATTGGTATGAAGACCCAGTAATAACAAATCTAAAAATATATGTGTATATATAAGTGTCGATGGCAGAATGAAAGCTGCTGATGAGCAGAGAAAATGAAATTAACTAGAAATTAGGTAGGAGGAGTGTTAAAATGAAGGAGATATTTAAGTTCAAGGAGAGATGTACAGCATTGCAAATAGCAAAGAAGCACCAGTAGGCTCTTCTGGGAAAGTTATCAGTTCTAGGATCAATTTCAGGTCTTGCCTAGTAGGATATTCAATTATGAAGGGGAAATATGATAAAAAAATTATTTTGAGAATTTTGTCAGATATACTTGGTACTGAAATTTGCTAATAGAGGATAGTAAAATGACCTTTCAGAGATATGTGGGGTTTTAAAAGATAACTATCAGAGTTAATTGGATATTCTTATCCAAGACAGTAAGAAATAAACTAGATGTTCTCTTGAGTCCATTAGCAATTATAGGATCTTATCGTGAATAAATATATGAAGAAAGGATTTATAATTCATATTACTGTCTCTATGTTATCCAGAGAGTATTTGCCATCTTCCTTTTATTTTTCTGAGGTAATCCCATTAAAAAACTGGATGAGTTATACAGATGACCTGCCCTTTTAAAATGGTAGCAGGTTGTTCTCTAAAATATGCCATTCCTCATAACTCCTTTTGAAAGTACAAATTAATTTACCTCCTTCCTTTGGCCACTAAAATGCTCCTGATTACATTGTCATGACCAATGCATGCACTTTATTTTTCAAAGGATACCTTTGATTTATTTTTCTTTACCACTTGAACTTACTAGGCACCTCGTTTATTTAATCATCTCTCACTAATGAAAGGGAGGTTCTTAGTTTATTTTAACCTGAGTTCAGTAGTTGTGAGCTGCTCTAAGCAGGTCTTAGTATCTCACTTCCTCTCTAAGTCAAATTTAACTCCAAATGTTTTAAAGAAGAATGTACAGTTTACTAAATGTTTCACAGAGAGGAAAAGAGATATTTCACACTGCCTACTGGACTATCTTTCCCTCAAATCACCTATAAGCATTTCTTCTCTTGCCCCAAAATTTCTTTTCCAATGACAAGTACCTCGCCCCAGAGGCTCCTCCTCCCCATGAGTTTCTTCTACCATTTCAGCCACACTACACCACGGCAGTATTCAGAGTTCTTCAAACGGACTCAACATTCAATAAAAGCAAAGCCAAACAAAGCCTTCTTATTTTTCATTAAGCATGCTACTGAAGGCCTTCATTAATGCAAAAAAAAAAAACTCTCAATAGATAATCCTTTCATTTAGTATTGGTTATCTATTACCAAACCACAAATCAAACCCAAATGTGGTGGCTTAAAACATTTCTTAGCTCACAGTGTCTGTGGGTCAGGAATCTGGCTGTGGCTTAGGCTGGTGCCTGTGGCTCATGGTCTCATAAGGCTGAAACAAAGGTGTTGATAGGGGCTGCAGTTATCTGAAAGCTCCACTGGGAAAGGATCCACCTCCAACCTTGCTCATGGGTTTACTGACAGGATTCAATTCTTTCTCAACTGTTGGACTGAAGGTTTCAGTTCCTCGCTGGCTGTTGGCCAGGAGCCACCCTTGGTTCTTTGCTAAGTGAGCCTACCCATTTGGCAGCTCACAACATGGCACTTTGTTTCATTAAAGCAAGCAAAGGAAAAGAGGCAGAGAGAGTATAAGTAAGACAGAAGTCACAGACTTTTATAACCTAATCTCAGAAGTGTAGTTCATCACTTTTGCTGTATTCCATTTCTTAGAAGCAAGTCATTGGATCCAGCCACACACAAATGGAAGGAATTATAGGTGGGTATATGTACTAAGAGGCAGGGGTCTTTGGGGTTATTTTGGAACACTCCAAATTCAGATATTTTCCCCTAGATATCTTGGTAATATGTGGCTGTTTACAATGAATCTGTAGCATTCATATACCTAATACAGGTTTAATTGCCATCATTCTTTGGTCATTATGTCTCAGGTTGTAATATCCAAGATCAAACTAATAATGGCTGTTAGCTCACTGTGTACAGCTTTCATCAAAACTTTGTCATTCTATTAAAGGAGGAAGATGATGATTTCACCTCATGTCACTGTAAATACAGGCACTGAAAAACATAGGCATTGGAAAGACAGATGCTTACATACTTAATCAAAATAAAGCTCAGCTAAGGGGGAATGAAAATCCTGGGGGATGACGTATCGGTTAATGTCCTTAGTTCCAAACAACAGAATCTATTCTGAATAATCTAAGTAAAAAAAATTTCTTATCAGAGGTTATTATCAGCACGAACAGAGTCAGGTTTCAGAGATACACCAATAGGTTCAGCACTCAGTCACAATACAGAGGCTTCTCTAATGAAAACACTACTGGTACATCTGTTAGAATTTTGTCTGGGCACCAGAAGAACTTCCCCTGCAGAGCCTGAAGAACTACGTATCTCCAAAAACACTTGTGGAAGATCCCTATATACAGTTTCACTCTTAAATCTCTATATATTATAGGTTGGCACAAAAGCAATTGCAGTTTTTGCCATTACCTTTCATGGCAAAAAACCACAATTACTTTTGCACCAATTTAAGATTATCTGGGCAAGTGTGATTGGTAGAATCTAGGCCATGTGCTGCCAAGGAGTCTGAGGACGCATGTGTTCTGTGTTTTCCTTGGGAAGGTGGGATTCATAATGTGCAAAATATCCACTATATAAGAATATTATATTAAAAGATGTTGGACAGCCTCAAATGAAGAATGTAATTCCTATCAGGTGAAACAGGAAGTAGTAAAATTGCTTCACATCTGCCTCTCACCATGTTAACACACGTGCATGTGTAAATGTCATTACTTTGGTGTTCTGCAATCTTAAGGAAGTCTATCTTCTCCTATTGCTAGTGCTAACTTTCTTCACTGAAGGTAGCTTTATACCATAGAAACTGTTTCTTGGTTCCTTTATTCTCCAACTGGAGCTGTCCTCCATTTGTATATGTTTGATTTAAAATCTGATGAGATTTTTTGGGGGAAGCAGTTCTGCTAAAATGAGATAAAACACAAAAGAGTACAGCATGCTTTGGATGACTGAAAGTGTTCTTGGTCTCTTAATATTTTAAGTAGTCAAAGTGCTTCCAGGAAGCATATGAATAAAGGAAAATATGTGTGAAGTGAAGTGGAACATTTCTACCCTGGCTATGAAAAAAGATTAGTGAAATTCAGGCTCTATTGTATTCCTTTTAGATTCCTACACTTAGAACCCAGTTCTTGGTACTTCCATAAGCGGATGGATTTAGGAGCAGCAGTCTACAAAGATGCTATCTCTCATAGCTTAGCTACTGTAGGGGAAAGGAACCAAGGGGCCTCTTTGTAGGACTTTCAAGCGTCACATCACGGAACAAATGCATGCTTCCCTCCAGTTTTTCCTTTCCTTTTCCTTTGCAGAGGTAGGTGAGGGCCTGTTAAACATCAGTCAGTATGTCTTGAGCTTTACAGAATTTCCATTGGGATGTTAAATTCTTCATCCAAGCACATTTTTTCTTGAATTTTTTCCCCCTTTCACTTTCATGATGAGCTAGGGAAAAGCCTGCTAATCATCTCTCACAGCCCCTAAATTTTCCAAAGTAGTATATCAAATATATCATTTTCTAAGCAGACAGTTTTCTAAGAAAGGAATGATTTAACCATAGAATAGTTGTATTACATGAAAGATTTTACTATGTTCTTAATACAAGAAAAATGACTCTGCCACGAATACGGAGTCCAAATATGGACAGGAATGCTGGGAAGAGAAACAGTAATTCACTGAGATATCACATTATCAGGTGTTCTCTTTCCAGTAGAATTTTCCAAGGTGGACTTAGCTGAATCTTCTATGACTCATAAAGGGGCAAGAGAAGTAATTACAGTTGAGGGCAAGCAGTTCAGGCATAGAGATTGAAGAGAAAAAAGATAAACTGTAGAGAGAATTTAAGGAGCAGAAGAAATAATTTATCATTCCAGGCAGACTCTCTGCCCTACAACATTAACTATTTTGTCTGCAGCAGACTTAACTGCTTCCTCTGCACCCTTTCAAGTCCATTCAGGATTTGTGTCTTTGAGTTTCCAACACAGCTGAGATTGGAGACAGTTTTGGATCTCCCCTGGAAAGAAAATAGATGTGGCCTGCTATTGTGTGACTCAGTTTAATTTGCTGGAATTGTGGAAGGATCACCAAATAAAGAAATGAAAATAAATGGTTCTGAAGTGCTGATATTTCAAATGCTGTATGAAATATCAGATGAGTGGGTAGGTTATCTTGACACAGTGGCTCTCTTTTGACATGTACTCTCAATCATACCTCGTAGAATGGCTTGCTCTGTACGATGGGTAGAGATAGCAATATTTCATTTGAATGGTTCAAAGAATAATGTGGCCAGAAATAGGTTAGGAAACCAGAAGAAATGGTTGAGTCTAAGACATTTAGTCACGTGATGGAATGCTGTTGATGCTGCTATCAGTGGGAGAGTTGTTTACTGCTGACTAGCTTGATCAGCTGATACTTTGACAATGAATATTTGTGACATCATCCCATAGCTTCTGTTATATATATTTTTTCCAGTGGTAGTTTAATGTAGCTATTTCTTAATAGGAAAAAAAAAGCTTTCTGAGTTGAAAAACTAAAATAGCCTACTTTCATGAGCAATATGAATGTATGAATTTAAATATTCCATTATTTCACAAATTCATTAAAAAAAAATTTTTGGAGGCCCATGAACAGCCAAGGGTAAGGTATTAGGTTGGTGCAAAAGTAATTGAGATTTTTGCCATTAAAAGTAATTGCAAAAACCACAATAACTTTTGTACCAGTGTAATAGTTTGGCTGTAGTAGGATCAATGTTTACATTTTAGTAACATAGTGACACAACTTGGTCTCTAAGGTGTCATCCTACAGTGTTTCTGTTTTGCCACATGTTTTCATCATTTAGACCAGTTGGAGAAACCCAAACTCCGAAGAGATGAGTAAGCACAATTGGGAAATGTACTCATCTTTCTGGAAGGAGCTTCTTGTGAATATTCTCAAGTTATGATAGGATAAAAAAAGTAAAATAGTAAATTTCATGCATGTCCATGTGAAGAGACCACCAAACAGGCTTTGTGTGAGCAACATGGCTGTTTATTTCACCTGGGTGCAGGCGGGCTGAGTCCGAAAAGAGAGTCAGCGAAGGGAGATAGGGGTGGGGCCATTTTATAGGATTTGGGTAGGTAAAGGAAAATTACAGTCAAAGGGGGTTTGTTCTCTGGTGGGCAGGAGTGGGGGTCGCAAGGTGCTCAGTGGGGGTGCTTTTTGGGCCAGGATGAGCCAGGAAAAGGACTTCCACAAGGTAATGTCATCACTTAAGGCAGGGACCGGCCATTTACACTTCTTTTGTGGTGGAATGTCATCAGTTAAGGCAGGGCAGGGCACATTCACTTCTTTTGTGATTCTTCAGTTACTTCAGGCCATCTGGGCGTATACGTGCAAGTCACAGGGGATGTGATGGCTTGGCTTGGGCTCAGAGGCCTGACATTCCTGCCTTCTTATATTAATAAGAAAAATAAAACAAAATGGTGTTGAAGTGTTGGGGCGGCGAAAATTTTTGGGGGGTGTTATGGAGAGATAATGGGCGATGTTTCTCAGGGCTGCTTTAAGCGGGAATAGGGGTGGCGTGGGAACCTAGAGTGGGAGAGATTAAGCTGAAGGGAGATCTTGTGGTAAGGGGTGATATTCTGGGGATGTTCGAAGAAACATTTGTCGTATAGAATGATTGGTGATGGCCTGGATACGGTTTTGGATGAATTGAGAAACTAAATGGAATAAGAGAAGGAGAAAAACAGGTATAAAAGGTCTAAGAATTGGGAGGACCCAGGACATCTGATTAGAGAGTGCCTAAGGAGATTCAGCATAGTCCTGCCAGCAAAGATTATTTATTTACTTCAAGAGTTAAGAGTGGCAGTTTGGGGATACCACCAGGAGATATCAGCTGTGATGGCTTGGAAAAACAGTGTAAACCAGCAGCGTAAACAAGAGCAGGGCATGTATGAGTAGTTGAGAACGGTGAATAGGAGTATGACTAGACAGAAGATAGTAGGGATGACAAGTTTTTTTTGGGGCACAGTCTAAGTTGGTCTGGTGTCTGGAATGAGACTAGGGCCTAATAAAAAGGAGCGTCTATACAGGAGCTCAAATGGGCTGTACCCTGTAGCATTCCGAGGATAGGCCTGAATTCTGAGAAGGGAAAGTGGTAAAAGTATTGTCCAGTCCTTTTTAAGTTGGTGGCTGAGCTTGGTGAGGTGTGTTTTTAAAAGACCTTTAGTCCATTCTACTTTTCTTGAAGACGGAGGACCATAAGGGATATAAATGTTTCACTGAATACTAAGAGCCTGAAAAACTGCTTGGCTGATTTGACTAATAAAGGCTCATCTGTTATCAGACTGTATTGAGGTGGGAAGGCTAAACTGAGGAATTATGTCTGACAGAAGGGAAGAAATGGCTGCGGTGGCCTTCTCAGACCCTGTAGGAAAGGCCTTTACTTATTCAGTGAAAGTGTCTACCTAGACTAAGAAGTATTTTAGTTATCTGACTCAGGGCATGTTGAGTAAAGCTAATTTGACAGTCCTGGGTGGGGCGAATCCTCCAGCTTGATGTGTAGGGAAGGGAGGGGGCCTGAATAATCCCTGAGGAGTAGTAGTAGAATAGCAGATGGAACACTGAGAAGTTATTTCCTTGAGGATAGATTTCCACGATGGAAAGGAAATGAGAGGTTCTAAAAGGCAGGCTAGTGGCTTGTACTATAGCATAACCTGCCTTTGCTGGTGTGTGGCGATTAGGCCTGGTGGAACTGCCATCAATAAATCAAGCGTGATCAGGGTGAGGAACAGGAAAGAAGGAAATTTGGAGAAATGGGGTGAATGTCAGGTGGATCAGAGAGATACAATCATGGGGGTCAGGTGTGGTATCAGGAACAATGTGGGAGGCCGGATTGAAGTCTGGGCCAGGAAAAACGGTAATTGTGCGAGACTCAACAAAGAGTGAGTATAGCTGAAGGAGCCGGGAAACAGAAAGTATATGCGTCAGGTATGAGGAAGAAAATAGATTTTGGAAGTTATGAGAACTGTAGAGAGTGAGTTGAGCATAGTTTGTGATTTTGAGGGCCTCTAAAAGTATTAATGTAGCGGCAGCTGCTGCACGCAGACATGAGGGCTAGGCTAAAACAGTAAGATCAAGTTGTTTGGACAGAAAGGCTACAGGGTGTGGTCCTGGCTCTTGTGTAAGAATTCTGACCACGCTAACCATGCCTAGGAAGGAAAGGAGTTGTTGTTTTGTAGAAGGTGCTGGGGTTTGAGAGATCAGTCGGACATGATTGGCAGGGAGAGCAAGTGTGTTTTTATGAGAATTATGCCGAGATAGGTAACAGATGAGGAAGAAATTTGGGCTTGATTGAAGTAATGGGGGCTGTCTGTGAAGCTTTGCAGCAGTACAGCCTAGGTAATTTGCTGAGCTTGATGGGTGTCAGGGTCAGTCCAAGTGAAAGTGAAGAGAGGCTGGGATTAAGGGTGCAAAGGAATTATAAAGAAAGCATGTTTGAGATCTAGAACAGAATAATGGGTTATAGAGGCAGGTATTGAGGATAGGAGAGTATATGGGTTGGGCACCACGGGGTGGATAGGCAAAACAATTTGGTTGATAAGGAGCAGATCCTGAACTAACTTGTAAGGCTTGTCTGGTTTTAGGACAGGTAAAATGGGGGAATTGTAAGGAGAGTTTATAGGTTTTAGAAGCCCGTGCTGTAGCAGGCGAGTGATAACAGGCTTTAATCTTTTTAAAGCGTGCTGTGGGATGGGATATTGGCGTTGAGCGGGGTAAGGGTGATTAGGTTTTAATGAGATGGTAAGGGGTGCATGATCGGTCGCCAAGGAGGGAGTAGAGGTATCTTATACTTGTGGGTTAAGGTGGGGGGATACAAGAGGAGGATGCAAAGGAGGCTTTGGATTGGGAAGAAGGGCAGCAATGAGATACAGCTGTAGTCCAGGATAGTCAGGGAAGTAGATAATTTAGTTAAAGTGTCTCAGCCTAACAAGGGAACTGGGCAGGTGGGGATAACTAAAAAGGAGTGCTTAAAAGAGTATTGTCTAAGTTGGCACCAGAGTTGGGGAGTTTTAAGAGGTTTAGAAGCCTGGCCGTCAATACCCACAACAGTTATGGAGGCAAGGGAAACAGGCCCTTGAAAAGAAGGTAATGTGGAGTGGGTAGCCTCCATATTGATTAAGAAGGGTACAGGCTTACCTTACACTGTGAGAGTTATCAGAAGCTCAGCGTTCATGATGGTCTAGGGGGCTTCCAAGGAGATCAGGCAGTGTCAGTCTTCAGCTGCTAAGCCGAGAAGATCTGGGAAGGAGTCAGAGAGCCTTGGGCCAGAGTTCCAGGGGCTCTGGGAGTGGCTGCCAGGTGAGTTGAACAATCCGATTTTCAGTGGGGTCCCACACAGATGGGACGTGGCTTAGGAGGAATCCTGGGCTGCAGGCATTCCTTGGCCTGGTGGTCAGATTTCCGGCACGTGTAGCAAGCTCCTGGGGGAGGAGGTTCTGGAGGAATGCCTGGCCGCTGCGGTTCAGCGTTTGGAAGTTCTTGTGTGCTGGAGAAGTGGCTGGGGTTTGTCTTACAGTGGAGGCAAGGAATTGCAACTTTTTTCTATTATTGTACACCTTGAAGGCGAGGTTAATTAAATCCTGTTGTGGGGTTTGAGGGCCGGAATTTAATTTTTGGAGTTTTATTTAATGTCGGGAGCAGATTGGGTAATAAAATGTATTTTGAGAATAAGACGGCCTTTTGACTTTTTAGGGTCTAGGGCTGTAAAGTGTCTCAGGGTTGCTGCCAAACAAGTCATGAACTGGGCTGGATTTTTATATTTGATGAAAAAGAGCCTAAACACTATCTGATTTGGGATAAAGAAAAAGGAGCATTAACCTTGACTATGCCTTTGGCTCCAGCCACCTTTTTAAGAGTAAATTGCTGGGCAGGTGGGGGAGGGCTAGTCACGGAATGAAACTGTAAGCCGGACCCGGTGTGAGGAGGGGAGGCAATAAAAAGATTATAGGGTGGAGGGCGGAGGCTGAGGAAGAATTGGGACCTAGCTCGGCCTGGCGAGGAGGGGAGAGGTCAGATGGGTCTGTAGAAAAGGAAGATTAGAAAGACTCAGTGATGCTTGGCGTTGGGACTGAGGGGACAGGTGGGAGGGAAAGAAGGAAGATTTGGGATGAGTTGCACTGGGTACAGAGACTAGGAAGGGACTGATGTGTAAAAGAATGCCTGGACGTCAGGCACCTCAGACCGTTTGCCTATTTTACAACAAGAATTATTTAGATCTTGCAGGATGGAAAAATTCAAAGTGCCATTTTCTGGCTATTTGGAACTACTGTCGAGTTTGTATTGGGGTCAAGCGGCATTGCAGAAGAAAAAAAGGCATTTAGGTTTTAGGTCAGGTGTGACTTGAAGAGGTTTTAAGTTTTTGAGAACACAGGCCAAGGGAGTAGAAGGAGGAATGGAGGGTGGAAGGTTGCCTATAGTGAAGGAAGCAAGCCTAGAGAAAAGAGAGTAGAGAAACGGAGGGAAGGGGTTCGGGGGTTCTTACCTTCCAGAAAAGTGGGAAAAGGGGTTGAGGCACAGAGATAAGAGGTCGGGGTGCAGAAATAAGGGATGGGGTGCAGAAATAAGGGGTCGGGGCATGGAAATAAGGGATTGGGGCACAGAGATACGAGGTTGGGGTGTGGAAATAAGGGATTGGGGGTTCTTGCCCCCTAGAAAAGCGGCACTTGCCGCTAAGGGTGAAAGAGAAGGGGTTGAGGGGTACTTGCCCCTCCCCCAGAAAAGCGGGACTTGCCACGAAGGGTGAAGGAGAAGGGGTTGAGGGGTACTTGCCCCTGCCCCAGGAAAGCGGGACTTGCCGCTAAGGGTGAAGGAGAAGGGGTTGAGGGGTACTTGCCCCTGCCCTAGGAAAGCGGGACTTGCCACTAAGGGTGAAGGAGAAGGGGTTGAGGGGTACTTGACCCTGCCCCAGGAAAGCAGAGAAGGGGTAGAGACAAGGAGAGAAGGGGTTGGGGTACTTGCCCCTTCCCCAGAAAATCGGGACTTGCTGCTAAGGGTGAAGGACAAAGGCAGGCGTCCCTGTGTGGTCTGACACCTTTGAAACGTGGGTGAATAATCAGAGAGGCATCCCTGCAATGATTAAACACCAAGGGAAGGCTGCCTTCCCAGTCCGTGACCGGCACCGGAGTTTTGGGTCCACAGATAAAATGTGTCTCCTTTGTCTCTCCCAGAAAATGAAAGGAATTGAAATTAAGAGAAGGGAGAGATTGAAGAGTGGAAAGAAGAAAGTGGTTGAGGGACAGAGAGAGGTTGGAGAAGAGAGTAAGAAGAGGCCACTTACCTGATTTAAAATTGGTGAGATGTTCCTTGGGCTGGTGTGTCTGAGGACCTGAGGTCGTAGGTGGCTCTTTCTCACGGAGCAAAGAACAGGAGGACAGGGGATTGATCTCCCAAGGGAGGTCCCCTGATCCGAGTCATGGCACCAAATTTCATGCGCTTCCATGTGAAGAGACCACCAAACAGGCTTTGTGTGAGCAACATGGCTGTTTATTTCACCTGGGTGCAGGCGGGCTGAGTCCGAAAAGAGAGTCAGCGAAGGGAGATAAGGGTGGGGCCGTTTTATAGGATTTGGGTAGGTAAAGGGAAATTACAGTCAAAGGGGGTTTGTTCTCTGGCGGGCAGGAGTGGGGGTCGCAAGGTGCTCAGTGGGGGTGCTTTTTGGGCCAGGATGAGCCAGGAAAAGGACTTCCACAAGGTAATGTCATCACTTAAGGCAGGGACCGGCCATTTACACTTCTTTTGTGGTGGAATGTCATCAGTTAAGGCAGGGCAGGGCACATTCACTTCTTTTGTGATTCTTCAGTTACTTCAGGCCATCTGGGTGTATACGTGCAAGTCACAGGGGATGTGATGGCTTGGCTTGGGCTCAGAGGCCTGACAGTAAATACTTAAATATTTGACATTTTAAGAGAAAATTATTTGTTGGTGAAATATCTTTGCATAGTTAAATGCAGATAATTAAATGATTAAATTAGGCTGTATTTGGTAGCTGAAGAATACATTTATTATATAATATCAGCTAGCATTTGAACAACCCTGTGTTATGTGAACCAACTTCAACACATGGCAATGAGGTGAGGGAATCCTACCCACTGTTTTGGCATATCAACTTGCCCTGTATACTTCTCCCATCACAGGGTGCATCAGCTCTACTCCTAGAATGTTGATATCCTTCCTTCCTTCCTTCCTTCCTTCCTTCCTTCCTTCCTTCCTTCCTTCTTTCCTTTCTTCTTTCCTTCCTTCCCTTCTTTCCTTCTTTCCTTCTCCTTTCTCTCTCTTGAATACTGCTTATGACCAAACTTCAAAGGATGTAGTTATTACATGTGGAACATTTGACAACATCTGTGTTTTCCAGTTGGGACAGTCTATGAAATTGCTAATACCCCCTGATTCCTGGCTGGCATATTCAACTGCAAAATAGAAACAACCTTTCCTGCTTCATTTTGGTAGTTTCTTTTCTGGTCACAAGTTGAGACAGGAAGTGCTGGAGCCCATGGAAAATTGAGAAAAAATCCAGACAAAACAAACAATGATGCTTTTGAATTTTAGAAACTTTGCAAATATTTAGTTTATGTCAAGTTTTGGTTACTGAGAAGACTGTTCATATGGACCCAACTTTCTTAAAAATAAGACAAAAATTGGAAGCCATCAATATCTTTAACTTATATTTAATCTTAGATCAATTAAAATATCAATTATTTGTACATAATGTTCATATGAGGAATTTTGCTTGAAAATTCAAGATAATAGTTTAAATGTGCACCAAATAGTTTGTAGAAATATCCAGTTTAAAATGTAAGAACAAGTAATGATAATGGTACCTAAACATTTGGGTATTTATAACCTTTCTTGTTAAGTTCATCTGCTTCTTTTTTTGTTTTATTTGGTTTTGTTTTAATCTGGCATTACATTGTAGACATTCAGAAGAAAAAGATTAATATATTTCTTCCAGTTTCCCACTTCTGCCTAATAGTCTCAATTGAACTGATCTCTTGCTTTATTGTCAGAAGATGATTCTTGGTCCCTGTATTTATTATAAAAGCTCAACAGTAAAATGGAAAACCTTAGACACAATTGCAGAAGCTACCAGAAATATTAGTGGATATTCAGTTTCACATGTCACATTTATTTTCAACTTGGGTCATTTCTTAAATACAATATGAATAAAACAGATGAGTTTTCTATTCTCTTTAGGAATAAAAGTTTTCCCTTTGAAGCTTTACTATAGCTTGTCTGATCTGGAAAATTATCTGTCTATATCTAAGGCTAAGACATTGCCTAGTTCAAATTAGCTTTAAAACACTACACAAACCAGTATGACAGAGTGGCCTGAAGCAGAGGATAATTTTTCAGCTGAAAAATGGAACTAAGCAGCTTCCTAAGTGGAATCAGAGAGCGACAGAGAGGTCAAGGCAAGCACAAGTGCTCTTGAAACAAGGAGTGACCCTTTGAGGGTGGCTTGGGCACTTGTTGAGACTCCAGACACACTGCAATCAGAAAACCAACATTAGCCCAGACAGGATGTATGAGTCAAGGATATCTAAAGAAGATGCAAAACGTGGCATCCAGGCATTTGCAACTTTCCAATTGCCGGGCTCCACTTGCGGTCCGCGCTGCTGGTTGGAGCATACTGTAAAGGAAATATAAACAGTTTAAATTAAGTACCAGAGCTAAATCTCTCACATGACTTTCTGAAAAGATGAGGAATGAAATTATCAGCACAATTAGGAGTCTTGGGTCTGCTGGGTCAGGGGACAGGAGAGGAATTCTTGGCACAAAGGAACAGGAAGCACAGCAACTTGGCCATATGTGGAGGAGGGGTGAGCCTTTCAGGCAAAATTACTATGACCTCAAAGCTTCTGCTACTCAGACAGCTGTATTGAATTCCGTTCAATGCCAAAGTAGTACCTTAAGCCAGTTTATCTGGTTTGGCTTTGAAGTGGCAATAAAAACCAGGAGCCTCCTGACCTGGGTCATTTCTAAAAAGAGTTGTTTTCTTTCAGCTTTTCCAGTTTTAAGAGCAGTTACACTTACAGGTGTGTGTGTGAAAGAGTGTGGTAAAGGGAACATTCGCTAACACGGAAAATGTGAAAGAAGTCTAGGAATCTTCCAAATGTATTGTAGATTTGGACTTTAAGCAATCACAATATGAACAGTGAATATAATGAAATAAAGCAAACATAATTTGCAATCAGATGCAATAGACTAAAATGTTTAGACAAACCTCGCTGATTTTATTCTTTAGTGACTTGTTGCATCCAAATGGACATCTTGGATTGGAAACTCCATTCACATGGAAAGAGAGTAAACAGTGCATGCAAAGTCCCATTTTGCAAGCAGAAGTCTTTCAACGTTTTGGCAAGTAACTTTGCTATTTGGATGCATTCTACTCCAGCTAGTCTTTCTGGGAAACCTAAGGCATCATTCTTACCTACTGTTGAAAAGAAGGAAAGGCATCATTTCTGAGATGGTCCAAAATCGACTTTGCAAAGAGTTATTCAACAGTAGTAGTTTTTGGAAAATGTAATAGCCATCATTTGTCCTTGTAGGGAACAATGTTCCACTCCATATATTTTATAGGTTTTTTTTTCAGCTCATTTTATTGCTGCTAAAAGTATACTGGCCAGTCCATTATGCATTATAGTGGACAAAATAATAGGTGACATTAACATCAGGTTAGTTTCTAGGATTTTTTAAAATTAGCTTTATGAAAATATAACAAAGTAAGAGGTTAAATTAATTAGCTAAAATAAATTCTTTGTATTTAACTGAGAAATTCAATGTCTAAGGAGTTCCAGAGCATTCTTCCATATGGTCCACTTTACCTGGACAAGAAGATCCTATGCAGATGCAAACCAGACTGGCCTATCACTAATCCCATTTCTTTAAGACCCTTTATAAAAATAACGTACGCTTGCTGCTTAAAGTCAAATTCCTTTAACTGAAGACAAGCTTGGATTGGGAGCATTTCCTGTGCCCTGCCAGTTGGTGTAGTATATTTTATTGGATAGCAGAACTCTGTAATGCATTTCAACTCACTCGATAAAGTCTATCTTGTTCTCTAAGAGAAGAGTCCATTGTTTTTGGTTATTTGCCTTCCTAATCATAAACAATGTAAAATTGGTTATAATTTATTGCTTTAAAGTTTGCATTACCCTCTTGAGCAATTGCTAATGTTCCCCTTTTTCCACTTCTTCCTCATCCTCATATTAATAGACAATATAAGCAACTTCCTACAAAAATACTTTCAGGATTTCTTCTAATACATTTATTTCCCATAAAAATTACACCAAAAGCACATTAAAATAATCGGCACAGCTGACTGATTTTCATTAGGCTGCTTCTAGATTATTTTAGGTTTTGACAATGAAAATCATTTACTCTTTGTGGCTTTAAGCACAGGTCTGCCTAATGACAGACAGATGCTGGGACTTGGATGCCGACTTTCTCTGTATATGCAGAGAATCTCTGCTGACCTAGAAATGAGGTAGTTGTTGCCTATATACTCTGTGGCAGACTCCTGGAGAAGTCATTCAATAGGAAACTTAAAAAAAGGAAAAAAAAAACCTTTACCCAGAAGATATTTACTACAATAAGATTCAAATTACCAAAGATTTTATCTCCTGGACTATTATTTTTTGAACCTCATTTTGTTTCTGCCCCTCAATATCATTGAGCAGAGAGGAGTTTTTTTTTCCCCCATGTAAGCACTAGATTTATTTTTGAAACAAATTAGAATTCATTGCAGAAGGGAGTACTGTGGGAGTTTGGAGTGTAGTATTTTGGCAAGAAGCACATGAGAAACTTTCACCCTGGGTATTTCTGGTCCCACTGGAGAGGAATACCAGGAATGCGGTGCCTCAATCTGTTCTCACAAGACTTGTGGCTTGAAATTCACACACCCACAAGGTTTAGATAAGAGTCTACCCTGAGCTTGGTCCTTGTGGATGCTTCTCTAAGGCTTAAGAAGCATTTCCACCTTTTGATGGGTCTCCATCCCCATTTGGGCTGATATCTGTGCAGTGCAATACTTGTTTTCTCATTAAGAAGAGGAAACAATGAGAGTGATGGAGGAAAAGTCAATGAAAAGCATGCCCTGCTTTGCGTTAAAAAAATTTCAGGTAAAAATGTCAGTATACAACACATAAAAATTTCATTGACCTGATTCTACTCTTTCCTACTTTTGTTCCCACCCTACCAATAATCCTGTTTTGGAAGAAGGCTGCTTTATGTAAACTCTAAATCTTATTTTCTTATGAGTGTTTTCTCGTGAGTCTTCTCACTCCTTTCTTTTGCTTCATTGATTTTGTAGAAAGGCTGCTTCAGAAATCAGCCACCTGCTCAGATTGCCTAGATGATACAATTAAGCTCTCAACTGGTGTGAGCAGAAGTTTCAATAAAAAAATTCAATTCAGAATTCTACTCAAAGGTATATTGAGTTTAGACCATGGGATATGCTTTAGCTTCAGAACTAATTGCTTCTCAGGGAATCAATCATGTTAGGTTGATCAAATGTGACTGTAGGGGGACATGTATGTTTATTGACCAAGAGTTATATGGCAGGCACAATACTAGCTGCCAAAATAATGGGAATGGCTCACATTTATATTGTGATTACAATGTACGTTCATGTTCTAAGCACATTGATCCTTACTACAAATCAGAGAAAATGTTGCTGTTGCTTTTTCTATTTTGTAGATGAGGAAACAGAGAGGGGTTAAAACATTTTTACCAGGACACACAGCTGTATGTAGCAGGACTGGGGTTTATACCTAGCATTTTGGCTCCAGAATTTATGCTCTTAATCACTCTACTGTGGTGTGTTTGTGTGTGTGTATGTGTGTTCGTGGGTGTGTATGTATTTTGCAAACAGTTTTATGAATCATTGTTTGAAAGAGGATATTTATTTTTGCCCCTGTTCAGTTATTTTCTGTTACCAACTGTATTACAGTCAATACAGACTGTTTTGGTGTGCAACACATTACATCAAATCTTACTGGTTTGAAAAAAATGAATATTTCTGATCAGATCATTTCTCTGAGTTAAGAATCAGAGCACACCTACCTAGCTGGGTTTTCTGCCTCAAAGTTTCTTATAGTGCTGCAATTTAAGTGTTGGCAGGAGCTTCAGTCTTATCTGAAGACATAACTGGGAGAGGATCCTTCCAAACTCATTCTTGGTGGTTGTCAGGCTTCAGTTCCTCACAGGCTGTTGTTCTGAGGGCCTCAGCCTCTTGCTGGCTGCTGGCCAGGGTCCTCCTTCTGGTACTTGCCATGTGGGCTCCCCATAGGCAGCTCACAACATGTCAGCTGGCATAAAGTATGATTTATTACAGCAGATATAAAATGTTTGTGTAGAATAAACCTGTTTTACTAAAATAGGTTAATTCTGTGGTGTTTATTCATTTGAACATAATTTGTATATTTTAAAGGCCCATGCAGTCATCTGTTTGGTAAAGGTGTTAGAAGGTAGTGTTTACTAGCAACATGCATGTTTAGAAAGTCTTTTCTTAGTCTTCGAGTAGCAGAGTCTACACTGTAGACCACACAACAGGTGTGAAATCAACCTTTGTTAACTAACTGAATTTCTCAATCAAAACAAATCAATTCCATTGTATTTTAGATTATAAGTGAGTTATAGTCAGTAAGGATAAAGATTATTTCTTTATTTGTTTACATTTATATATATATATATATATATATATATATATATATATATATATATATATATATATAGGTTAAATACACAATTAAAAGGAAATATTTAAAGTTCTGACCCTTTCAAGTATTCAAGCATTGCTAATGTGCTTTAACCTTATTCATCCTGCACTCTAGATACCGTTTTTTAAAAAAAATGTTTTGTGTGTGTGTGTGATCACAGCATAGCCATTTATAAAAATAAGTTTCCAACTTTCCAGAGAACACAGGTGACAAGTGTTATTCGATGTATAAAGTAAGAGTATCGTCAAGATGTTTACCTTCTTTCATTTATTGAGAATTTCTATGGATGAAGATTTATGCTCAGCTCTGTGGAGGATTCAAAAATAAATCCAATCTCTGCCTCATGGAAAGATTTAGAGCATTGAAATCAGAGAAACACAAAGTAATGTACTATAATTTCTCTGGGCTTCAGTTTTCTCATCTGTGTAACAAAACAACATTAATACTCATTTAACATTTTATAAAACACTTAAGCTACATAATATATGTGATGTTTCTTGAACATAATGAAGGTTTGATAAATACAAGTGCTCACCTTGCATCTCTATGGCCATGTCTACTTGTCACTATAGGAGCTAGTAGGGGAGAGAGGACAATGGCTCAGATAATTGAAGCACAAGGTAGAGAGTGGCAAATGCCATATGAAAAGTAGATAAATTAGGAGTTTAGAAAATGAAAATATGTTTTTTTGGAATTGTTTCAAGATGATGGACTGAGCATATTACACAGACTCTGGCTCCCCCAATAGACCTTTAGAAAATATGGAAAATATATTGTTTGTGGAAAGTTAAGTTAAAAATAAGTTTAAAATAATTTGGATTGTTGTAAAGGATAGATTTTTTTTCTATATCTTTTGTAAGTTTGAGTTTCTGTCTATCCTGTGGTAAGGAGTCTTCATATTGATGGTCACTCTAATTCTGTCTTGGATGACTTAATAAAGTTTTCCTCCTAGCTCCAAAACAAGGTATAAGGACTGTAAATATTGATTGCAAAAATGAGAAAAATAAAAATAACATAGTAAATGCCAAACAAGTAAAACAAATATATAATTTTGCATCTAGATAATTTATAAACTCCATATAATTAGAAACAAAAATATTGATCTCTGAATAGACAACCCATGGATTGGGAGAAAATATTTGCAAAGCATACGTCTGATAAGGGCTAATATCAAAAATATATAAGGAATTCAAACAACTGAATAGCAAGGAAACAAAACCCAATCAAAAAATGTGCAAAGAAACTAAATAGACACATTTCAAAAGAGGATATACAAATGGTCATCAGATACAAGACAATATGCTTTTCATCACTGGTCATCAGGAAAATGCAAATGAAAACCATAATGAAATATTATCACACACCTGTTAGAATGGGTATTACCAAAAAACAAGAGATGTTAAGTGTTGGCGAGGATGTGGAGAAAAGGAAACCTTTGTACATTATTGGTAGGAAAGTAAATTAATATAGTTATGATGAAAACCGTTATGGAGGTTCCTTAGAAAATAGAACTATCATATGTTCCAGTAATCCCCTTTCTGGGTATATTACCAAGGCAATTGAAATCAGTATGCTGAGGAGAGATTTGCACTCCCATGTTTATTGCAGCATTATTCACAATAGCTAAGACATGGAAGCAACCTCTCCATCATCAGATGAATGAGTAAAGTTTGGTATACATACCTAATGGAGCCTTGTAAAACGGGGAAATCATGTCATTTACAACAGCATGGATGAACCTGGAGGACATTATGCTAAGTGAAAAAAGCCTGGCACACAAAGACAAATACAGTATGACCCCATTTATATGTAGAATTGAAAAAAAAGTTGAACTCCTAGAAGTAGAGGGTAGAGGTCTTACGAGAGACTTGGGGAGGGGAAGGTGATGGAGATAGGAGAGATGTTGATCAAAAGGTACAGTTTCCAGTAGAGAGCAGGAAAAATCTTTAGGGATCTATTACACAGAATGCTGACTATAAAAATTATAATGCATTGTATTTTTTAAAAATTTATCTTTGAAGTATAACCCACAATCTTCTGTCATTTTCAATTTTATAACAAATATAAGCATACGTGCTGTATGAGAAATAAATTTGAATTACAGCTTAAATCCATGTCCTGAGAATATATGACAAAATATAAAAGACTCTGCCGATTTTTTGTGTCCAATTCCTGTGCATTGCTGCAATATAAGTAGAAAGCTGAAAGAGTGTCTTTTTTGTCCTTGAAATAGATGTGGACGGCTTTCATATTTAAGTCTCTTTTCTCTATAGCTATCCTGTCTTAGGAATAGAAAAGCTGATTGTTCAAGCTGATTGTCAATGGTAAAGGCTGACTGAATATATAATATTGTGCTTATGGTTCCTTCCATGCATTGATGGTGGTACGATGACTATCTTTTGTACTGTTGTTGAGAGAGCATCAACAATGAGGTGTAATTTGAAACTTAGAAGCCCTGCTGTTTATAAACCTGAAACTTATGAAAGACGGATGGATACTTAGGTGATCATAGTGATGATGATGATGATGATGATGATGATGACAACAATAATAACCATTTTGAACACTTGCTATATCTGCTGGGCAGTTTTCCAATTGCTTTAGATGCAATTTAATCTCCACATCACCTTACATAGTAGTTTCTGTTATTGTTTCTCATTTCACAGATGAGGAAACTGAGTCAACAAAAATTTTAGGATTTGTCTTTAACTCATAGATTTGGTAAGTAGCATACCTAAGAGTTGGTTTCCATAGCCTAATCTTGGATATGTAATAAACTCTTGACCTCTACACTATACAGCCTCTCAGGTAAGGGTTCTAGGTATTAGATTATGTGAGGAATTGATCTCACTAAAATTTCTTTTGGGCTTGGAGCTGTATTTCTTATATTTATTTTTCTTACTAACACTAAATATTCCTTTGATGTAGTATATTTTTACATACTAGACTAGGGAAATAGCAAGGTACCATTTTGATTTGTCAGTGTGGGTGATCATGCATCAAAACGATAATTTACCTCTCCCTAACATTTACAACTTTCATCCAACTGGGGAAGGAGAGAACGCAAACTAGTAGCAGCATCTTCTCAACCTTGAAACAAGATATGTAATGGTCTGCTTTTGTGAGATCTAGGTGACATTGAAATTTGTCTTTCCATCTGAGCCCAGCTCAAGTATTCTTTATGAATTTGTAATATGCAGTCAAAAGGTGCCTTCCTGAGCCTACTTGGAAAACAGTGTTTATGGCTGGCTCTCTTTATATATAACCTCCTCTTCATACTTGCATATCTGTGGAAGATCTCTCTCTCTTACTCTGGGTTTAGTCTTTTCTAGTAGAAGAGTTATGCATCTAAATACTTAGAAATGTATTCTGTCTTATTGTTCTATGTTCAGAATTCTTTATTTGAGATATGCTACATGTCAAAATTAAAGGCAACTACAAGTATATCAGTATTTATATTACCTACGACTGAAATAAAACTCCAAGATAAATTTTGTCAAACTGGATTTTAAAAATAAAGCCCAACTATATGTTACCCACATATATACATATATTCCAATTATATACCTAAAATTGAGAGTAAAAAGATGGAAATATATACCAGAA
Source organism: Gorilla gorilla gorilla (assembly GCF_029281585.2). NCBI lineage: Eukaryota > Metazoa > Chordata > Mammalia > Primates > Hominidae > Gorilla > Gorilla gorilla. The sequence continues at coordinate 177,633,942 of NC_073227.2, read as the reverse complement.
GAATGTTTAAAAAGACAGATGCTATAGCTATGCTAATGCCAGACTAATTAGAGTTTAATGTAAGAAGTATTAATGGACATAAAAGGTGCCACTTCATAAAGTCAAAATGATCAATTCCAAAGGAAGTTATGACAATCTTAAACCAGTTTGCCTCAAGTAAAATTATTCAAAAGGAGAAATAAAACTATTGTTATTGCAGATGATATGATTATATGCATAGAAAATCCAAAGTCATCTACATATAAACTATTAGACTAAATAAATGAATCAAGCAAAGGTCAGTGGATGTACTGTAAACACACAAGAATCAATTTTATATGTGTGTGTGTATGTGTGTGTGTATGCCATGAACAAATAGAAATTATTGAAAAATAGCATTATAAGACCATAAAAAATGCTGAACAGCTAAGGACATAACTACAAAAATTGTGCATGACTTCTATATAGAAAAGTATGAACAATTACTGAAAAAAAAAAAACTAAGGAAGACACAAATAAATGGAGCTATATAACATGTTCATGGCCTGGAAAACACAATATTTAAATCTGTCAGTTCTTCTCAAATTGATCTATGGCTTCAAAACAATTCCAGTGTGTGTGTGTGTGTGTGTGTGTGTGTGTGTGTGTGAAAATCAACAGGCTGATTCTAAAATTTACATGATAATGAAAGGAATTCATTATTTTTCAGACCTTGAAAATCTTGAATCTCAAAGTTTACTCAAAGTTTTAGGGCTTATAATATTACATTTTTCAAATCTTTCCTCACCCCCCAGCTTTATTGAGGTAATCCACATACAAAACGGTATATATTTAAGGTGTATAACATGACTTGATATACATATACAGTGTGAAATGATTACCAAAATCAAGCTAGTTAACACATCCATCATCTTTCATAGTAATGTAAGGTGATCTTTTTTTTTGTATTTGTTGAGAACCCTTAAGATTTGCTTTCAGCAAATTTCAAGTATACAATATGGTATAATTAATGATCGTTACCATGCTATATATTAGATCTCCAGAACTTATTCACCTTATAACTGAATGTTTGTCTCTTTGACCAACATCTCCCGTTTCCTTCTTTCAATTTTCTTCTCCCTGCTCCCAGCCCCTGGCAACTACCATTCAGTCTCTGCTTCCGAGTTCAACTTTTCAGATTCTATGTATAAGTGAGATTATATAGTATTTGTCTTTCTGTGTCTAGCTTATTTTTCTTTGCATAATTTCCTCCAGATTCATCCATGACATTTGAAATTCCAGAATTTTCTTCTTTTTATGGCTGAACAATGTTCCATTGTAATTGGTATCTTATCTTTATAGAGAGAGAGATGTATAGATATCACATTTTCTTTATCAATTTGTCTTAGTCCATTTAGTGTTGCTGTAAAGGAATACATAAAGCTGAATAGTTTATAAAGAAAAGCAGTTTATTTGGTTCATGATTCTTCTTGCTGGAAGGTTCAAGATAGGAAATGTGGTAAAGGCCTTGGGCTGCTTCTACTCATGATGGAAGGCGAAAGGGAGCCAGCGTGTGCAGAGATCACCTGGTGTGAGAGGAAGCAAGAGAGAGATGGGTAGATGCCAGGCTTTTTAAAAAATAACCAGCTGTCATGGGAACTAATAGAACAAGAACTCCTTCATCCCCAAAAGAAGTCATTAATATATTCATGAGGAATCTGCCCCCATGATCCAAATACCTCCTATTAGGTCTTGCCCCCAACACAATGGCACTGGGGATCAAATTTCACCATGAGATTTGGTGGAGAAAAACAAACAAGCCATATATAAATGATAACACTATTCATTTGTTATGGAAACTGGCTTCTTTCATATCCTGGCCATTGTGAATAATGCTATAATAAACATGGGAATGCAGCGCTCCCATTTCCTTTGGGTGTATACCTAGAAGTGATATTCCTGGATAATATGGTAGTTCCAGTTTTAAATTTTTGAGGCATCCAAATTCTGTGTTCCATAATATTTGTACCAATTTAATTTCCCACTATCAGTGTCCTAAGGTTCGCTTTCCTCTATCCCATCACTAACACTTGTTATCTTTTTTTTATAATAGCCATCTTAACAGGCATGAATTAATATCTCATTGTGGTTTTAATTTCTATTTCTGTTATGATCAGTGATAATGAATATATTTTCATACAGCTGTTGTCCAATTCATTGTCTCTTGAAAAATGTCTCTTCAGATCTTTTGCCCATTTTTAAAATTGGGTGATTCAGGGTGTTTTTTTTTTTTTTTTGGCACTGAGTTGTAGGGATATTTTTATATATATTTCATATATTAGTCTGTTATCAGATACAAGGTTTGCAAATATCTTCTGTATCATAGGTTAGGATTTTGTTGACTGTTTCCTTTGGTGTGCATAAGCTTTTTAGCTTGATTTAATCCTACTTGTCTATTTTTGCCTTTATTACTTATGCTTTGTTTCATAGCCAAAAAATCATTGCCAAAGTCAATGTCAAGGAGCTTTTTCCTGTATTTTCTTTTAAGAGTTTTATAGTTTCAGGTCTTGTATTCTGTACTTTATGCATTAAATATTCTACTTATTAACTTTGAATTTTAAAGTTTCAAGATAAATATTTCAACCTCATTGAGATAATAACATGTAAGATTTAGAAAACTGTATTTAAATTGGTTGCCCTGAGCACATAAGTAATGTCTTAACTTGGCAGTTATATCTTAGCAACCAAATTTTAGTTTGACACATTATTCTTGAAAATGTACTGGAAAAGGAACTGAAGCTATCTTAGCCCTTAATGAGTTAAGGTATAAAAATGAAGACAAATATTAATAAATCTCACTTAATTAGTTTATGATAATTTTTATAAGTGCTATATAGGACCCATACATAATTCTAAGAGGAAGTATAACAAAAATATGTAAAGCAGTACCGTGGCTGACACATAGTATCCTCTCAACAAATGTTTACTAGTTTTTCATCATCTGGGTCTTGAGTTAATTCTCCCAGACAATAGAGTTGTAAATATTCAGTCATTTTACCTTGCTTCTATCTTATCTTAATAACCTGGCAAAATCTATTTGCTGTCATAACAGTCAATGTTATTAGAAGACCTAGACTATTGAATTAGAAAGTCTTTCTTGGAGAACTGATTTTTTAGTGAAATTTGAAGAATTAAAAAAAAAGATTTATAATTAGTTGCTCTTATTTAGGGAAGGAGGTTTTATTTAGAGGGGAAAAGCAAAGAATCTGTGACAGAAAGGGGCATATCTACTCAGAGTGAGAAGAGAAATAGGCAGGTGGCAACTTTTAGACTCTGCTAATGATTTTTAGAATAGAATAAGAAAAATGAATTAGAAAAGAAAACAGAATAAGAAAATGAGAATAAGACAAATGAGAAGCTATTGAAAGGTTTTAAGCCAAGCTTGTCCATCCTGTAGCCCATGGGGCAATGTGGCACAGGATGGCTTTGAATGTGGCCCAACACAAATTTGTAAACTCTCTTAAAACTTTATGAGATTTTTTTGTGGTTTTTAAAAAGCTCATTAGCTATTATCAGTGTTAGTATATTTCATGTGTGGCCCAAGACAATTCTTCTTCCAACACAGCCCAGGGAAGCCAAAAGATGGGACAACCCTGTGTCCAAGAATTAAAGATAAGAATTAAAGAGAATTAAAATAATTAAAGAATTAAAAAGACAAGATGTTACACTTTAAAAAATCTTCTGGTTCAAGGCCAGAGAAAAATCTGGAGGGAGACAGGAGTAGAGCAAGGAACTAGTAACAAGGTAAGAGTTTGAGGTATTTTGTCACAAGGTAGTTAAAACATTTGGAGTGAGATTTCATAATCAGTCCTGTTATCTGTTAGTTGTGTGATTGTTTATCTTTCCTCACCCTGTTTTCCAACATATATCCTCCAATATACATCCTCGGGACAGCCATTATAACCCCCTGATGATGTTGGTATAAGTATTCACAAAAATAATCTATATAAAGCACTTACTTACACAGTGCATGGCAAGTGTTGGAGATCATTAATGTCATGTCAGTGGAGATGGAGAAAGTGGGCTGCATTTAGACAAAATCAAGAGGATTTTGCAATTGATTGGCTTTACAATATGGAAGGAGAAGTCAAGGGTGGCTCCCAGGTTTTAGGTTTAGTAAGCTGGGAGAGAGAGGGGACAAAGAAGGCCTAAAATTGGAGGAAAGATGGTAAAGGCACTTTCGTTTATTTTGATCTTCAGGTGCCTTCGTGTCCTCCATGTGCGGATGTCTACTAGGCAGTATATGAACTCATCTATAAGGGCCGTGGTTGGAGTTAAAAACTCTAGATTGCCAGCTTATAGAGTATGGAGTGAGAAGAGAGGAGTGAATCCTCTGCCTTCTCCCGCCCATCATTACTTGCCACTTATACATGATTCGTTGTGCTGTAAGCACAGCTTTATTACAAATAATCAGGATTATTAGATTAGTACAAAAGAATTTGATTTCATCTCTATTCTAAAGAGTTCTAATTAGATAAAATTGATGGTTTTCCTTGACACTATATACGCCTAAAATTTTCTCAAGAAGTAAAAACAAACAAAACGTATAATTAAGTAATGTTATAAAAGAAATTTAAAAAATTAATGAAGAATTACCTCCAAAAATGCCAGAAGAAAGTTTCTTCTCCTTTTGCATACAAATAATTCATTTTTTAAGCAAATATATGTGTATATATATATATATATATATATATATATATATATATATATATATATATTTTTCCCCACCAGAGTCTGTTGGGAATGTTTTCTTACATGCCTACTTTGAAAAACTAACTTGTATCTTGCAAAGCCAAAAACGAGCATTCTCAATGGCCCAGCAGTTCCACTCCTAGGTATATCCATAGAGAAACTCTTATAGGTGTGGACCTGGAAGCATATACAAAAATCTTTAACACAGTTTATAAAGGCCCCAAACTGAGCAAAACTTGAATATCTATACACAAGAGATAGAATTATTATTATTACTACTACTATTATTATAGTGTTGCATCAGCAAAAGTAAATCTCAAAGACAATGTAGGGTGAACAAAACAAGCTGCAGAGGGATATATTTGGTATAATACCAGTATTATAATATAATTATATAATATAATATATAAATTAATAATATATAAATTCTCCATATATCCAAAACTTTTAAAAATATATTGTTTAGGCCGGGTGCAGTGGCTCACGCCTGTAATCCCAACACTTTGGGAGGCCGAGGCAGGCAGATCACGATGTCAGGAGATCGAGACCATCCTGGCTAACGTGGTGAAACCATGTATCTACTAAAAATACAAAAAATTAGCCAGGCATGGTGGCGGGCACCTGTAGTCCCAGCTACTCGGGAGGCTGAGGCACGAGAATGGCGTGAACCCGGGAGGTGGAGCTTGCAGTGAACCGAGATTGTGCCACTGCACTCCAGCCTGGGCAACAGAGCGAGGTCTCAAAAAAAAAAAAAAAATATATATATATATTTATATATAGTTTATAGGTACATATATTTAGCAAGAAAATAACAAAATGCAAAAACTTATCAACAAAAAAATTCATAGTCATGGTTACCATTTTACAGGGGGAAAAGATCTGTAATTATTGAAGGGCACAAAAAATTTACAGGCTTTGGAAATGTTCAATTTCTGAAGTTGATGGTTGGTTCAAAAGTGTCTGTTTTATTATTATTTATTACTCCTTATGTAAATTATAAAATAGGTTCTTAGTTTATCTCTTGAAATTCTATGAATATTGCCTCAATATAGAGGCAATGGAATATCGTAGCTATTTTTCAACTGAGGAACATGCTTTGAGAAGATAAGTAACTGGTTCAGGGATTATCATCGAATGGCAGAGTGTTATAACTCAAAGATCACAATATATCTACTATATACAGTGCCTATTTTTCTTCTGAAATTAGAATGAATGTAGACATATAAATATTTAGGATTTCTAAAACTAAGATAACTAAAAATCAAAGAAAATTTTAAACATATTTCCAAGGGGGTTTAGGACTAAAATGGGACTCAGAGGTCATTTGGTCAATGGAAGCACAAGAGAAGCCATGTATCTTCCCCAAGGACAAATAGCCAAGGACACATGGTTCACTTGTGGCACAAAAAGGACTGAAAACAAAATCTCAAGACTCCTGGTCTAGGACTCATTAATTTACAACAATAGACTGTGTGTGCTTTAATAATATTCTCTTCATTTTCTTTTTCTTATTTCATGGTTTTGTCTTCCCAAGGGGAGTGGGAAATTTGAAAAATGTAAAGAGCATTGAATAATTTTTTTTTTCTTCAGAGATCTCTAAAACAAAGTGAAATTTACAGATGAACTTGATCACACTAACAGGCTTTAAATATCCTGTTTATCCCAGGTTTTAATACAATGGGTCTTTCATAATTTTTAAGAGGTATGTGGAAATCGTAAAGAGTTATTGCCAGCCTGTTACGGAGGAATGTTTTTTCTTAGACAGATAAGAATCAGGTTAGTATTTGCGGTGCCAGAAATGAGATAAAATTTCACTTCAGAACTTGAGCTGTGTTGATCTACCTATTCTCATTTTATGTAGCCATTTATAGCAGTCAGGGTCAGCAAACCGATCTGTTGCAATTACTTTTCTGCCATCTTAAAAACGTGATCACTCCTAAGTGGTGCACATGACATTCAACAGCACCACCAAATGAACTGGCCACACTAATGGCAACACAAAGGTACCTGCTTGGCAAAATGCTGTATATTTTTCAAGGGAAATAAGGCAATTATAAGGCTTCTTTTATAAAGTCAGCTATTTTCAGTAAATGGTATTTGACCTAAGGTGAAAGCCCTATATTTGATTGGAGTATGGAAACTCTTCATTTTTTCCCTTTGTCCTACTTACATTTATTTTTCATAGAGTTTATGGCAGAAATGTTGTAGTCCAAGCAGCAAAATAACACTTTCCTTTTGACCTCCTGATTTTCCTACCGTTAACTTTTATAATAACTACTGCAAGTTATGAAAAGTACCGTGTTTGTTCCTTGGCCAGCACTGACATTTATTTTGAGAAATTAAAGAAAGTGAATTCAGTTTATGTATATGCATAAACTTCAACTTCCTCTTTGTTAAAACTTTTTCAAAGAAGACATTTTTCTTAAGACAAACTTACTAACATCCTTCAAATTATGTAAGTTCAGTTTTTCCATATTTGAAGTGCAAAACTGGATTTGCAGATAAAAGTTTTCACAGTAAGTCGGGATTCTGTCTGTGTAATAAGATAGAAGTTCTTGGGTTGCATGCTATTCAACAATCTCACCAAACACATCTGAAACCTGAAACCTGGGGCAGGTATGAATTTCTGGAAGACTTTGGCAAAGATAGACTACACCTGTTCCAGCTTCCAGCAAAATAAATCACAGTTGTAGAAAGAATTGACCATTAGCAGTAAGAATATCCTTTAGTGCACTTTCTCCTTTTCAAAGTGAAAATCAAAACATCAGCTCCTTTCTGCATGTCTTCACTCATATGCAAGTTCTTCTCTGTTTTTATGAATGCTATCTCTTAGATATGACACATAGTTATACTTATTCTACATCTCTTAATTGTCTTACCAGTGTCAACTAAAGATATTTAAATTATATCAGTAAGATTCAAAGTGTTTAAAGATGCTGAGACAAAATGCCTTGTAAATCTAAAGTACTATATAGCTATTTGGGATTAAGGCTCGACTGATGTAAATCTGTCACTCAGGTTTTCAGTGTTCATGATGAAAAGTTGAAGAATAAAATGACAGAATGAGAAATATACAAGTATTTTTTGTTTTAGTACTGCCACCTCTTGTATCACAGTGATCACCAGTGGGGTTACATAGCTTGATTTCTATTTGACATTCTTTTATGAGAAGTGATGATAGAGGCCACAGATAATTCATGAACAGAACAGTTAATTTACTCAAACATTTCTTAGGGTACCAAATTAAACAGGGTCATTCTCAAAATAAAACACATTATTCCAAGCAGCAATTTTGTTAAAAAAAAGAAGAAAAGAGAAAAAGCAAAGACTAAGTACTAAATCTTTAGCATAAACCAATTTGTCACAGCAACCTTTTAGGATCTATGCCTCAAATACATCAAAGTTAATAAAGGCATATTATAAAACAAAATTGCAAAAAAATCATGACTCGTTATATTCATGATTAAACATTTACATGATTACTATATAAATCATTCTTTTTAATATATCTGCCATTATAGCTGTTACATTAAAATATCTATATAAGTAGAATTTTACTACATCACATGCCTAGGTAATAACTCACACAAAATGAATGTCAAATGCAAACACTGTCAATAAGAAATACCCAGATGATGAATGTAACATATTTAATTACAGATATCCCAATTACTCTGAATTAATCATTATACTTGTATACAGGTATCAAAATATTACATGTACCCCCAAAATGTGTACAACTATTGTATATAAATAACAAATAAATTAAAAATGATTTTTAAAAAAGTCATCAGTACCTGTAGACAGTGATTAATAGGTGTAAGTGAAAGAAAATGTCTGGACAAGGTAGCCTAATTTTTTTAAAGCTTCTTCATTATACAATTTGTGTTTTCTCTTTACTAACACCCATTCTGTTGAGTAGATTATTTTGCTATGAAGGAAAGGTAATAGTCAACAATATCTGTTTTCTTTTTTCAGTATTTCTTATTTCTTAATGATAATACACCAATACAAACTTTACTACAAGGATTAAAACATTTTAATTGAATTTTTTAAGCATCATAGTTGGTTGTGGAAACAGAGAAACTTCTTTAGGTGGCTTGCTTAAGGGAATGTCCTTGCTTGTCTCCCTTTAATTCCTTCTGCAAGTGCTCAGTCACAGAGACTTTATTGTTGGCACTATTTCCTTCTTTTAAAAGCATTTGGCTCATCCTCAAACATGCAGCTTTTTATATAGCATGTTTGAAAGGTCGAATGAAAGTCAGAATGTCAATATATTTATTGGCAAAATGACAACAACCTATTACCTTTGCCGAAGGACTTTCATTTTCTATTGGGAATTCAGTGTGATTGTGTTTGTCTTGCAATTTGTTTCATAAGAGCCATTTAAAGAAAAAAATAATTGTGCACAACCTAAAATTCTCAAAGTTTCCCCAAAGCATTAGACCTTTATATACTTTCTGCCAGCCATAAGTGAACTACTGACTTACTCTTAGGAGTTACTCTACTGAGTACCCCAGATTATTGGCCCCATTTAAACCATAGGCACTTCTGTTACACTTCCTCATGACCTAAGTTTTTAGGGAGATAATTGAAGACATATGATATTTGCTTTTGCCTGTATTTTCCTAAATGCCATTCTAAAACCGTCTTCTTTTAAAAATTAAACAAAAAAATTAGGCAGTATGCTAGACAGTGGCGGCAATACAGGAATGAGCAAGAGTCCTAGCTCATGACCTCAGTTTATACTGACTACTGGGGAACATAAAACATTTAACTAGCAAATTACAGTAAAGTGTGATTTTTTTTTAAGACTGAAAGCACAGAATATTCTAAAAAGACATGCGGGGAGGTGGTGGTGGCTAACTTGGTCTAAATGTGTTGGAAAGGTCCACCAAAGTAATTTTTAAATGTAATAATCTGAAGGGATCCATTGAGAGGAAAGCAGCCAGGCAAAGAGGGAAAGGAGTTACTGAAAGAACGTTACAGGCAGAGAAGAGACAGTGTGTGGAAACCCAGAGTAGAGAGAGCCCAGGAAGTCTCACAGAGCTGAAGTCCAGTATGTCTGGAGGGCAACCCAAGATGAGGTGCTGGAATAGAAAAACTTGTAAAACTGTCTTAAAGATATCAGAAAACCACTGAAGAGTTTAAGACGAAATTATCCATTTGTGTTTTACAAGGTCACTCTCATTGCAGCGTAGACCAAACAGTGGAATGAATGATGAAACATGTCGATAATTCATTTTTGTCAGGAAGAAATTTTAAGTACCTAACTCCAATTAGTTTTAATATATTTATTTATTTATAATCTATATAGCTGCATTTTGTTGGCCAATATCTCAAGACACTACATGCATTTAGCTAAGGTTCATTGTTAATAATAATAACATAATTTCAAAATTTTTGATGATTTCTTGTCAAATGTGATTAGACCATTGTTGTGATTATCTGGTAACACAGCAAAGAAAAAGCCAGATTTAGAATTTTTGGTTCTAATATTTTCTTACTGTTCACTTATAGTATAGTAATGATGTCAATTCAAACTTTTATTGTAGGGATATTTTAAAATCTAATTTTCAATTTTTTGAAGACTAAAATTTAGTGACATAAATTGCAAGTCCATTTAACCAGGCATAGGTCAATTGTGGTAAAATGCAGCATGCCAAATGAAATGGACAAGTGTGGCTGGCGTTGTTAACTGCCTGTTGTTGAAATTCCCAGTCTTGCCTCAGGATATGTTTAGTAACTTATGTAAAATTCAAATAAGTGACTTGGGGATTGATTACAATTACCTATATTAATTCCAGATCTTAAATAGTAGTAAGGCTTTATTTCTTTTTTTTTTCAGATAAGAATAATTATACATAAACAATTCTATTTTATGTGGAGGTCTCATGAATCATCTTGGGTTTCTGAGACTGCATGGTCTTCACGTTAAAGATAATGATTGTGAAGGTTTGAATGGAGGAGAGCAGTGCCTGAGGCAGAGAATCCAATAGAAAGCTGCTCTCTAGGTACAGGAAGGTCTGATGGTCAGTGCTTAAATGATGACAGAGGGAATTGAGAGAATTGGAGAGGTTTACAAAGCAGGAAACATTTGATGTATTCTGGAAAACGATTCCTTAGAGAGGATGCAGATTCAGTGTCCCACTCTTCATTGATTCCAATACTTCTGAGTAGACGTCAAAACACAGGCTTTTCAAAGTGTTCTTTCTGAACCAACTGTAACAGAATCACCAGATGTGATTTAAATGCAGACTTCTGGGTGCAACTTTAATTTTATTGACATAGAAATTTTTAGAACGTTGTAAAAGAGGCTGAATTTCAAACAAACTTCCCAGGTGAAACTGACACACATAGAGTTTAAAGGCCATTGATGTAGGCAGAACTTGCAGTACACTGCCACTGAGCCAATGAGGACACACAGAATATTGGAGACTTACCCACTTATTATATGCCTTTCAGAACAGGAGTTATCTGATTAAGTTATCAGCTAGTTATCTTGCCTAAAGTTATTTTGTCTTTAAATCCTTCTTCTTGAAACTCTAGAAAACTTGAGAAAGATTTGTCTTCTTATGTAGCCTTTTAATATCCAAGTAACATACAAGAGGAGGTAGAGTCTGAAGTGTTAGATATTATTATTGTTGTTGTTATTATATTTGCAAGTTGTGGTGCAAAATTTTGTGTAAGGCAGTATTATCTTACTAATCATCCATAGATGAGTCATTGATAAAAATGAAATATTAGCAGGACTTGTTTGATAGAGCATGTCCAGTGCAGCTACAACTGCGTATATTACAATTTAAAAACTAATTATTCAGATATATTTACATATTTTTTCCTGATAGAGGAGATTCTATTTTTGTCAATTCTCCTTTAGTTTGAGATTTCTAAATTATCTCAGTGATAGCATATGCCCAACATTTAAAAATACAATAAAATAAAAATTAAAGTAAAAACGTTGCCTTTCCCTGGCACAGTTGAACTTTACAGAGAAAATCTTTAGTAATAAAATTCATTTGCACTTATATTTGCCCACTTGCCCACTGCTCCATATTTAAAGAGTTAAGATAGCAAACTCTGTGTACAAGGATGTAGATTTCTGAAGAAGGTATAAAGGGCTTAGTCATATTTGAAAGTGTTGAGAGCAGCTTACCTTCACTTGATTTTCTTTGGAGAACAGTTTGATTGTTTGGGAATTAGTCATAAATGACTTAGTTGCAAATTCTCAAAACACAAGTCCACTGGAGGTCCTTTGAAAATCCAGGGTGAAATCTCCAAAGCCCTTAGCTCAATTTTGCTCAGAGAAAGGTATCTGAAAACATTAGAACACTTTTCTCAAGTTGGCCTCTCAACCCATTCTTGCTGGGATTAAAGAGTTCCCAGTAAAAGTATGACTTATTTTTTGTTGTTAGAATAAGAAGCACTGGGCTTGGTGACTTTCATCACCACTTACTGTTTGTGAGACTCTGCAAGTTAACTTATTTGCACTCTCTGTGCCTCAGTGTCACAGTTTCAAACATGGCTGTTGTGATTATTCTCTTTTTATTGTTTTTATTATTACCATTAACATTATTAAGTCTGACTCAACATGAGTTGTCAGATCTTGTGCAAATGGTCCAGGAAGGAGGAAGGGGTAGTAAAGAAGCAGGGAGTTTGGGGAGGGGGGAATCTCCCCTTCCAGAAAGCTCCCTTCAAGAAAGAGCCCCTGCGCTGCTGGGGCAGCGTCTGGCCAGGAGGCAGCTCTAGAAAAACAAAAGTGGGCTATTTGTCTAGAGGATAAGAAGGAGGAAGTGACAGAAAAAAGGAAAAAAGTAAACGTGGGACACGGTATAAGAAAAACAAAGTCAGTCTAGGATATTTGTAGACAAGTTATCTGGGTCTGGTCATCAGTCATATTCTGACAATGACTTGTTTACAGGATGTGTTGTTCCTGAGACTCTAGATGCAGACCCGTTCCTACAAAATGTTAGCGTAGTGTTTTCTGCTTTGGCTCAAGACAGTCCTTAGCCAAGTTTATTTGTTAAGTCAATCCCTCTCCTTCTAAATCTATCTATCTATTTGCTCATTCTTCTTTACATGCATCCTATTCCAGAAGAAAAAAAAAGAAGAAGACTATTCCTTGCCAGGATATAGCTCTCTTATATCCTTTCTTATATCTTTAATTATTCCTTCTTTATAGGCATACTCCACTCAGACAGCTATACTTTTGCTTTTCTATGTCTTAAAAACAGGTATTTCTCTTCTCTTTGCCTTCAAACTAATGCTTCATACGTTTTTTTCTCTTTCTTAGAAAGAATAGTACAACAACAGTTCTAGAGCTAATAGTACAGACTTGCGGCTCCACTTTCTCACCTCTCTTCACTTCTAGACCCACTGATTCTGACTTACCCATCCCAGTCTATTAGCACCACCTCTTTTCTGCCAAATCCAGGGTCTACTTCTCATAGCCCATCTTGCATGATTGACTTATGACATTTGACCCTCTAGTTACCTTCTTGTTGAAGTGTCTGCTTCCCTTAATTTTTGGGTTAATACTCTGGGTTAATCGCTTGTTCTCCTTCTTCATTTGTTTTTCTCTCCCTGTCCCTGTCCCTGGCTTCTCTGTCTTTATAGGCTGCTGTTCTCCAGGGTCCCATCCTCTGTCCTCTCAGGATTATTTTATATCCCTGATCTAGTGTTCTCTCATCTATCTTAACGCTTCAAATTATGTTCCCAATCTGCACTTTCCAGCTTATGTCTACCAGTCCCTTACTTTACTCTCCCTCTACTACCAGGGCTGAATTATCTTGCCTTACAATCTTCAACCATCCTCAGAATATCACAAGATTTCATCAGTCTGCAATTTTGTTTTCTTCTTGACTGCCTTTCCTTGCCTCTTTCCCTGCCTCTGCTTGGTGAACTCTTAATACTTTACACAACACTTCTCTGGGGCATCTAGCAGCAGAGCCTTTCCTCTGCCATTAAAGAAAGAATGTGATCCCTGTGTTCTCTGTGTTCCTGCATCTTCTTTTTAATTACTAGTATAGCACTCACATTATATTACAATTAATCATATGAGTGTATTTTTCTCTGTTGAAATTTTAGTTCCTTGATGATAAGAACTGTGTTTTAGTCATCTCTTCCCGCTAGTATATAGTAGTGCTTAACATATGGTGGCTTTATAAAAAATATATTTGCCTGTATATTACATGTGTGTTAGAAATAATAAATAAGTGTTTGCATATTATGGCTCCTAAATACAGGATAAATTATATAGATGAAATTTTTCTGTTGTCATTCAGTTTTGGATGGATTTAATTCAGGTCAACAAATTTACTCTGTAGCAACACTTAGTTAGTAAGATCTCATTTATATTGGCTTTGGCGGGGGGTGGGAGGGATAGCATTAGGAGATATACCTAATGTAAATGACAAGTTAATGGGTGCAGCACACCAACATGGCACATGGATACATATGTAACAAACCTGCATGTTGTGCACATGTACCCTAGAACTTAAAGTATAATAATAATAAAAATAATTTGAGTAAGAAAAATAAAATTTGTTTAGGAAAAGATGAATATAGTATAAGAATGAAAAGTTTAGATTTTATAGACTATTTCTGTATTTTGAAGTTCATTAAATTACAAATTTTAGTAGATTATAAACTTACCTCATTAGATTTATTTCTGACACTTTAATAAGTATCTAGATATTATAATCACTTATACTTTCAAGAGCATCTTGTCTTTCATTACAGTACAACAAAATCTGTTTTCTGTCATGCTTTTTTAAAAATAGTGTGTGTATATATATGTACACACATATACATGTAAAATCTAAATTTTTATAAAATCTTCTAATTTTTTTCACTATTCACTTATTCTTCAAAACATCATCTGGTTTATATCCTTACTGGAATTACTGAAATTATTCTTCTTTTAATTAAACAAACATACAAACAAAAGGTACACAAACCATAAGTATATAGCCTGATGAAATATTATAAAATAAACACACCTACATAACTTACACTTCGGTTAAGAAATAGAAGATTACTGGCACCACAGAAACCACTCTCATGACCCTTTCTACCACTAATGTCTTTCTGTTCCCTGAAGATAACCACCATCATGACAACTCATACCATACGGTAGTTTTGAAATTTACGTAATTTAAGCCTTACAGGGCGAAAATCATGGAGATGTGTTGCTTAAATACCACTTCCAGAAAGAGTTCCATGCCAGCTGCAAGGAATGTGGTTAGCTGCCAGCCTCTAGTTGTGAGCTTCTGCATCGCCTGTCTCGGCTTTTCAGTCTAGGCCACACTATATTTGGCAATCCCTAGACAATGACTAAGTCAGGTGGCAGTAGCTTAAGGACATAGTTTTCTTGGACTATCCTTCAGTCAGTTACTGAAGAAGCTTGTGGTACAAGGGCCAAGTGATTTCTACTCAAAGCTGGGTTGCACTAATTGCCAGTCTTTGCTCCAGAGCGCCCCACGGGGTTGGTCAAAGCTTACTCAGATTTGTATCATCCGCTGAGGACTCCCTTTGCTCAATCCTGCTTCCTCTCTTTTCCTTTTCCAGCTGTTATTCTCAACAAATTATTTGTTGCTACACAAAATTTATCTTCGTGTTTTTCTATTTTTGTTTAATATCATATTATTGATATTTATATTCCTGGTGGTAGACACTTGGATTGTTTCAATTTGGGACTATCATGAATAAACATGCTATGAACATGTGTATAAGAATATTGTGGGCATGTGTTTTCAGTTCTTTGGGTGAGAATTGTTGGGTCAAATAGATCTACAATAAGCAATGTATGAGAGTTCTAGCTCCTTCATATCCTTACCAACAATTTTGTGCTGTCATTCTTTTAAATTTTATTTCTAGAGGAAATGAAGAGATATCTCATGGTGGTACTGATTTGCATTTACCCACTGATCAATGATGTTCAACATATTTAAATATGCTTTCTTTCCAGTTTTAATCTTCTGTTTTTGAATTTTGACTATTTTTATTATATTGTCTTTACAGTTAAATATGTTATTTTTATATTCTGGGCATGAGTCTTTTGTCAAATCTAGTATATTGTGAATATTTTCAACAGACTATCTTGCCATTAACTTTCTAGTGATTTTTTTAAAACAAACACAGACGTTTATATTTTAATGAAGTCTAAATTATCAATATTTTGTTGTTAGTATTTCTGTGTATTCTGTCTAAAAAAATCTGTGACAATTTAAAGTAAGAAAGATAGTGTCCTAAGTTTTCTTCTAGAGCATTTATGGCTTTAGTGATTATCTTTTGGCATATCATTTGTCTCAAATTAATATTTTGTGCATGGAATAAGGAGCCAAATATCTTTTTTTAAAATAAAAGACTATCTAAGTATCAAACTTTTTTAGCACTATTTGTTAAAAAATTTTTTTTACCCCATTGGATTGCTTTGATGCCATCGTTGAGACTCAATTATTTCTGTACTTTACTTGCTTCTGTGATCGATATGTTTACATTGGTATTACACTGTCTTAATTTTTATGAAACTGTAGGAAGGCTTGAAATCAGGCCGGGAAATCTCCAAACGTTTTTGTTTTCAAGACTGTTTTTGCTCATTTAAGTATTTTAAAAATATACATAATTTCAATTTTTATTTTAGATTCAGGAGATACATGTACAAATTTATTACATGAATTTACTGCATGACACTGAGGTTTGGGGTACAAATGATTCCATCGCCCATGTAGTGAGCATAGTACTTAATAGGCAGTTTTTCAGCTCTTGCCCCCCTCCCTCTAGTAGTTCCCAGTGACCATTTTTACCCTATTTATGTCCGTGTTTACCCAGTGTTTAGGTCCCATTTATAAGTGAGAACATGCAGTATTTGGTTTTCTGTTCCTGTGTTAATTCACTTAGGATGATTGTTTCTGCTGCTTTCTTGTTGCTGCAAAGGACAGGATTTCGTTGTTTCTTATGACTGCATCATATTCCATGTTGGATATGTGCCACTTTACTTTTCTTGATTCAATCCACCCTTGATGAGCACCTAGGTTAATTCCGTGTCTGTTATTGTGAGTAGTGCTCTGAAGAACATATGACTGCATGTGTCTTTTTTGTAGAATGATTTATTTTCCTTTGGATATGTATCTAGTAATATGATTGCTGGGTCAAATGGTAGTTCTATTTTAAGTTCTTTGAGAAATCTCCAGTTGGTCAGATAATCTTTGTCTTTTAATTGGTATAATTAATTCATTTACATTTAATTTACATACTGATGTATTTATTCTTTGTTTTTTTTTTCCCTGCTGGTTTTTTGTTGTTTGGTTTTTTTCTTATCTTTATTTAATTAATGAATTTTTTAAAATGTTACTGTTTATTTATTTATTTTTTGAGGCAGGGTCTCACTCTGTCATCTAGGCTGGAGTAAAATGGTGCAATCATGGCTCAAAGTAACCCCAAACTCTTGGGCTCAAGTGATCCTCTGGCCTCACCCTTCCATAATAGTGACTTTTAAGTTTCATTGCCTCCATTAATTTGTTAGTCAAACCTCCTTTTACTTATCCCTTGGTAGTTATTACCTAAAAATCAAAATGCATTTTGATTTATCAAAGATCAATATATATTAGTACTTTTACCACATACTGAAAAATTCAATGACTTTAGAACACTTAAATTTTAAAACTGTCTTTTTTGTGCTATCATTGCATATATGAAATTCTACATGTATTTAAAGTCTTGCAATGTAGTTACATTTTAATTGTTTAATACCCACATATTGTTAGCTGCTGCCATATTATATAGTACAGATATAAAACAGTTTAGTCACAGAAAGCTCTATTGGACAAAAATGAAGTTTAAGTAAAAATTATCGTGCCAGTCACTACACTAGAGTTTATATATATTATAAAATTCTAGAACAACCATAGAGAATAAATATTATTCCTATTGTACTGATGAAACAAAAAACATGTTAGTAGACATTTAGTAACTTATTTGAGGTTGTAAGTCAAATATTTCAGACCTAGAATTTGAAGCTAAGGTCATATCTCAATAGATCCTCTATGTTTGCCACTGGGGAATGCTGCAAAAATATTTTTTCTCTTTTTCTCTTTACTGACTACATTTTCTTAGTCCTATTAATAGTAATGATTCAATTGTCAGCCTTTTATTTTATTGATTTTTACTGTCTCCTCTTTAACCATAAATTTTATGAGCATGACTCTGAAATCTGTAAGCTCAAGGACATAACTCTCTTTTAACCTTTTAATTATTTTCAATATATTTCCATCTGAAACCTTAATATCAAATTCAGTATGAACTCATTTATCAATTTCTTCAATAATGCAGTATGACTAATTACCTTAAAACAATGACTTACTAAAAGAAGCACTTCTTTTTCTTGCTTACTGGTCTGCAGGTGAGCTTGGATAGCTCTCTTACATTTACATTTGAGTTTGGAAGATTTAGATTTCCTCCACTCTGCTTCATACGCCTGAATTTAGAGGCCATTGTAAAAGGGTATCAGACCATGCTAAAAGGGCACGCTCTTCTCATGGTGATCACAGCAGCACTGCAGCATGCATGAGCAGCACATGACGCCTGTGAAGGCCTTATCTGAGAACTTTTGCTTGGTATTTTCCACCCACAATCTATTGCCAAAGCAAGTCACAAAGTCACACCCCACTTTCACCTGGCTTGGAAGTGTCTCTACCCTCAGGAGGAGGTTCTGAAAAAAATTAGTATAAATTCTAACACCTGGCCAGGCACGGTGGCTCATGCCTGTAATCTCAGCACTTGGGGAGGCTGAGGCAGGCAGATCACCTGAGGTTGGGAATTCAAGACCAGCCTGACCAATATAGAGAAACCCCTTCTCTACTAAAAATACAAAATTAGTCGAGCGTGGTGTGCATGCCTATAATCCCAGCTAATCAGGAGGCTGAGGCAGGAGAATCACTTGAACCAGGGAGGCGGAGCTTGCAGTGAGTCGAGATTGTGCCATTGCACTCCAGCCTGGCAACAACAGCGAAATTCTGTCTAAAAAGAGAAAAATAAAATAAAAATAAAAATTCCAACACCTGAAGGAAAAAAAATTGAGAAGAATGACACTATCTTCCATAGCTTACTTGTTCTTTTCTCAAATTCTATTCAGGGGTCCACCATTATCCTAGTTTTCAGACTCAGAATTCCAAAGGCATAATTTTTCTTATTTTCCACCTGTTGTTCTTTTGATATTTACTTTGAAATATTTCTCAGGCCTTTTTTATATCCTCTTTCTACCGTGGATCAGGCTGTTGTCATATCCTGCATAGATTATCATGACATTCTTTTTTCACTGTAGGTAGCCAGTCAGACATGAACAGAGCAAGAGAGGGCTCCCCACCACCCCCCAACACACACAACAGGACAGGAGTGTCAGACAGCCATCAGGTGATGCTCAGGTGGTTGTTAACTGTCTCTCTGAAATAATAACTGTTTGCAGCCAGAGCCAGGGAAAGGCGGTCTCTCAATAAACAGAAACATGTAACTGAAACTGGTGGTCAGCAGCTTCCCAATAAGATCTCAGGAGCTGGGAAAGTGGACGCATGCGTGTGCACTAAGAGGCAAAAATGGCAGAGTTCAAATGGTATATGACCTTCTAGGGGCATTCTATTGGTCAAAGAAAAATGCCTCAAGTGAGCATGTGTACAAATTCAGAAAACACTGTGCATGCAGCCCTTCCCAAGTGCTGGCAGGCCACTGAACATTCAGAGAACTCATCCCAAGGGAAGAATCAGGGCAAAGGGACTCAACCCCCTGGAAGCATGCTGACATATACAACCCCAAGTCAAAGTCAAACAGTGCACTTGATCTCTCAAGTCGCTGGCTTGGCTTTCTTCCAAATGTACTTACTTCATTTCATTCCTGCTCTATCTAAAACTTTTTAATAAACTTTCACTCCTCCTCTAAAACTTGCCTTGGTCTCTCTCTCTCTCTCTGCCTTATTCTCCTTGGTTGAATTCTTTCTTCTGAGGATACAAGAATTGAGGTTGCTGCAGATCCATATGGATTCACTGCCAGTAACACTTGTATCTGGTTTCTTAGCCTCTAATATTTTTGCTCTTCATACACTTATACTCTGAAATCAAAAGCCTCAAAGTGCTAAACTGAATAAGTGACAATTTTCATCACCATAAAGCTCCCTATTGCTAGCCTAGTCAACTTTATAAGTCTTTGCTTGGCAATCAAGGAACATCATGACCTGCTCAACTTAACTCAATAGCTATACTATACATATAGATGCAATATATTTAGCTATTTAACAACACTCCCTATTTTTAAAACTCTCACTTCTCTTCAGGTTGTTCATCATATTTCTCCTACCTGTTGATCTACTTGTTATCTTCAAGATTTAAAAAAATATTTACTCCTCATCTAACCCCCCTTGGTACTTTATAGAACACATATGATGCTTTCTATCCATTGCCTGGCATTATAGTTTTATCTTGTAAGTCATGTTTTCCTGAAGGAACTGTTTTGCCCAGAAATACATGATCCATTTCATAATGGCTTCTGTAGTGTATTGCACAACATAAATATTAAACGAATTATAGAATTAAAACTTTTTTGTGGTTTTCAAAACTTCTTCTTGACATATAGAATAAAAGTTGCACCTAACCTTAAGTGTTTAAAACTGAGTTGAGAAGTAGAGTGAGAATTCACCAGGTAAGGGATATACCCACAGACACAGGCTCTCACATTCACCCACATATACACATGGCAAGAAAAAGAAAAAGAAAAACAAATTAATTGGGTACAAGGCAAAATGTGGTCTAAACTCAAGTCAGCTAACTGAAGAAATGAGTGCAATGGTGAAAACTGAAGGTGACATGGAACAGACAAGAAGGCAATGGAACAGACAATCCCTAGTTCAACCAGGGCTTCAAACTAAGTGAGAGGAAAGACAGAAGAAAAGGACACATAAGGTATCACCTTTTAAGAGATAGTAGTGAGTTTCAAGGATCTTACTTATTTTCAAGCTGAAAATACAGTATCAGATGTCAAAGTGAGTAAAGGATCCCCAATTTGGGGTGTAGAGATACATACCCATCTAAAAGGGGAGAAATTGTGTTTTTTTTTCTTTTAATTTAAAGATTTAAAAATTAATTTAAAAATCAGGACCTATTCGTTTTGGAATTGTGCTTTCAGAAACATTTAACTTTTCTCATTAAACTGGTGTAGTTTTAGATAAGAGCATTAAGAAATGTTTTAAGGTCTGTCTTCTCCCCTTTCTACCCCAAAATCCTTTTTAGAGATCAAAGAAAGAATAATGCATTTCCTGCCTTTGATGAAAAACGTGCTATTGCTTTGTCATCACATAGACAAAGAACATTAGATCAAAATGATTGGGAGCAAATCCCTCTGGACAGCTGCCATGTCAAAACTGATATACTTTGGCTTTGATGACAGAGACAGAGAGTTAAAGAGAGAGAGAGAGAAGAAGGGAGAGAGAAGTAAAAAATCATCATCACTAAAAGTTCTACATATTTCTAGCTATCCTTTAGATACATAATGACTAATTATTATGAAGCAAAAATCTGCAAAATTAACTTTTATATATTATGCATATGGAATAAAAGTACTTCAAATCCTCAAAAGAAATAATACACTTGGTTTTGTAACTCAAAATGGAAAGAGGATATTATGATAGGTCATTCTATATAAAAGTTTATATCATCTTTATGCTTCTTAGATATTCAATCAATAAATCAGTTATTTTTGATGGCATATTGTCCAATAGTGCAAAGTAAGGACACAATGTAATAGTAAAATTGTGATACAGCAGAGTAGCAAATGAAGTCCTGGTTCCAAACACATTAGTTTTTTTGTGTGTGGTTGTTTGTTTGTTTTGTTTTGTTTTGTTTTGGCTTCTTTAACAAAGCTGGCAGGAAAAAACAAGATAAAAAATAAAAGTTGTTGAGGTACTTAGGTTAGCCTGTAAGTAATCTTTAATATTTTATTTAATTATTTTCAAAGTAAAATTTTTTATAGGTCTAAGCTTCAGAGACAAGAAAGAAAGTGTTGGAATATGATGTTGCATGTAGAGGAATAAAATTTGTCTATTAAAAAGATTTTTTTAGGACTTAAAGGAAATCCACTTGATAATTTTCTACATGCAGGAAAATCACTTTTGAAATTGCTGTTTTTTCATCTTTTTCCACTTTTTCCTAAAAGGAGGTCAAATTAAAACAAATAACAGAGCATGCACTTATTTTGTATTTTGAGAAAATAAAATCATAATTTGAGAAGGAAAACCCTCCAGTGTGAAGATGTGAAGATTCAAGGTGCAAGGAATTAGCAGGGCAAGTACAATGTAGTGGAATAATTAGAGAAAGCTGGTAATTAAACGCTTCTGAGGACTGAAGAGAAGAGAAGACAAAAGCCGGCTGGTAATGTATGCTTGGCCTCTCTGCAGCTACAGGATACAGCACAGAATAGAAGGGCTTAAAATCAGAGCTGAAAGTCAAAGGGTTACTGTTTCTAAGAAGCATTCATGTAAATAGGGCTTGGAACCTAGTTATAGGTGCAAAAGTAAAATACTTTGTTAACATCTAGTTTAAGTTACATATTGTGTAAAAGCTTTTGAGACTTATTACAAAGTTTATGTAGGCAAATAAATTTCTTAAAATATGTTCTCCAGATCATATTTGTATTAATATTTTAATGTACATATCACTAATATTTACAACATTGCTTTAGAGGATATTAAGCATAAGTAGAGTGCTACTTTCTCAATTTATTCATACTTATGTGAAGCTTAACTTGTCATCAGGGCGCCTTGACTCAGAGTATTCCATTCATTGAAGGTAGTTTGCTCAATTTGCAGGACTACAGCTTAGAGGATAAAGAGCCAGGCTTGCAGATCCAAACTTGTTAACTGTTGGCATGCATTCAGAGGAATTTGTGACATATTTGGAGAAGTAAACGAAAGAAGCTTGAAATACTTATCATATTAGCAGGAGAACTTATTGTCAGTTCCATTTATTTCTTCAAGAAATACTTACCAAGAGCATTTAATGTACCAGAAAGTGTCCAACTCTGTAGAAGCGGCACTGAATGAAAGTTGTCTAAAACCTGGGCCCTCAGGGGTCTTGCTTTCCACATGCTGAAGAGTGGAATTTAAACTTAATTTTGAACATCAGAGAAGAGGGCAATCCATCAGAACTAGAAGAGGTAGATAAGGTTTTAGAAGATAAAGGAGAAGGCAATAAGCAAGGAACTCCAGAAACAAGAACGATAACTGAGATGATTAAGAAATGGTGCAAGTTGGAAATGAGGGAGTAAGAGCATCAGGTAGAAAAGGTAGCAGATGAGGAAGTGCCTGGGAAGTCGAGCCAAATGATGGCAACGCTGATGCAAAATAAACCAGAGTGCAATTTTGATATTAATTTCACACAATTATAAAATACTAGAATGATTATTTTAAAAACGGCTTAGAATGAATGACATCGAATATTACAGTGAAACTGTACATATATTTAAATAGAAAATAAACATATTCCAAACATTAAATAAAATGCACATTTGTAAGAAATTTAACATTGAGTTTATACTATTATTTTAATACAAAGTATCAAAGAGTCTCAATTTGACTCAGTTAAAAATTAAAAGTAAAAAGTATACATCTGAATAATTTAAATAAACAGGCTGGTCTCAAAGTCCCAACCTCAGGTGATCCGCCCACCTCGGCCTCCCAAAGTGCTGGGATTACAGGCGTGGGCCACCGTGACTGGCTCCAAAAAATCATATTTTCAAATAACGATTTTGGTAGGCCTTTAAGTATATAAAGCAAAGCTACCTCTCCAATTTTGAAAATTTTAAGAATTTTTAAAGTTTATTTTACTTTGATTCCTGAGAAATCTTTTGAATAAGCAATTTTTTTTTGTTTTACTGCTTTTTGTATTGTCAAAGCATATACTCCCTATACATTTTTCATGCTTAAAATTAATGGTTAAAATATTGGATAGCTGAATAAATCAATCTTCAATGTATAAACTGAATATCTTAGGAGATAATTTACTCACGTGTAAAACACATTGATTACAGTATTTGGTAAATTTCACATGTAAGAACTAGAGATGAAAGTTCAGGGCTTGTCTCTAAATTGCGAGGCTTGGACTTTTGTATGTGCTTCCCGTATTTTTTCAGCCTTTGCTTGTAAAACAAAGAACACCTAGAAAAGCTGTCAATTAACTAGCTGTATTAATTGATGCAGGAAAACTCAAATGTTCTGTCCCTGAATCTACTCTGAGGATTTATATTATTTGAATAGTTTATATGTTTCTATTACACTAGACGTTGGCTCTGGTAGTGGTCTTCAAACTTTATTTTTGTTTGGAAGTCATCTAATACAATTTTGAAAATATATGTCTTCCTTTGCACACTTTTAAGTTGACCTCTAAAATTTATTATTAGATTTAAAAAATACAGAGCATATGATTTCAAGCATATTATAAATATTGAGATTTTAATATAAAGCTGTAAAATCTCAATATTTATAATACACTTGAAATCATACTCTGTATTTTAAGAATACAACTTTTAACAGGCTTTTTAAAATAAATGCATACAATGAATCTAAGAATCATAATGATTTGGTATTCACCAACATCCACATTAAAAATACATGAAATCTCTTCCTTAGCAGCTGGAAAATTTACTTGGCCCTTTGTCCACTCGAAGTCATAATTTGCATTCTACTTCCCTAGACTTTTGTATTAATATACTGTTTATTTTTATCATTGAAAGTTGTATTGACCATCTATAGAGTTCTCTGCAATGAAAATAACGTATATATTTTGAAATTTTAAAATAATTTACTTCTTATGATAATAAGACTATATAAACTTTTTCATGACTGAATTGCAATAATAGTAGTGCACAATATTTTGAATTCTGTAAAAATCAAAGCAATATTATTGGAAAGAGTTCTCTAATAAAATTGGTTGTAAAAATGTTGTATATTTCTTTGACGGAAGCTTTACAGACATTATTATTTAATTTTCTCTTTATTTGATGATCTGGAGGTTTTTATAACTTTAGGGGATGCAACTTAGTGAGATGGGTAGGAAGCACATACCTCCTTTCTCTTATAAACAGAAACAAAGGGCCGTTATCACCAGTGAGATGGGAAAGGAGATCCATGGCAGAGAAGATCTCAAGCAGATTGGGTTTAGTAAAATCCACCAAAAGAAGTTGGATTGTGTGAACCGAACTCTTAAATTCTCCTTTTTCCATAGGAAGTTTCCTGTCTTTGGAGTATTTTACCCTCTAGTTACTGATTGATTAACCATTTAATTTTCACTTTCCCTGTTGTCCATGTGGTTGTTAATCACAGGGAAGTGAGTTTCAAAACTGCAGTTTCTGTGATGTTACAGAGAAGGACTATACCTATTTTTAAATTTATTTTTAATGTTTAATTTTTATTTTTTTAGCAACGGGGTCTCGCTCTGTTGCCCAGGCTGGAGTGCAGTGGAGCAATCATAGTTCACTTCAGCCTTGAACTCCTAGACTCAAGTGATCCTCCTGCCTTAGTCTCCCAAGTAGCTGAAACTACAGGTTCCATCATGCCCAGCTAATTTCTTTAATTTGTAGAGATGGAGTCTTGCTATGTTGCTCAGGCTAGCCTCAAACTCCTGGCCTAAAGCAGTCCTCCCATCTCAGAAATACACCTGATATTTTAAAATGTGGTGGTTTTCATTCAGCACTTCTGGTTCATATTTGAAGATTTAAAATAGATTAATATTTTTCTTAAATATGACAGCAGAAAAACATTTGTTTTAGCAGGAAACCTGAACATTTATTAAGCCACCTATAATTATTCATGCAGAATTATTATGCTATTTCTTATAAGTAATGCTAGAATTTCAAATATAGTAAACAGCTGTTTAGCTGTAGCTATGGTTCTTGGATCTTTGTATGATATTTTCATTACCTACCTTATTTTACTGGCCTGTATTGCCCCTTAATCCCCCATCTCTATTTTTCCATTGTTGTAACATTATTAATAATGTCTACTCACCTTACAGAAACACTGTGAAGTCTCATTGATTCGTCTAAGTTCTAAAACACTTTCAGTGTCTTGGAAAGAGATTTCATTTAAATGAGGCTTGCTTTTACTACTTGTGTCTTATTCCAAAGTTCAACCTGATCAATATGCCTCTAGAATCTGCACAAATTCCCAATGTGTTCGTTGAAATGTTAAAGAAAGTTTGCACACTGACTATTGCTCGTGGTGGGGGCCAGGGGCGGGGAATAATGCAGAAAACCCAATAGCTTTTAAATGTGTACAGGTATAGAAATAGCTAATGATCCTGAAGTTAGTATTGTTTAGAAAATAAAATATAAACAGTTAAATGCCAATTAATGTAGTTTACAGTGAGCCTAACTTTTAAACCTTTCTTTCCTTTTATATGGCTTTTACTCTATCCTGTTCCTCTCAATACTCATGTAAAAGTCTATTAATAAGCAGATTGTAAAGCAGATAAAAGCTTCTTTACTTACCCAACAATCATTCTTACTTTCCCTTGGGTTTATTAATTTGCTGAGCTAGAATGGAACAAGTGTTATCAAATACAACTTGATTTTATTTTGTTTAAAGAATGGCTGTATTTGCAAATTAGCATGTGGGCATACTTGCTTACGGGTATTGTTCTTTAAAATTTAAAGTTAACTCTTAGAATATTTGTGCATGCTTTTAGGTTTATGTATCAGAACCAAATAATAATTTTCTGTAGAACTCTTACTAAATGAGGAGGAAGGCAAACACAAAGATAGATAAATAAAGCATGATACTCTGCATTATTTACAAGACAGTGTGTCAATGTGTCACTTAAGACACAGTCTAGATATGAGTTCTAGTGGTGATAGTCATTACTGTCTGGCAACCAATCTCCTTATAAATAAGATAAAAATTGAATCAAGTTGACAACATTAAACACAAGGAAGACAAAGAGGGAAACAGGCTAGTAATAAGCAGCTATTGGCAATATGAGAACATTTTCAACTGAGGGATTTTCAGTTATTAAAATACTGCACAAATAAATGTGCAGATAAAAAGAATGAGATAAGCAGTAATAACAGATGACAAGTTTTACATATTTTATTAGTAACTATGCAACAATGACTATTTTTCACCTTCTTTATCTCATCTTTTTAACTAGTTGATGCATTTTGTTTCTGTCTTCACTGGAAAGGATAAATGTTTATTACTGTGAGGAAGGATTTCCACTTTTGCTGTATTTTTAGCTCTGATCACTGCCAATGGCACCAGAAGCCTGCCGTGACAAATCCTGATATAATACATTTGGTACCATGATCTCTTGCTTTCCCACCAAGAAAAATTCACTACCACTAATTACAGCCAAACACTGAGGTCTTCTTTGAAGTCTGTGAGATGGAGATGAATGGATTACAAGTATGGCTTGTCTGTGACAATCCTGGTTATGCCTGTTGAACAAACATAATAATAATAGATCCTCCTTTTACTCTGAGAAGTATCCTAATTTGGGTGATAAATGATATAATCATCCTACTTGAAGGTGCTAAAAGAATTACATCTGTCCTGAGAAAATTTAAATTATTTAGAAATTAATTTTTCACATATTATAAAATATGCGTATTTGTTGAGCAATTAAAATACATACTAACTATGTTCTAATTTGTTATCCTGGTCTATTCTAATAATTTGAATAATCAGTTTTGATTTATTCACATATGCATATAAACTCTAAATGGTGAGTTACCTTAGATCACGAAGTAAGCCACCACACATTAGGAAACAAACTATTGTTATGTGTACAGTGGAAAATTTTTCATTTTTAATATTCAAGAAAAGTCA
The DNA here is from genome assembly GCF_029281585.2 of Gorilla gorilla gorilla. Taxonomy (NCBI): domain Eukaryota; kingdom Metazoa; phylum Chordata; class Mammalia; order Primates; family Hominidae; genus Gorilla; species Gorilla gorilla. Next base: position 177,606,371 of record NC_073227.2, on the reverse strand, counting down.
TAACCAGGAAACTCATTTTGTTAATACGCGTATCGCAGCTTTTTGAGATGTGTAAATTTACATTTCTTGTCTTCTAAACAACACCAAGCTATGTGCTCATCTGTTAAAAGGAATTTTTATTATTTATTTATTTGATCCACAATTGCTGCTATATTTTTCTCCCAGAATATTATGCATTTAGTTTTATACTTGAGAGAGTAGGAATTGAGTAGATCTTGCTAACCATTTTATATTTTGTTTGGAGAACAGTATCTGACAAAGAAATGTCCATTAAATGTTTTAAATGAAGATTGAAGGAAAGTATCATAAACATCACATTCTGATTGACCCTGGGGTATAATGAATCTGTATTTATACCTAAGAAGCTCTCAGGGACATTGAACTTTTATCTCTCCAGCATAGCACTTTGATAAGCCCGTAGGCTCTTAGTAGTAGTGTCAGCTTGGTTTAGAATCTTTGCTGTCTCACTTCTTTTTTTTTTTTTTTTTTTTTCTGAGACAGAGTTTCGCTCTTCTTGCCCAGGTTGGAGTGCAATGGCACAATCTCGGCTCACCGCAACCTCCACCTCCCAGGTTCAAACGATTCTTCTGCCTCATCTCAGCCTCCTGAGTAGCTGGAATTACAGGTATGCACCACGACTCCCGGCTGATTTTGTATTTTTAGTAGAGATGGGGTTCTCCATGTTGGTCAAGCTGGTCTCAAACTCCCGACCTCAGGTGATCCACCCGAGTCAGCCTCCCAAAGTGCTGGGAGTACAGGTGTGAGCCACTGCACCTGGCCTAGAATCTTGGTTGTCTCACTTCTTAGAGATGTAGCTGTTGGCAAATCGTCCTCTTTAAGCCTTGATTTTCCTATCTTTAAGGCAGAGTAGTTGGAAGAATTATGTACTGAAATGCATGTTAAAAGCTAAGCATTGTGTCTGGCATATTGCAAGTTTTCAATGGTGCCTGTTTTGTTATAAATCTTATTTTATCCTCTGATTTGATTCTAGTGGGAGTATCTCACATCACCATTAAAAAATATCTGAGTTGATTTTAGTGCTTGTTTCTCTTAATTCCCATGGGGTGAGCTAATGTCAGGAGCTTTCCAAAAGTAAAACCGCCGTATTTGGCAATAAAAATAGAGCAGCAAGTTAAATTTAAATTTCAGATCAACAAAGAATTTGTTGGTATAAACGTGTTCTGTATTTTATCAGGCTACTCTCTTCTAAAGTCTACTTCAACATGCTATAAAATCCTCTAGTTATAATCTCTATGAAGAATTGGACCCATAATGGGTCAGACTGGGAGAAAAAAATTAGAAGAGAGCTTAGTTGCTTATTTAATTGAATATAATATTATATAAAAATAAGTGATGTATTTATTTAACTATTAAGATGGAATCACTGTAATAATAAATTGATTTAAATAGACAATATATTATGAAATGCAACAGTGCTATACAGCACAGCATTAGAAAATTGGAAACATAAAAAGGAAATCAGGTCTGTGGTTACCGTATGTTGGTAGCTAAAGAGAGAAGTATTTCTAAAAAGTACTATAGAAGATCTATGTATATGATCAAGACTTACAGAGGTCCTTCAAAAATAAAGACTATATAAAGAATTCTTAGAATAAACAAAAGCTGGGGGAGTTTATCAACTGTAGACCTGTCTTGAAAGAAATACTAAAAAGCATCTTTCAAGTTGAAACAAAAAATAAACTTCAACATGAAAATATATGAAAGTATAAAACTTCTTGGTAAAGATAAATTTGTAGACAAATACACAATACTATAATACTGTAATGGTCATGAGTAATCACTTATGTTTTTGGTAGAAGTTAAAAACCAAAAGTATAAAAAATAAACATAAATATAAAAAATGTTAAGAAACATATAATATAAAAAGTTGCAATTTGTGACCTCAATAACATAAAGTGTGAAGGGAGAAGTAAAAGTTCAGAGTTTTTGTATGCAGTTGAAGTTAATTTTTCTCTGCTTAAAGTAAGTTATTATAACTATGAGTTGTTTTCTGTAAGCCCCACGGTAACTACAAAAAAAAATCTATGAAAGACACACAAAAGAAAATGAGAAAGAAATAAAGGCATATCACTGAAAAAAAAAAACAATAAACAGCAAAATAAATGATTTCCTATTTGATATGGTTTAGATTTGTGTCCCTGCCCAAATCTCATGTCAAATTGGATGAGGGGCCTTGTGGAAGGTGACTGGATCATGGGGGCAGATTTCCATCTTGTTGTTCTCATGATAGAGAGTGAGTTCTCACATGATCTGATGGTTTAAAAGTGTGTGGCAGTTCCCCCTTTGTGTTCTCTCTCTCTTACTCTACCATGGTAAGATGTACTTGCTTCCTCTTTGCCTCCCGCCATGTTTGTAAGTTTCCCAAGGCCTCTCAGTCATGCTTCCTGTTAAGCCTCTGGAACTGTGAGTCAGCTAAACCTCTTTTCTTACCCAGTCTCTGGTAGTTCTTTCTAGTAGTGTGAGAACAGACTAATAGACTATCAGTATTACTCTAAATTTAAGTGGATAAAAGCCTCTCAATCAAAAGACTTACGGTGGCGAAATAGATTTAAAAACAAAACAAAACAAAACAAAAACCAAGAAGATCCAATATATGTAGTATACAATATACAAGAGACTCACTTTAGATAGGCTGAAATTTAAAAAAAAAAAAAAACACTGAGAAAGATGACCCATGCAAATTGTAACCAAAAGAAATCAGGGCAGTTATATCAGAAAAAAAAGAGATTTTAGGTTAAAACTTGTCAAAAGAGGCAAAGAAGGACATTATATCATGATAAAAGTGTCAGTTCACCAGGAAGATATAAAAATTGTAAATATATGCACATCTAGTGTAAAAGCACTTAGTTATACAAAACAAATATTGACAGAACTGAAGGGAGAGATAGATAGCAACCTACTAATAATAGGATATTTCAATACCCTTCTGTCAATAATGAATAGAACATCCATACCAAGCAGCAGCAAGCAAACACAGCACTTGAACAACACTTCAGACCAAATATACCTAACACATTTACAGAATATTGCATCCAACAGCAATAGAATACACATCCCTCTCAAGCACACGCAGAATATTCTCCAGAACAGAGCACATGTTAAGTCACAAACCAAGTTTTATGAAATTTAAGAAGATTGAAATCATACCAAGTATCTATTTGTGTGATGATGGAATGAAACTAAAATCAATAGCAAAAGGGAACTGGAAATTCACAAATATGTCCAAATTAAACAACAAACTCTTGAATAATCAACAGGTCAAAGAGGAAATCAAAAGGAAAATTAGAAAATACCCCCAGAGAAATGCAAATGAAAGCACAACATATTAAAGCCAATGGGGTACAGCAAAAGCAATACTAGGAAGGCAGTTTATTGCAGTAAAAAACTTACATTTGAAAAGCAGAAAGATTCCACACAAACAATCTAACTTAGACTTCAAGAAACTAGAAAACTAAGAACAGACTAAGCCGAATGTTAGCAGGGGGAAGGAAATAAGACTACTAGGGCAGAATAAGTGAAATACAGGGTTGAAAAATAACAGAAATAATCTCTGAAACTAAAAGTTTCTTTTTTAAAAGATCAACAAAATTGGAAAACCTATAGCTAGAGCAAAAAACAAAAAAGAAAGAAGACCCAATTAAAAAATCAGAAATAAAAAACAGACGTTACAATGTATGGCTCATTAAGAAACAATAAATCTGAACTCTTATAACTCAAAAGGAGATTGAATCATTAACCAAAATCTTCCCAACAAACAAAGCCCGGGACCTGGTGGCTTCACCGGATAATTCTACCAAACATTTAAAGAAGAATTAACATCAACACTTCACAAACTCTTGCAAAAAAATTGAAGAGGAAGGACTACTTCCAAAATAATTTTATGAGGATAGCATTACCCTGATACCAAATCCAGGCAAAGACATTACAAGAATAACAAAACAAAACAAAACAAAACAAAATTACAGGCTAATATTCCTGATGAGTATAAATGGAAAAATTCTCAACAAAATAGTAGCAAACCAGACGGGCTCCAAGATGGCTAACTAGACATCTTGTACTCACCTCTTCTGTAAAAAGGAGACTAATTAGCGAGTAGGTAATCACATTTTCAATAGATCATTGGATAACACTGGAATTCAACAGGGATGTGACAGGAAACACCTAAAGCGAAAAAGGAGAGGGAAGTGAAGCAGCCTGCTTCGCGGGGATCAGCTACGAGCTTGGAGAGACTCCCCAGTGTGGGAAAAGGATAAGTGAAGTACTCCTCAGCGGTTGAAATTCCCACTGTGAACTGCAATACCAGCCACTAGAGAGCCCCTTAACCTTCACAGGCTCTGAAACTAACATAGGAAACTGCCGGGAGACTGGAGACTAAGCAATGGCCCTGCTCCAGGGAGGGAGCTCATGCTGTGTCCCACTCATGCTGTGTCCAAAGTCTTACGCAGCTAGAGTAAAGTACCATTTTGAAAGCCCAGCTCTCAACAGACTGCACTCTGTCCTGAAGCCCAACAGTGCTTGCATCTCCACATCCTTGGACCCCGACCAACATTCCCTACCTGGAGCTACACTGTGGCTGATTGCTGTCAGTGGGGCCAAGTGCAGGACATTGCCTGCAACCCTGCTGCCTCCAGCAGTGGAACTACTACATTCTGTATCCCCATAGCTGTGCTGCCAGGCCTGAAGCATGATAAATTGTGGGCTGCCACTGCCAGGGCTGAAGCACAAACAAAGTGTGGGCGGCCACTGCTGGAACTGAAGTGTGAGCTGAGCAAGAGCCACCACCACTGGGGCTAAAGCACGAGTGAAGCTCATGTTTCCCATCTACTTGCGTATAGCTGCTGCCACTGAAAGAAACCGCACCGTCCCAAGTAGCAGGGCCACAGCACAATTGGGGCAGCCCCCAACCTAAGCATTTCACCAGGGGACTGTAAATCACTCTGCACCTTCCTACTGCAGTCACCGACTATACACACACCTGGAGGAACTGAGTGCAAGCCTTACTGGCTTGGCTTTGATTCCACAGCCGGTACCAGAGCACACAGTCCAGGGGCCAGGGGATTGCCTAGCCAGTCTACTGTTGTTAGCATTTGAGCACTTCTCCATGGGGCCTGAAGTTGGGCCTGCCCACTCCGCTGCTACCACCACAGTTGGCACCTACCTGCATGTACCAGCTGCGGTCCTGAGACTGACCCACTCAGCCCATTGCAGTAATCACCAGCACCAGTGCTCACTGCTTCCGACCCAGAAGATTGTTTCCTACTGCTACTGTCATCATCCATGCCACACCTGCTGCGCAGGGGCGCAAGAACTTGTCCACCCACCTGGCTTGCTGCTGCCACTACAGGCATCTGAGCAAGCCAACTGGAGTTCTCAAAATCATTTTGCCTGGTCCCACTAACACCAATACAGTGTTTGCCACCCTGGAGCTTAAGGGCAGATAGGCATGCTCAGCCTACCACTGCCACCACTGGGCCTCAAGCACTGGCCAACCTTGTGTCCTGGTCCCCAGAAAAACATCACCACAGCCTCTACTAATAACTATACCCTAAGACATCAAGGAAATTACAGATATCACTGACTCTTTACAGCCAAAGGAATTATACAGAGACTACATTACTGCACGCACCTGGAATCAAAACCAAAGTTCCATATTCAAATAACAAGATAGATATATGTTCAGCAAAAAGTCCTTGCCTAAGTATGCAAGTTCAAAACACTGGAAGAATCCACTATTAAATCCATGTGCAGATACCGACATAAGGACACATGAAACATAAAAAGATAAGGAAATATGACACCTTTAAAGGAAGACAATAATTCTCCAACAAAAGATCCCAGCTAAAAATACTTGCAAAATCCTGGAAAAATCATTTATTTTTTTCTTTTACTTTTTCATTTCCCCTTCTTTTCAGAGGTGTTGAATGGAAAAACAATTTAAAATATTGATGTTAAAGAAGTTCAGTGGAATATAAGAGAATACTGGAAAACAATATTTTCAAAGTCAGGAAAACAATTCAGGATATAAATGAGAAACTTACCAAAGAGATAGAGATCATGAAAGAGAACCAACTAGAAATTCTGTAACTGAAGAATTAATTTAAAAAATACAAAATATATTTTAAAGCTTCAATAATAGACTAGATCAAGCAAAAGAAAGAACCTCAGAACTTGAAGCCAGGTCTTTTGAAATAACCCAATCAGAAGAAAAAGAAAATAGAATAGAAAAAAAACTGAACAAAACCTTCATGACATATGGGATACAATAAAGTGACTAAATATTTGAAATTTTGGTATCACAGAAAGCAAAAAGAAAATAAAAGGCTTAGAAAACCTATTTAACAAAATCATAGACAAAAATTCCCAAGTCTAGCAGGAGATTTAGACACATAGATATAGGAAGCACAGAGGTTCCCAAACAGATAAAATTCAAAAAGGGTCTTTTTCACAGCACATTATAGTTAAAATGTCAAAATTCAAATAAAAAGAATTCTAAAAACAGCAAGAGAAAACATCTATTCACTTGAAAAGAAACCCCCATCAGATTAACAGTAAATTTATCAGCAGGAATCTTATAGGCCAGGAAAGAATGAGATGATATATTCAAAATGCTGAAAGAAAAAAACAATCCTAGCCAGAGGTACTGCACCCAGCAAAGCTATCCTTCCTAAATGAAGAATAAATAAAGTCTTTTGCAGACAAGCAAAAGCTGAGGTAATTCATCATCAATAGATGGTGAATTCCTAGAGAATTCATCATTCTCTACAAGAAGTGCTTAAGGGAGTAAGGGAGTCCTATATCCAGAAGTAAAAGGATAATATCTACCACCATGAAAACATGTGAAAGGATAAAACCCACTGGTAGAGCAAACACACAAGCAAGGAAGAGAAAAGCCTCAAAAATTACCATACAGAAAACCACCACACCACAATGATAAATAGTAAGATATACAGAAGGAAAAAAAAATTAAAAATAACCAGAAATTAATAAAATAACAGAAATAAATATCAATAATTACTTTGAATGTAAATAGATTAAACTTTCCTCTTAAAAGACATAGACTGGTTGGATGGATTTTTTTTAAGTGAGCCAACTGTATGTTGCCTACAAGAAACTCATCACATCTATAAAGACAGATAGAATGAAATAAAAGGTATGGAAAAAGGTATTCCACACAACAGGAAACCAAAAGCAAGCATGAGTAGCTATATTTATATCAAATAAAACAGGCTTTAAGTCATACACAGTAAAAAGGAAAAAGATCATCATGATATCATGATAAAGGGATCAGTTCAGCAAGAGGATATGACAATTCTCAACATATATGCACCCATCACTGCAGCTCCCAAATATATGTAGTAAATAGTATTAGATTGAAAAGGTGAGATAGATTATAAAACAATTGTAGTTGAGAACTTCAACAACCCACACTAAGCGTTAGACAGATCATCAAGACAGGAAATTCACAAAGATACACTGGATTTAAACTGTGCTTAGACCAAATAGAACTAACAGACATTTACAGAACATTTCATCCAACAGCTACAGGATATACATTCTTCTCATCAGCCTGGAACATTCTCCAGGATAGATCATGTGACAGGACACAAAGCAAGTCTCAACAAATAAAAAATAATTGAAACATATCAAATATCTTTTCAAACCATAGCGAACGAAAACTAGAAATCAATAACAAGAGGAATTTTCAAAACTGTACAAATACAGGAAAATTAAACAACATGCTCCTAAATGACCACTGTGTAAAGAAACGAATTAAAAAGGAAATAAAACATTTCTTGAAACAACTGAAAATTAAAACACAACATACCAGGCCAGGCGTGGTGGCTTATGCTTGTAGTCCTAGCACTTTGGGAGGCTGAGGCGGGTGGATCGCTTGAGGTCAGGAGTTCGAGACCAGTCTGGCCAACATTGTGAAACCCCGTCTCTTGTAAAAATACAAAAAAAAAAAAAATTGCTGGGCATGGTGGTGGGCACTTGTGATCCCAGCTACTTGGGAGGCTGAGGCAGGAGAATTCCTTGAACCCAGGAGGTGGAGGTTGTAGTGAGCCAATATCGCACCATTGCACTCCAGCCTGGGCAACAAGAGCTAAACTCCATCTCAAAAAACAAACAAACAACAAACAAACAAACAAAAAACCACAACATACCAAAACCTATGGGATACAGAAAAAAGAGTACAGAAAAAAGAGCAAAGTTTATAACAATAAGCATCTGCATCACAAAGTAGAAAGTCTTCAAATAAATGGTCTAACAATGCACCTCAAGAAACTAGAAAGGCAAAAACAATCCAAACCCAAAATGAAGAGAAGAAAAGAAATAGAAGAGGCTGAAGTAGAACTAATGAAACAGAGACTAAGAAACATTAAAAAAGAATAATTAAAACCAAAAATTGGTTTTCTGGAAAGATAAACAAAATGGATAAACTGCAAATTAGACTAACCAAGAAAAAAGAAAAAGACCCAAATAAAAAGAAAACCAGGAATGAAAAAGGAGACAATATAACTGATACGCCAGAAATACAAAAGACCCTCAGAGACTATTATGAACAACTATACACTAATAAGTTGCAAAACCTAGAGGAAAATAATACATTCCTGGATACAAACAACCTAGCAAGACTGCATCAGAAAAAAATAGAAAACCTGAACATATCAATAACAATAATGAGATTGAATCAGTAATAAAAAGTCTTCCAACAAATAAAAGCTCAGGGCTGGATGGCATCACTGCCAAATTCTACCAAACATTCAAAGAAGAACTAATATCAATTATTCTCAAACTCTAGCAAAAAATTGGAGTGGCGTGAATTCTGTCTAACTCATTCTACCAGACCAGAATTGTCCTGATATCAAAAACAGACAAAGATGCAACAAGAAAATAAAACCACAGGCAATATGCCCAATGAACATAGATGTAAAAATTCTCAACAAAATACTAGCAAACTGAATCCAACAGCACAACAGCAATAACAACAACAAACTACAGTGTGATCAAGTGGAATTTATCCCCATGGTGCAAGAATGGTTCATGACAGGCAGATGTATAAACATGATGCATCGCATCAACAGTATGAGGAACAAAAAGCTATATGATCATCACAATAGACGCAGAAAAAATTGATAAAATGTACCGTCCCTTTATCATAAAAATTCTCAGCAAACAAGGCATAGAAAAAAATGTAGCTCAATATTAAAAAAAATTTATGTATGATAAGCTCACAGTTAACATTGTACTGAATGGGAAAAAGGTGAAAGTTCTTCCTCAAAGACCTGGAACAAGACAAAGGTGCTCACTTTCACTACTCTTATTCAGTATTGTACTTGAAGCCCTATCCAGAGCATTCGGGCAGGAGAAAGAAGTAAAAGACATTCAAGTTGGAAAACAGGAAGTGGAATTTTCTCTCTTGCTGATGATATGATCTATTTAGGAAAACCTAAAGACTCTGCCAAAAACTTTGAACTGATAAATAAATTGATTAAAGTCACAGGATACAAAATCAACATAGAATAATCAGTAGTGTTTTATACATCTATAATTAGCTAGCTGAGAAAAAAATCAGGAAAGTAATTCATTTACAATAGCTACAGAAAAATGAAATATCTAGTAATAACTTTAATCAAGGAATTGAAAATCTCTACCAGAAAACTATAATCCAGTAATAAAAAGAGATTAAAGAGCACACAAAAATTGGAAAGACACCCCATATTCATGGATTGTAAAAATTTATATCATTAAAATGGCCATACTGCCCAAAGCAATTTACAGATTCAATGCAATTTTTATCCAACTACCAATGTGATTATTCACAGTATTAAAAAGAAATCCTAAAATTTGTATGAAACCAAAAACAGCCTTAGTAGCCAAAACAAGCTGAGCAAAAAGAGCAAAACTGGAGACATCACATTACCTGATGTTAAAATGTATTATAAGGCTATAGTAACAAAACAGCATGTTATGGTTATGTAAATAGACACATAGACCAAAGAAAGAGAATAGAGAGTTCAGATACAAATCCATGTATTTACAGCCAAATTGTTTTTGATAAATATACCAACTACATACTTGGTGAAACCATACTCTCTTCAATAAATATTGCTGGGTATATTGCATAGCCACATCCAAAATAATAAAACTGGGCCTGTATCTCTCACCATATGCAAAAATCAAATCAAAATGGATTAAAGTCTTCAACATAAGACTCAATACTATAAAACTACCAAAAGAAAACATAGGTAAAACACTTCAGGACATTGGTCTAGGCAAAGATTTTATGGCCTCCTCTAAACCAAGGACAAGAAAAATAAAAGTCCAGAACCAGGTGGATTCACAGCTGAATTCTACCAGATATTCAAAGAAGAATTGGCACCAATCCTATTGACACTATTCCACAAGTTGGAGAAAGAGGGTATCCTCCCTAAATCATTCTATGAAGCCAGTATCACCATAATATCAAAACCAGGAAAGGACATAACCAAAAAAGAAAACTACAGACCAATACCCCTGATGAACATAGATGCAAAATTCCTCAACAAAATACTAGCATATCAAAAAGATAATCTACCATGATATAGTGGGTTTCATACCAGGGATGCAGAGATGGTTTAACATCTGCAAATAATAAATGTCGTAAAACAGATAAACAGAATTAAAAATGAAAATCACATGATCATCTCAATAGATGCAGAAAAAGCATCTGACAAATCCAGCATCCATTTATGATTAAAACTCTCAGCAAAATTAGCATACAAGGGACATGCCTCAATGTAATAAAAGCCGTGTATGACAAACTCACAGTCAACATAACACTGAATGGGGAAAAGTTGAAAACATTCCCTCTGGGAACTGGAACAAGACACGGATGACCACTTTCACCACTTCTATTCAACATAGTACTGGAAGTCCTAGCCAGAGCAATCAAACAAGAGAAATAAATAAAGGGCATCCAAATCGGTACAGAAGTCAAACTGTCGCTGTTTGCTGATGATATGATTGTATACCTAGAAACTCTAAAGACTCCTCCAAAAAGCTCTTAGAACTGGCAAAAGAATTCAGCAAAGTTCCCGGACACAAAATTAATGTACACAGATCAGTAGCTCTCCTATACAGTGACCAATCTGATAATCAAATCAAGAACTCAACCCCTTTTACAATAGCTGCAAAAAAAAAATAAATAAAAACTTAGGAATATATCTAACCAAGGAGGTGAAAGTCCTCTACAAGGAAGACTACAAAACTCTGCTGAAAGAAACCATAGACAATACAAACAAATGGAAACACATCCCATGCTCATGAATGGGTAGAATCAATATTGTGAAAATGACCATACTGCCAAAAGCAATCTACAAATTCAATGCAATTCCCATCAAAATACCACCATCATTCTTCACAGAACTAGAAAAAAAAATCCTAAAATTCATATGGAACCAAAAAAGAGCCTACAGACCCAAAGCAAGACTAAGCAAAAAGAACAAATCTGGAGGCATCACATTACCTGATTTCAAACTATACTATAAGGCTGTTGTCACCAAAACAGCATGGTAGTGGTTTTAAAATAGACACATAGATCAATAAAACAGAATAGAGAAACTAGAAATAAACCCAGATACTTACAGCCAACTGATCTTTGACAAAGCAAACAAAAATGTAAAGTGGGAAAAGGACACTTTATTCAGCAAATGGTGCTGGGATAACTGGCAAGCCACATTTAGGAGAAAGAAACTGGATCCTCATCTCTCACCTTATACAAAAATCAACTCAAGATGGATTAAGGACTTAAATATAAGACCCGAAACTATGAAAATTCTAGAAGATAATATCAGAAAAACCCTTCTAGAAACTGGCTTAGGCAAGAATATCATGACGAAGAACCCAAAAACAAATGCAATGAAAACAAAGATAAATAAAAGGGATGTAATCAAACTATAGAGCTTTTGCACAGCAAAAGCAACAGTCGGTAGAGTAAACAGACAACCCAGAAAGTAGGACAAAATCTTCACAATCTATACATCTGACAAAGGACTAATATCCTGAATCTACAACGAACTTCAAGAAAAAACAAACAATCCCATAAAAAAGTGGGCTAAGGACATGAATAGACAATTCTCAAAAGAAGTTAAACAAATGGCCAACAAACATATAAAAAATGCTCAACATCACTAATGATCAGGGAAATGCAAATCAAAACCACAATGTGATACCACCTTACTCCTGTAAGAATGGCCATAATCTAAAAATAAAAAAATAATAGATTTTGGTGTGGATGCAGTGAACAGGGAACACTTTTACATTGCACTCTCTCTCCCTTCCCTCACTACCATGTCAGAAGGTGCTTGCTCCTCCTCTGCCTTCCTCCATGAGTGTAAGTTTCCTGAGGCCTCCCCAGCCATGCAGAACTGTAAGCCAAACTTTAAAAAAAATATATGTATATACACACACACACATATATATAATGTATATGTTTTATTGTATATGCACAATGGAATATTATTCAACCTCAACAAAGAAGGAAATCCTGTCATATGTTACAACATAGATGAACCTCGAGACATTATGCTAAGTGAAATAATCCAGTCATGGAAAGAAATGCTATATGATTCCCCTTATATGAGGTATCAAACATAGTCAGACTCATAGAAGGAAAAAGTAGAATGATGGTTGCCAGTGGCAGCAGAGAGTGGGAAATGGGTTATTGCTTTTCAATGGATATAAAGATTCAGTCATGCAAGATGAAGAAGTTCTACAGATCTGATTTATAAAAATGTACCTATAGTTAACTATATGTACTGTACACTGAAAAAAATTGTTATTGGGGGTAGATTTCATGTTATGTGTTTTGATCACAATAATAACAATAAAGAGACTTACAGGTGGCAAGTGAAAATGATTAGGTCCCTTATTGTATTCTGCTCTGCTGCCTCTTTTCTAGGTAGAAGTGTCCTCTATTTGGATTCAATGTATTTCACAGAGAATATTGGTTGATTAAATCTAACTATTGATGCTTTAATATTGAATAATCAAATATATATAACTACAGTACTTATAGCCATATAAAATCATTTGCCTACTAATGTAAAAGTCATGCTCTCGAGTTCCTACTACTCTTAGAACTGAGTAGCAGAAACTCAGTTCCAAATATAAAGAATATCAAAGCTGAAACCTTCCTATCACCTAAAGATGGAATAAATTCATGATGACCCAAAATATCAGTTTGGCTTTTATTGGCTTTATATTCTGGTCACATATGGCAATAATAGGTGTTTAATTTTCTAGTTTGACTTTAGTCAGTATTGCAACTTGACGGACATAAGTGCAAATAGACTCTCATTATTTAATCTGCATGATCCTAAAGAACATCGAAGAGCTGGGTGTGGTGGCTCATGTCTGTAATCTCAGCAACTTGGGAGGCTGATGCAGGTGGATCACGAGGTCAGGAGTTCGAGACAACCCTGACCAACATGGTGAAACCCCGTCTCTACTAAAAATAGAAACATTAACTGGGCATGGTGGCACGTGCCTGTAATCTCAGCTACTCAGGAGTCTGAGGCAGGAGAATCGCTTGAACCTGGGAGGTAGAGGTTCCAGTGAGCCTAGATCATGCCATTGCACTCCAACCTGGGTGACAAAGTGAGACTCTGTCTCAAAAAAAAAAAAAAAGAAAAAAATCTAAGAACCATTAATCTTGTTTAGAAAATAAGATGGTAAAAAAAATGTGTACCAAGCTGTTTCAAAGACTTTGAAAATGAAAATCCTAATGGATCAGCAATTTAATGCTCTTTTCTGAGCTTATAAACAATCACTATCTCCTCATATTCCAAAGACTATAAGGAGGACAATGTCATTAGTTGGTGTGACAAGAGTAATAGTCTTTGTCTCCAAGAAACACTTCTTGGATTAGAACACTGTTATCTATATTGCAAACACAAAATCCCTTTGATGGAAGGATTATGAAATGAATACTGGTCTTCAAATTTGGATATAAAATTGGACCTTAGGTTTATCTAGAGTTATTCTTAAAACTGACCTAGCAACGCATGAATAGGTTTTCTTCCTGTAATCTTAAAGGAAGAGTGGGAAGGGAAGTGAGGGAAGGTAGAAGGGGGATGAGGTCATAGTACAGAAAACTGAAAAAGAGGGAAGTAGCTTCAGTAACCAACTATTATAAAAATTATTTCAATCTTTGAGTTGCATGTTCGAACATCTACAAGGGAATTAAAAAACAACAAAATTATGCTACGAGGAAATTCTCAGCAATTGTTAAAAGCACTGTCAGGTTACAATATGATACTAGATCTGAATTCCAACACTTCCCTCCACTAGCTGTGTGACGTTGGGAATATTATTAACTTGTCTAAGCTTGATTTTTTAAACGTAAAAAATGGAGTAATAAGAGTACTGACTTACTGGGTTATTGTTGTCATTAAAATAATGCATGAAAAGTACAAAGTAAAGGCTCAACAAATCTCAGCTCTTAGAAGGAAGGGGATGCTGATGCTGATGATGATAATGATAACATTAGTGTCATCTTAGGCCTCAGGCTAAAAAGTAAAGATTAATATTAATACTTGCTCTTCTACTCACAGCGTGGTTAGTGGTATCTTGACATTATTTGTGTGTGTATATATATATATTATTATTAGGTTGTTGCAAAAGTAATTGTGATTTTTGTTATTACTGATAATGGCAAAAGCCACAATTACTTTTGTACCGACCTATATTTTCTCCGTCTATAAGATTAGTTGCTATTATTGCAATTTTACGAAAGTGGGATATTTTAAAAATACAATGGCATATACTGTGGGAACAGTAGAACAATTAAAATCTTGAGACAAAACTTTATTTGTGATTGTTTATTCACCTTATTCTAGAACACAAGAAGGACAAAACTAATTTCTCAGTTAATCACTAATCTGTAGGGTTTGGACAAATGTAGTTGTGAAAACAAGCCTTTCCAATACCAGTAGAAACCATTCTGTCTTTTCTTCATTTGGATTTCTCTGTATTTGTCGAAACGTTATAAAGTCCTACTTTAAATGCAATCTATTTACTAGCCCATAGACTGAGTGAAGTAATCCTGAACTGGGGGCAGTCTTTTAGAATAGATAGGATCCTCCTTTCCTATCTTCCTGCTCTGAATCACTCCTGGAGGGAAACACACAGAGAAATCTTACTATGCTTCCTGTCTCACAAAAACTCCAGATTCTTAATGCTTGTCTATTTATCATTCTATCATATGCCAGCATGTATACCTATCTTGCTCTCTGTACAAATGAATCCTGGTGTTCTACTTCATTCAATTAAAAATGTATTTAATGATTGCCCACTATGTGTCTTTGCTTTGCATTAGATGCTACAGATAACATGGTTAGACATTATATAGCGTTCCTACTTATAATGAGTTTATAATATAAAAAGTGAGTATTACAGCCAAGTATAATATTATAAATACAAGAAGGGTTTTAGAAGCGTGCAGAAGCAAAACCCAGCTTCAATTTGGGAATGAATAAGGTAGTAATTGAAACACTTGAGGAAGAAGTATCTGAGCTTATACTGAAGGATGACTCAGCCTGACTCGGATGAAATATGTGTGTTTTAAGGACATTGGAGTTTGTGGCAGACAGAGTTCCAGGCCAAGGAAATAGCATGCTTGAGGTTTCAGAGTTGAGAAAAACATGATATATTCAAGGAACCAAAAGAGCTAGTTGGGCTGGAACAGAGAAAGGCAGAGGGAAAGAAAGAATAATGAAAAGAAATGATGCTGAAGAGGACGAGTGTCAGGTCATGAAGGACATTGTCTGCTGTATAAAGAAATGTGTATTTTATCCTACAAACAAGGGGGATTGGCCTTGCAAGATTTTATGTACTGGAGTGAAATGATCAGACTTGTGTTTAAGAATCTGCTGGTGGCAGAATGAAAAAATTAACTTGAGGGGGTCACAACTGAGGCCTTGAAGACATGTGAGAAGATAGTGGTAACTGATCTGGATGAAAATAGTGGCCTGAATTAAGGGAAGTACTGTGAAGTCCGGTAGTGGGAAGGAAATGAGACAGGTATTTAGAGTCAGAGAAAGAATCAGATTTGGTAATTAATTAGGTCTAATAGATAGAGAAAGGGAGGCCTTAAATTCTAGCATGAGCTAGACATAACACAATGCTTTAGAGTAGGAATATTCTTAGCATTCAGTCAATGCTTTCCTTATTCTGAAAAGTCTGAAAAGTCTTAAAAGTCTGTCAATGAAAACAGATAGATTTGAAAGTTCTAGCTTGCCGTGACATTTTTGCGCTAGCCCTGGTACAGTGGCCAAATGTTTATTGAGCGCCTGTTAGATATATAGATTAAGTCAGAATGACTGAGATCTCTTTCTCACAACGGTAACAGTCTTCTGAAAGACACTGACAACTAAGTTAGAGATGGAGCAGGATGAGTGTACAAAGGAGATATTCATGGAACTCTTGATAGGCATTTGCATGTAAAGAAGAGTGCCTTGTCCTAGCTATCTCAAGCAACTGCCACTTACTGTCAATTACATCTCCTGGAATTGGAATTGGACTTGGCTGCCCCATCTATCTCCATCTCTCCACAGTGAGCTCTGTTTAGTTTTTATTATTATTATTTTTTTTGAGACAGAGACTCACTTTGTCACCCAGGCTGGAGTGCAGTGACAAAATCATGGTTCACTGCAGCCTTCACCTCCCCAGGCTCAGGTGATCCTCCCACCTCAGCCTCCTGAGTAGCTAAAACTACAGGCACACGACATCACAGCGAGCTAATTTTTGCAGTTTTCATAGAGATGGGGTTTTGCCATGTTGGCCCATCTGGTCTTGAAGTCCTAGACTCAAGTGATCCTCTAGCCTTGGCCTCCCAAATTACTGGGAGTACAGGCATAAGCCACTGCACCCGGACTGTTTTTGGTTCTTTCTGTACATCAAGTCCACTCTCTTCTCTACCTGCAAATAAGCTTCTTCTCTTATTTCTGCTTTTTCAAAACTTTGTCTTATCATGGTCCATCAAGGCCCTTCTGGCTCTTTTTCTATAACATAAAGTACTTCTTGAGTGAGCTTTGTCAATCACCTCACCTCTCTGTATTTCTTTTATTAAAAATTGTAGAGAAGAGTCTGATAGTCCCATTTAACATTTCACATTCATTGGAACATCAAGGATCCTTGCAAAACTGATGTTTTGGCTGCCTTTGAGCCTTGTGCATACCCCTGGTCTAATTGTATGGCTGGGTTGAAAAAATAAAAGCATATTATAGCCACATGGTCCAGAATTTGACCATGACTGACAAGGATCTGTGCACAGGAAGTGTAGATGAAGGCATATGTGTAGCAGACTTTCTCAGGGTCAGGTTATTCAATACACAGCATGTCAGATCGAAGCAGAGCAGTAAGACAAATGTCCCAGAGTAGATGAGAATTCAGTTGATGCTTGATCAAAAAGAAGGAAGTAGAGAGGTGAAAGGGAAGGATGCACCATTAGGGATAACTTCAATTGCAAAAGCATTAAGGATTGAGAAGCAAGGAAACTTCAGGAAACAGCAAAGTTGGAATGGCTGATTGTTCTTCATTTCAGTCAGCTAAGGACATTTAAACCATTGATTATCACAGTGTTTCTCCAACAGGAGTCTGTGTCTCCCCAGAGAGTGATTCAGTTGTTACAACAGAGTCACAGAGATTAGCAAGTTATAACCTCCTTTCTATTTCCAAGTGAAGAGAAAATAGAAGAGAAAATATTTTGCTTTCCTATTGTATGTTTGTTGATTTCCTCTGGCCGACAGACATGTTTTCATTTTGATGGCTGCAATGGGAATTAAAGTAGCAAGCCAGTCTGACGTTGGGTGTCTCATGTAGACTACTCTATTTTATTGAAAGCAGCTATGCCAACCAGGTCATTCATATAAGAAACATGAACAAAACCATGAGAAATACATAACTGCACTGTGTCAAGTGGAAGGAGAAGATTTGTAAACAAGAAAGTGGGAGAATGTTTCAGCAGCATATTGCCTTGGGACCACTAGCTCTGACATCTTTGCTGACAGCAAGGCTACAAATGTAAGACAAACCACAGCAGCAAGTAGCTCTAAGAGAAGTTGCTCAAGCCCTAAAATGGTCTCCAATTAAAACAAAGGCACTCCAAGAAACATAAGTTTGAGAAACACAGGCACAGAAGTTACAGACCTTATAAACAGTTTCTGGAAAATACTCTCTTAGCCTAGCATAAGGGGATTAGGAAGGAAACACAGGGCCCAGACCTATGTGAATTTTCAGGAAGTTTATAACACCAGAGCAGTAGGTCTGTGACATTAAGAGTTTTCCCTGTGAGATCTGCTCACAGAGCAAGTCTCAGAATAAATACCGAATTAAATGACAATAATCATTGTTGACAGGGAAAGTGTGCCAGCCTTACATCTGGCATTCAGTAACACAACGTAAATTCTCTATCTGTGAAGAGGATTGATATGAAGATTCAGTTCATAGAGATGTTTTTAGTTAATATTTTTGCTTTCAGAAAAGAGTTTGCCTCAAAAGCTTAGGCAACCAACTTCTGTTAGAAAACCCTTTCCTAAAATGGAAAACTGAAGACATTTCAATTATAAACACAGTTTAACATAAAATATTCTAATAACAGCTATTGAAATATGGGCTTTCATTGAACAAAGCTTAGTCTCATCAGTCACATATTATAATTTTGCATTAAGATACATGAGCTTAATTTTGGAAAGAACAGAGGAGTTTAGTGGAGAAGCTTCTTGAATCCGACTCCCTCTTTGACATTCTCATTTGAATGCTTAATAGCCTTCACAAACTTAATATTGCTGAAGTTTAAAACTTCCTACAATTCGATTTCATCCATAATATTGCAAATTCATTTTTCCATTTTCTCAAGCCATAAACTTTTGGAGTCATCCTTGACTCTTTCTGTCACAACTCGTATATAATTCATCCACTCTTTTCAGCTCTCTGTGATTTGCTTGTTTGGTTTTGGAAGTGTACACAAAAGCTAGCGTAAACAATCCCATTCTAGGCCACCATTATCTGTACCTAAACTGAAATCTTTTAACCTGTTTTTCTGCTTCTATTCATGTTCCCTATGATCTTTTTGGCACCCTAAAGGCAGAGATATTTTACAATATTTTTCAAGACATTCTATCTCATTCAAAGTAAAATCCCAGTCTGTACCATGACCTCTAGGGTCCTTCTGCTGGTACTTCTCTGGTTTTATTGTCCTGTACCCTCCCCTTGATTGCTGTACCCCATTTATCCCTACCCTTCAGGTTTTTTCTTTTTTCTGTTCCTTGCACACGCTAAGCATGTGCCTCCCTTAAGTCTTTTCTGTTCTCACAGTTTGAAATACTCCTTTCCAGATATACACATGCCTTACTCCTTCACCTCCTTAGATGTCTGCGCAAATGCTATCTCATTTAAGGCCTTCACTGAACACCCTTAATGAAACTGCAATACCTTGCTTTTCCTTGGTATTTTTACTTCTCTTCCTCTGTTTTCTTTTTTGTGTGGCAGTTATTATCAACCCCATGTTTCAGATATGTATTTTTCTTTGCTTGATTATTTTCCATATACTCGTTAGAACATAAGCATTAGCATAGCAGGAACATAATTTTGTTTATTGCTGTATCTCATTCTTTAGTCGCTACAATAGTACTTGGCACAGAGTGGATATTCATGTTTGTTGACTAAATGAACAAGCGAGTTATGGTTAAATAAATGAATATCTAAAAGGGAAATTCATACGTATGCTAAAATTTTACTAGAGTATTTTCTCCTCTAGTTCAGTGCAACAGAGACATCTAAAGGTATAAAGAATATTAAAAAGGCAAGTCTAACATGGGAATATATTAATGCTTAGTGTAATATTTTCATCAGGAAATATCTACAAGTCTGGGAGTACAGTTCCAATAAGTCTAAGAAGTACATAGCCTAAAATGCAGCTCTACAAATAACTATGTACCTAATTGTTCAAGATAAATACAAATTTGATTATGGAAGTTTGAAAACAATTTTTTTGTTTGAATAATTTTATAACTGGTGTTTACCAAGTGGAAATGAAGTGCACGCAAAGTGCAGTGTGAAGCTACACATACAAAAGGCAAAACACATCCTTGCCTTCAAAAATTTTTCATTTGTTGAGGTGACAAAACGTAAAGCACCTAAAGCTATTGAGAAGCAACATACCTGTGATAGTTAATATCGAGCGTCAACTTGATTGAATTGGAAGATGCAAAGTATTGTTATTGGGTGTGTCTGTGAGGGTGTTGTCAAAGGAGATAAACATTTGAGTCAGTGTACCGAGAGAGGCAGACCCACTCTCAGTCTGGGTGGGCACCGTCTAACCAGCTGCCAGCGCAGGTAGAATAAAGCAGGCAGAAGATGCAAAGAGCAGACTGGCTGAGTCTTCCGGCTTTCCTCTTTCTCCCATGCTGAAGGCTTCCTGCCCTTGAACATGGAACTCCTAGTTCTTCAGCTTTTGGACTCTTGAACTTACACCAGTGATTTGCCAGGGGCTCTTGGGCCTTTGGCCACAGACTGAACTTTTGGCTTCCCTACTTTTGAAGTTTTGGGACTCGGACTAGCTTCCTTATGCCTCAGCTTGCAGACGGCCTATTGTGGGATTTCACCTTGTGATCGTGTAGGTCAATCCTCCTAAATAAACTCCCCTTCATATATACATCTATCTTATTAGTCCTGCCTCTGTAGGTAACCTTGACTAATACCGTATCTGAATATTATAAAGAAAACATGATAAAGAAAATTAAACCAATAAATTCTAATGAAGCGTTAAATAAAGAAATTAACAGATACATCAGATATATTTTGAGTCCATCAAATAATGATACACATAGCAGAGCAGCCTGTGAGAATAAATAGAGAATAGGAGAGGAAAACAGTGTATTCATTGGTTCAATAAGCATTATTGAGCACTTACTCTATACCACACATTATGTTAGGCACTGTGGTCAACTTTGGCAGTGGCAATATAAAAGGAAGGAAGGAAATGCATATGATTAACCTTATTTAAGCTTGTGTAGATTAAATCACGTATTTGGAAATTACTTTAAAATTTATTTTTTCTAAATATGATTCATCTATTGTCTTTAAAGCCATATTGCCATATTTTAAACTATTTTTGAGAGAGATTGTTAGTAAGTTTATTCTGAAACCTTACATTTTAATTCAACTGAAAAAGCTGCCATTTCTAAGCTAGTATGAATGGAAAGTGCATACATGAAATTTTGCTTTTACAAAAACATGTACACTCTCACTTTAAAAAAATCTGTTGTTTTTAAAACTGAACTAGTTTAATGGAAAGGTATTTTTATAAGTTTTTGAAAACAAATTTATCCAATCTTATAATTAAAAGGCTGCATTTATGCCACATTTCATTTGATGTAAACTCATGTTTACAATTAATTTCAGTTAATATCTCAGTTATACAGTTTTGGCTTAAGAGTACAAGTGTGTTTAAGCTAGTTTAGTTGAGAATTCATTTATGTGAGCTCCATTTATGCAAACTCATGTATCCACAGTAGTTTTAGTTAGTCTGCCATGCTAAGGTTATTAAAATTGATTATCATATTTAAAAACCAGTTCCGATGAAAATTTTAGAATTCTCTCTGTTTTAGAAAAACTGAAATATTTAATCTATTTTTAATTATAATTTATGTTCCCAGGCTACTCTTTATTGGAATGCATGTATCCAACATATTAGATGAAATTTACTGGATTTCAAAGGTATATTTAACAAAGTTTGGTGAAAGAGCAGATATGGAAGGTGAAAGACAAGAAGTCAAGATTGACTTCTTGTCTTTGACAATTTATTTATTTATTTATTTTTTGAGACGAAGTCTCGCTCCATTGCCCAGGCTGGAGTGCAGTGTTGCAATCTTGGCTCACTGCAAGCTCTGCCTCCCGGTTTCATGCCATTCTCCTGCCTCAGCCTCCTGAGTAGCTGGGACTACAGGTGCCTGCCACCACACCTGGCTATTTTTCGTATTTTTAGTAGAGACGGGGTTTCACCGTGTTAGCCAGTATGGTCTCGATCTCCTGACCTCCTGATCCACCTGCCTTGGCCTCCCAAAGTGCTTGGATTACAGGTGTGAGCCACTGCACCCGGCCGACAATTTATGATTAAGTAAAATAATTGCTTTCATTAAAAATATAGTTTTTGGTGTCATAAATAATACGCGGTCATATTATGATGTCAATTTTTAATGGGATGCCACTTAGGGCTTTCATGGCATGGAAAACTTTTATTTTTTTTGTAATTACTTTTCATCTTGTTTTAGTCATACATTTTCTCTTCCTAATGCCTTTTTAATGTTATTTATTTTCTCATTGGTCTCTGTTCTCCTTCTAGTAATGGTTGCTATTCATTCTGATGGAGTTGAGTATATCTCTAAGGTTGGCTCATAGACAACAGGTAAACATTTCCTTGGTGTCCAGCTTCATATTTTTAACTCTTTGCTGAAAATCTTCTTCAGAGCATCCATGAGTGACCTTGAGAATCCCTGAAATCAAGGTGGCAAAATTATATCTAATTGTCCCCCAAAGCTTCTCTTTTTTTAATTATTTGTCTCCATCACCACATCCTCCATCATGTGGCCCCCAATAAGTTGCTCAGTCTAAAGACACTTTGGCCTCTCAAAGTGGTGGGATTACAGGTGGCAGCCATCAGTCCCAGCCAAATATGTATTAAATGAGCAAATTACCTTCCAACAGAATAAATTGCATAGTTTGACCTCCAAAATCTTCCAGGAACAATGACTACCCAAACCTTTAATTCATTTCAATTAAATTCAATGAATTACATTCAATTTAACCAAGATTTACTGTCTATAATTTTCAAGGCTTAATTTTCTTCTGTAATCCTTTCCATTATTTACTCCTAATTAAACCATTTTTCCAATGAGCCGTTTTTTTTTTGTTTTTTTTTTGTCTGTACTATAAGACCATCTGTGAAATATACTTACCTGCATCTCTACCTCTTCAAATCCCATCATATCTGCTAAGGCTCAGTTTAACTACAACCTCCTCCATGAAGGCTGATTTGATTTAATTATTAGTCCATAGCAATGTCTTGATCTTTCTGCTATAATAGTTCCATACTAGGAACTTGATATCTTTTGAGCTGTACTTTATTATTTGTAGTCTTTGTCTTTTATTTCTTACTAGATAAGCACTGATTTCTCCATTTTCTTCATTATCTAATTCAAAGCCTTGTATGTTTATTGAACTGAATATTAATTTGTGTTTAAGATGAAAAATTAAGAATGTAGCCTGGTCTTTAAAATCCAAGTGGGCAGTGCAAATGTCTATGCCTACTGAACATGAAATTATTGTGCTACAGACCATCTGCTGAGAAGTAAGAAGATTCAAAAGCATTTCAGTGTTATTGTCCTAGATATAAATTAATAAATTTCTCCTAGAGGTCACTAAATGCAATGGCAGCAAGCTTTTCCTTATGTATTTCAAAGAATAATCTATGCAGAAAAAAATTTTATTTCATAATTTAGTGACTAAAAGTCAAATATGTTTCTTTTGAATTTAAAATTGTCTTAGCTTATTAAGTCCCTGTATTCTCTTTTATAAACAGTTGCCATGGAAACAGCATTTTAGATGTTTTGTGTTCCCCTAAATGTCACATCTGCTATCATGCTATATATAACAGCGTCTCAGACGCTGATACAGATACAGACATCTTTACTGCTTATGAAATCCAAATTAATATTTTATAATATGAATATGCTATCCTTTATACTGATGACTAATATTTGAAAATCATTTGAGAAACAGTAAGACATTTTTGACTTAACGTATTTAATGCAGATAACTCACAATCTGAAAAACTGAATTATTTTTGTTTTACTAAATTGTTATTTTCAAGTATTCAGCAAGTTGCCACATGGTTCTGTTATTTTGAAGTGTCTTGTGAACTTGCAGTTGTCTTTTAGATTTACTCATGTAAATAACTGCCCCTTCAAGTTATGTCAGTTCTGTTAAGGGCCTTCACTCTTCCTTAAATTCCTGCTTTAGCCTTTGTACTTTTCACCTACACAGTGAGATGATGGAATCCTTCCATTCACCCCCATTCTGCCATATAATTATGCTCTTAATCCTTTTCAGAAAGACATTGACTTAGCTGTTTATTTTTCTTTCAGACAAAGAGTATGTCATCATCACCAGGTAAAATGAATAGGAGCCAAAGATTAGATGTGAAGAATCCTGACTGGCAGTGGTTGTGTTGAAATATGAGTTTTCACCATTCAGAGATATCAGCAAGAATGAATACCTGCAGGGCCTTTTCTTTAAAATCAATTATGTGGCCAATAGCACAGATTCATATTTTTAACCTGGGTCAGCAAATCTGTTATTATTCAAAATCCTTCTTTTAACCTGGTGTCTGCCCTGGAGTGAATCTTCTGGAATGTGAGAACTGCACCTTTCCCTGCAGCTAGTTCCTACTACAGGGTCCACATGGTCGTAGGTATTTTAGGAAAGACTGTGCATTTAAATTAGTCCAGAATTAATTATTCCTTCTATGAGTGGCTTTCTGAGTGAACAGAATTGATTATCAATTATATTTACTTAGGTAACAATCATCATATGAATACTTTCTGGGGAAACTCTGTGTTCGAAAAAAATATGATATTAAGCAAGTTTTTAGCACAGTAAGGTATGTAAGATGAAGCCAAATAGCAGAGTAAATCAAGACTTGATAAGCATCACAAAAATATTCAAAAAAATTCTTGGGAATTCAGTGGCTTATTTCTGACTGAGAGATCATGGAATAGCATGAGCATTGAGGTAATGAATAGCCTTGAGGCTTGAGAAGATATTGATGTCAATTACAGACTTGACAAGTCAAGAAGAATTTATGGTTAAGAGGATATCCTTTTAGATGTCCTTTTCATCATGTTAAGTTTGATTTGCTCATGAAACATTCAGGGAGAGCTCCCCAGCCTGCAGTTATAAAGTAAAGCTGGATCTCAAGGAAAAAAATTAGGAAAAAATATGAAAATGTGATGATAAGCTACACTGACACACTGAAACTTTGGAGACCGCTAGATCATGAAAGAGTGGTATCAAGATTGATGAGAAGATAGTGTGATGGTTTTTAAGGAAATGGAGAACAAGCAAGCAGCCAAAAAAACAACAACAGAAACAAAAACAAAACTGAAAACCCATACAAACTTTGGAAATGTATAGTAAAGAGAAGGTGAAGAAATTAGAATGAAAATAATGAGAGTACAGTATGTAAGATATGAACAAGAGATGTGGAACCTTATAGAAAGGAAAGGGTTTGTCAATCATATCAACTGGAGGATAAGGATTAAGACATGACTAATAATACATTTGGATGTTTGGTGATGTTTCACATATCAGATTTCCTGCAGTTCAGGGGAGAAAAGATTGTATAGAGCTACAGTTTAAGTAGAAAGTAGTTTAAGGAGAATGTATACATTATCATTTGAAAAAGTTTCGATGGAAAAAGAAAAATGTAATAGACTTGTGTGAGTAGCAGAAATTGGAAGACCATGGGGTTCAAGACAAAACTAAAGATGACAGTCTTATATTTTAAATTTCTGACTTCTAGCTGTAGTATGTAAATATGGCCTGGTTTATGATTTTCCTGTGATCTGTGTCATTCTAGTATGGTTATTCTTTTGTGAGGGCAGGGTTTACATGATCTCATATAATGGTGCATTCTTAACAGACCACAAGAGATCTTAATTCCGGACCTATGGCTGCAAAGAGAGACAAGTTCTCCAAGTGTGTCAATATAAGAAATTTTAATATGGCCTTAAGTAGCTAAGAGTGTGATAGCACTCACGACCCCTGTACTTTACTGAATATTATCACTTTATAGCCATTTCTTTGATGAATGCTTAGAAGAATTTATCTTCGTGTTTCTATGCTCAGCCTTTGATTATAAGAATTCAAGATATTTTTCAATGGGAATACAGCAAATATCTCTACCAGAGACATATTTTTGATGTTAAGAAATCTATACAATGCAGCACACACACACATAAAAGGCATATTCAGGGAATATGGGCAGAAAAAGGAAGGGAAACCTCCCATCAGACTTTTTTCCTATTTTGCTGATACAACATACAAGATTTCAATTAAAATCAAGTAAAATTTTTTCCCAGGCTTCAGGCACATTAGAGAATCAAGAAAATTTTTAGAACTTTGGTGAAGAATTTTTTTAAAAGCTTAGAAAAATGGCTTTATGAAGTCGACTTGCCCTCTCTGCAACCTGAAAACAGCTCCTTCCCTCTTTGAAGCTTCCATCAGGCTCACAGCCAGGTGTGACACAGACCTCATTCCTCTTGCTGAGATCTGCTCTCTTTGTGTTTGTGCTTCAGGGCATGTTTCAAAACTGATAGATACACCAAGTTCTTGGTTCAGCCTGTCTTTAAAAAACAGACAATTTATAAATGAGCTATCTATCTCAGCCCTGAGAAAAAAAATACTTGTTGGATCATTACTGATGGAATGTTCTCATCTTCAGTTTTCTGTATAATATATTTTGCCCAGTTCCTAAACCTTGACTCATGAACTGGATTTTATAAAAAAGGAAAAAGAATGAGCAATTAGCTAAAATTGTTTCTTTGATTTATCCAGTCTGTTAAAGAAAGTATTGGAGACCTTTAAAAATCTACTTTTGGAGAAAGGACTTTAAAAGGTGTGATTCAAAATCCATCCTGTATGTATACATTACATAAATTCTAACAGTCCCCCATTGCTTGAGACTCGAGAGGAAAAAAGGCCATGATATAAAATACTCTACACTTCTGCTTTTGATATACCAGAAAGAAGGTTCCAGGAAAGTATTTAAAGGTTAAAATGCGCATAAATTGAAAATCAAGGAAAATAAAATGAGCTTTGCAAAAAATTCAAATAATATTTTGTTTGAAATGCTTTCTAAAATGGAAAAAAGATACAGTTTCTTTTTTTGCTTTAAAAGGAATGAAATGAGATGGAAATACTTTAGACCATTTATGATAAGAAGCGGGTTAAGTCACAGCTAACTACTAGCGAGTTTTACTAAATCTCTTGAATTATAGGAAATTAGAATAGCTTTAAAACTCTGGTTGCCTTGCCTGATACGACTGCCATGAGAACTACAGATTTGTTTGCTTCTACAAACTGATAACGTTGTTAATTTATTTTCAAATACATTTTTCTAATATTATCTATTGTAATGAAAATCTAAGTTTTATTTTTACATAGAAACAAGATCTCAAATGGAGCAGGGTTAATTCCATGGAACTTAGAGAATTATTTTTATAATGGCTTCTACACTGTTATCCAGAGTGTTTTTTATATGAATGTTTAGACAATGTTATTGTTGCAGAGGCTGAATTGTTGCTTTTGAGCAGTGGCTCCGCAGGATTCTGTTGTGAGACATGTTTCAATCACATAAACGTGCATTATGAGGCAGAATCTTATCACTACAGAATATGTTATTCAAACCTACATATTGTTAAGGAAAACCAAAAACCTTTTTCAAATGTACCAAAGTGTAATGAAGGTGTCATCTGTAAACTCCAACCACTACCTAATATCACTTATCTCTATTAGAGGCTCATTATTATAATTATTTAAAATGTTTAACTGCTTGAAATTTCCAAAACTTTTGAAATGAAGGATGATATTTTGATTCTAGTCATTGGAAACTTTGTCATGGACATTAATTTAGGGAATGCCTCTAAGATTAGTTATGAAGTTTTAAGATTCTAAATAAATTTCTGACCCTAAACAGCACAGACATTCTTGGCAACAAGTCTAACATGAGATCTATAAAAGAAAAAAAGTAAAAGCAGAAATCATTGTCTAAATTTCATGTATTTTTAATTTTTAATCTCTCTCTTGCTAATATTGAAAAGCTATTAGAGGCAAAAAAAAAATTCCAGTAACAATTTAAAGAAAGATGTTTTTCTCACTTCAAAACTTTCTTTTGTTAGGCACATTTTTTGCCTTTTAGATATTTATATTTTGGAGCTTCTTTCAATTCATTTGGTTCATGAGGTTTCTTCCTGGATTCTTAACTATCTTAATAAATCTTCACTTGATTAAGTTTAATGAAAAAGTTTACAGTGCTTTCTTAACTAAATATATCACAGCTTTGTTACCCAAAGTTTCTGAAACTAAAGTCCAGCTTTGGATATCATAATTTGAGTGAATAAAGGAAAAGATTTGTAAATTCAACAAAGATGGACTGAGTAACTATTGTGTTCAACATTTTTTGTTTAATGCCGCAAGTGCAAATCAAAAAATAGTCACACAAGAAGCTTATCAGGTATGTAACTGGGGCATTGTATCAGAGAAACAAGTCAGAATGAGCTAACTGCCATCATATAAGGGTTTTTAAATGATTGAAAGGATTTGAAAAGACAAATCTGAAGGAAGTGAAATTTGAACTGGTGGTCTTTAGAAATAAGTAGAATTTTGACATGATGTCTGGGAAGGACAAAGAGGTAGCAGAGATTCCTGGTAGTGGATGAAGCATGAGTAATATCTCAGAAGAGGAAAATGATGGGGCACATTGGTAGTTGAGCCTAACTGGATTATTGGATATTCATTGGGATCACCAGGATATAAAGCTGGAAGGTGAGAAAAAGTCCACCTGGTAGAGGATTTAAATATTCAATTATATGTACTCAAAGATGTAATTGAGTGCATTAAAGAGAGACCTAGTAACTTCAAAAAAATAAAAATAGGCCGGGCGCGGTGGCTCACGCCTGTAATCCCAGCACTTTGGGAGGCCGAGGCGGGCGGATCACGAGGTCAGGAGATCGAGACCATCCTGGCTAACACGGTGAAACCCCGTCTCTACTAAAAATACAAAAAATTAGCCGGGCGTGGTAGTGGGCGCCTGTAGTCCCAGCTACTCGGGAGGCTGAGGCAGGAGAATGGCGTGAACCCGGGAGGTGGAGCTTGCAGTGAGCCGAGATCGCGCCACTGCACTCCAGCCTGGGCGACAAAGCAAGACTCCGTCTCAAAAAAAAAAAAAAAAATAAAATAACTGGGCACTGGTGCTTTCAGTGGATTAGAGTAGAAAGGCCTGCAGGCAAAAGGGCAATTGATGAGGATTTGCAGTAAGCATTGTAGTTTAAGTGGGATTGAAAAGCATTGTGGACATACACTCTACAGACTTTTCAATTACGTGAACATGGTCAACAATGGACAAGTCAAAAATGATAGTGTTTTGACTGGGTGAATGAGCAAATAGAGGCATCTTTAAAAGAAGTAGATTAGAAGGAGTAGTCCCCTCTGAGAGACAAAGTGCAGTTTTCTTTGGTCATGTTCAGTTTGTGGTTGCAGTGGAGGCATCCAGGAGACAAGGAGTAGCATTCTCCTTAAACTGTATATCTAGAACTTGGGAAAGAGGACATTTGGAGCAGACCCATGGATGAGGGGGTCATTTCTGTAGGTAAGATAGCTAAAGGCCATAAAAATAGATGAGAACCTAAGAGCTAGGGCAAGGAGTGAAAAACATGCATACTGAGAGTATTTCTCATACTCTGAGAAATATGTTTAAATGGAGGTGGGGTGAGAAAAAGTGGACATACATAGCACTCAAAAAAGAAATGGCAGGCCAGGCACAGTGGCTTATGCCTATAATCCCAGCACTTTGGGAGGCCAATGCAGGAGGATAACTTGAGGTCAGGAGCTTAAGACCAGCCTGGGCAACATAGTGAGACCCCCTCTCTACAAAAAATAAAAAGAAACTAGCCAGGTGTGTTGGCATGCACCTAGAGTCTCAGCTATTCAGGAGGCTGAGGTGGGAGGATTGTTTAGCCCAGGAGTTCAAGGCTGCAGTGAGCTATGATCATGCCAGTGCATTCCAGCCTGTCCCCAATTAAAACAAATAAAAACAAAATACAAAAAGGAAATGCTAAAATCATTTGAAAAAAAATCAAATGATCTTCTGTCATAGAGGCCAGGGAAAGATAAACTATAGAGAGAATAAGGTTGGAAAGAACTGGGAAAATCCTTATGGCTTGGAGATTTGGA
This sequence comes from Gorilla gorilla gorilla, assembly GCF_029281585.2. Taxonomy (NCBI): domain Eukaryota; kingdom Metazoa; phylum Chordata; class Mammalia; order Primates; family Hominidae; genus Gorilla; species Gorilla gorilla. Next base: position 177,576,296 of record NC_073227.2, on the reverse strand, counting down.
AGCTGCAGGTACATTAGCAGGAGGAGCTTTACTAGATAAACAGAGGAGAAGACAGCATAGGAAAGTAATGGAAAGAGGGAGTGGTGTGGTGCTAGGAGTATTGGAGGTCAATACCTTTCAGCTAATTTGATGAAGGAGAAAAAAGACTGAGCTTGAAGGAACAGCAGAGCTGAAGGGTTGCATGAATCTACTTATTGGATGAAGACACCTGAGCATTTAGAAAGACAATGCATAAGAAAGTCACAGAGTTAGAAGATATAATAGAAAGTATAGTTTAATAACAAGTTTTTAAACAGTGAGAGACACAGAGTACAGGAAGATGAACTGTATATTAGAATACCATTTCTTTTTCAGAGAGAAAGTGAATATAAAGAGGTGTGTGTGTGTGTGTGTGTGTGTGTGTATTTGTAAATTAAATGGATAGTTTTTTTCTGTGTTAGTTGATGGCCCTATGCAAGAGACCTCAATCTCAGTAAAGTAGGGCATAAGGTCCTGCTGATTTTATTGTGATCTGCATAAGGCTGATGATTTGTGGACAAGGTTTTTAAAGGTGATATAAGAAGCATCAGCCCAGGGCCACACTGAAGATATGTTTTTTCTTGATTTTTATTATTATTATTTTCCACTTCATTAGGGTTACAAGCTTTTGATTATGCCACAGCATATAAATAACAAGTGAATTTTTTAGTGAATCCCATTAGTGAAAACAAAGAGATAAACATTTACTGATAAAGATACTGATTTTTTTTTCCTTTTGCTAATTTTGGTCAGACTTTAAAAATATTTTTTGCTTGAGTTTGTTTTGTGCATATGTTCTTTATGTAATTATTTAATCCTTAGAATGGATGAAGTCACATATTACCAACATTAAAACAATTAGCCATATAATATATTATGGTTATCCATTTAAATAAATGCTCCATGTATATGTATATCCATATATAACATGTCCTTAGAATCTATCATAATTATTCGTTCATATTATATGTGGTATCTAAATTAATTTGACTTCCCAAATCAGTTAATTGCTATGATCAAAATGGCCATAATTTAAATATTGATAATTACCATGATAATTTATCAGGTACTTATAAAGAATGCTATTAGATATGTTATAGTCAAGAGACTTTATTAAAGGTTTTAAAATTTGGACTTGAAATTACTATACACATACACAATATGTTAATAGGTAATGAGAATATATATATAAGATCTAAAAATAATTTCTTCTTGACCTTTGAGTTACAAATGGTTTGATACTCTTACACTTTCCAAAGACAACATTTACACTTTAAATATTGATTGAACCATAATTTACAGAATCAGCATAAAAAATTTTTGTCAATATTTACAAATATCCAGTTCTCTTCTACTCCTTAAGTTACAGTTGTCTATATTTTATAGTCTTCCCTGTATCTAAATAGATCAATGTGATTAAGTTTTGGTCCATGTAACATGAGGAAAAGTGACATACTCCTGCATTTCCATGCCCAGACATGAAACATCCTATATAATCTCCCATGCTTTTTCTCTAGTTTGCTGGGTTCTTAAGCAAAGATCATCCTATGCAATTTGCCATGCTTTTTCTCTAGTTGATTGGGTTCTTAAGCAAAGAACTCTAAGAAGTTGGAGATAGAAGGATATCAAATCTCTGATACACTGTTTGGAGAAGAACCACCTACAAGAAACAGTGGATGAAGCTCATTGACTTTGGATTTTGTGCTAAACGAGAAATAAACATTTCCCATACTAAACCACTGTAATTTTAGGGTTCTTTATTAGAACAGCTAGCATTGCTTATCCTGATTTAGACAGAATATCTCAGTAAATGAATTCAGTTTGTTACAGAAAAAGAGCTTTTATTTTAGCTTTTCTAAACTGAAGACCTTTAAATAATGTTTATCCCTAAAATAAGCCCAGATATTATGGGAAAAAATAAAGTTAAACATATAGGGCTTCCTGGAATCTAATAACGTAAATTTTCAAGAAGATGGCCATGGAACACTTTGATATAAAGGCGTCTTTATTAATATCTATCAGAACAACATCCTCCAAAAACCAGTTTTCAATAAGAAAATGGTGATAAAGAATTTTACTAGGCAAGTTTATTAAAAGCTTAACTGTTTTTAATGGAGCATAATATTTACTTATACTAAATATACTTTTCTGACACTATCTTGGAAATACAAATTGTATTGAAAATATTTTTATCATGTTTTTAAATGATATACAATACTAAAATATGAAGCGATTCCTTTAAGTAAGTTGTATACAGTGCAGCCAGATGATAAAATTTAAAACAAACCAATAATACTAAGACCTAAAGAAGCACGTTGTAATCCAGAAGTGGAATGAGCCATCACAGCCGACAATATTCATGCAAAGAACATTCATATCTTCATGTATTCCTCACATTATCCAAGATGTTTTCAGTATTGTTTTAAACAATTTTATTTCTCAGTGATTAAAGAGAAGATAGATAAAAATAACGTAACCATATTTTCTATTTTTAATTTTGTGATTTTTTTCCTGAACTTTCCTTTGGACAGCAAGATAATACCATTTCTATACTTAACACTATGTCACTGAATGTGCCCCCTGCCACATGCTGACACCTGCGTAAGAGAATAAAGAATCATTCAGCCAATTAAAAGAGACAATTCCCTCCATTCCAGTTATAGTCAATGTGCAGTTTTAATGAAAACAGCTAAGAAGTATACAAATTAATTCTGATATCTTCTTATCATTGACTGACTTTTGTCTAGAGGAGAAAAAAGTTTTACTTTGTAAACTTCCTCTAATGCGATAGTTCCTCAGTTGCAGATTCAGGGAAAAATACTATTTCAACTTAAAAATAGCACTCTTCCCTCTTCCTTTTAAGATAACATATTTCTTCTCTGTGTTTTATAGGCTTTTCCAAGGATTTTCTTTTTCTGTGAAGTTTTTTCAACTCTCATATCTTTGAATTCACAAGTTAAAACTAATTTGTAATTTAAATGGATAAGTCCTGATAGTAAATACTCGCTAAACTTCGTAGTACTTTTCAGTGAGATAAGAACAGAAAGCAATGATAGGGCTGAGGGAGAGAGAAATTGTAAGAATACTAACCACAGGTAGTTAACTTGTACAGATATCACACAATAATAATTTCAACATTAATTTCAACATTTCTTCTTCTAATTTGAAGATTTGTGCATGTTGAATTAATCATGTCGATTTAATTATTAATTCAACGTGCACAAATTGTCAAATTACAAGAATAAATGTTTCAGATATACCAGTAGACACTGCAAAGAACACTGATGCAAAATCCGTCTGCAGAACAAGGTCAGTTCAAAGTCTTATTATAATCAATGTTGCTATTTGTAGCTTAGCTCGATTGCAACTTGAGGTGAGATAGCAGTTTCTCATCATTTACACATTACACATCAAAAATTTACACATTTTCTGCATAGCTTGCTTTTTAAAAAGTCATATTGCATTGTAAATACTAAAACCAAAGAGAGAAACCAAGGGCATGCTGTTGTCCTTAATCAATCACAGTTACTGTTAACCATTATAAATACCAATATTAATGTCCAATACTTTATTGTGCTCCATCACAAACATTTTATTTTAAACCTGAGTAGACATTGTGCTAAAAAGTTAACAAGTGCAAGACAAGTAATAGAGGTAAAATTCTAATTCGAATTAGCAAAGGAATTTATTGACATTCAGTCTAGAAATTAAAACTTAGTTTAAAAAATGGTAGTTTAAAAACTTAGCTTAAAAATTGCATGATTAAGAGAGTTGAGGACTTGAACTTCAACACTGATAAAGTTAGAGATTTTTAGAGTTGAAAATAAACTATTAGCACCAATCTCCTAGTTAGTAACTGAATCACTCTGTAATGTCTCCCCAAGTAGTCAGAGAGACTTCATCAATACCTGAAGGTTTCCTCCTGATATGGTTAGGGCTTGTTTCCCCACCCAAATCTCATCTTCAGTTGTAATCCCCAGGTATTTATGGAGAGACCTGGGAAGTGATTGGATTATGGGGGTGGGTGCCCTCATGCTGTTATCATCATAGTGAGTGAATTCTCATGAGATATGATGGTTTTATAAATGGTAGTTTTTCCTGCACTGACACAAACTTATTTTCTCGTGCATTCTGCCATAATTGTAAGTTTCTAAAGGGCTTCCCAACCATGTGGAACCATGAGTCAATTAAACCTCTTTTCTTGGTAAATTACCCAGTGTTGTGTATGTCTTTAAAGCAGTGCACGAACAGACAAATACACCTCCATAGGGAAAATACATTTATCTATTTCATTGGGGGACAGCTACATTTGTTTAAAAATTTCTTTCTTTTGTTGAATCTAAATTTTGCCCTACTTTTTCAACATTTAATGATTCTCAGTTTGACTTCAGGAAAAACTGAGGAGGAATCTAATCCATCTTGATTAGCATGTCTGAAGACAGAGGTATGGTACACTGAAGTCTTCCATTCTCCAGATTAAATTGTCCCTTTCTTTAAAACAATTTATCTTATAACATGCCTTACTGTCTCAGGAAAACAACCATTCTCTTGTGTATGCTCTCCTGTTTGCAAAGCACTTTTCAAATGGATGATCTAGAATTTGATCCAACACTCCCAGTGTAGTTTGACCCAGGCAATGTTTTATTTGGTGCTTCTCTGGTGCTACAGATGGAGCACTGTCTTCCTTGGGAGACACATTAAATAGAGGAATATTGAGCTTCCAATTATGTTAAACTGCACTATTAAGCCATCCATCTTTTTATAATACTTATGAAGTTGAATTATTGGCTTGAAATGCAAAAATGTTAAATCTGTTAAATTTCATTTTCATTGATCTGGTCAATTGTGCCAGACCACTGATTCTTTTTGCCCATCTCTGACAACTAATAAAAGGGTTAGAAAACTATGGCCTGTGGGCCAAATCCAGTTCACTGCGTGTTCTGTAAACAAAGTTTCATTGTAACACAATCATGCTCATTTGTTTATAAACTGTCTATGGTTGCATTTCTGCTGTAACAGGGAAGTACTTATGACAAAGACTGTATGGCCTACAAAACTTAAGATATGTACTCTCTTGTCATTTACAGAAAAAGTTGTTTACAACTGAATTGGTATATCAGCTGTCTCTTCCTGTTTCCTGCAGATTTAGTGATAATTCATCTATCTTCTCATGAAGACTGTGGATTACAAGGTCAGTCCACAAACTGGACATTCATAAATAATAATGAATTCATTAATTTGCATTAATTCATTTCACCTGATGTGATGGCAAATAATTAAACTGTCATCTAGCCCACATTTCCTGCTGTCATGAAGAAATACTTTCCTGAAACTCAGATATGCTTTCTGCTACTCCTAGGCACAACAGTTCAGTAATTTAAAACTGGAAATGGCTTAACTGAAATGACTTCTTAGTGAAACCATGTTTGCTCTTAGAATTCATCAACTTCCTAAGTGCTTGGCTAGCCTATTTTTTCCCCAAATTATATTTCTCAGAAATAGTACTTGTAGAACTTGAATAAAGAGTTTCAAAGTCAAATAAGTTGATGAAATGCTACATTCTGCATTCCATATATTTTGTTTTGAGTTACAATACACATTAGCATACTCAAAGGTCTGAGAAATTATATAGTAAATACACTGGTTTTAGATGATTTCAACACATTCTTTCCCCACATTACTTAACCATAGAGCCTCCCTTTCTTATTATTCGGAAACTTTGGTGGAAGAAACTTTAGAAAAATTTGTAAATTCCTATGAGGAAGAATTTTAACACAGCCTCAGATGCTGAAAAACTATTTCTTGTGGGCTTTTAGATATTTGTGGACAATAAGCAGGAATAGTTTGAATTATGAGAATATCTCAGAATTTATAGTTCCATTTTAAGAATGAATGTTGGTTTTGTTCTGTTTTACCTGAAGTTACTAGGCTGGATTTACATTTTTAGTATTGATACAAGAGTGAGTAATATCCTCTGATTTTATAAGAGCAGTTAATTACCATGGAAATAACAGGCATAAACCAAAGGAATAAAACATAGTAACAATATGAAACTTTCCATGAGGGCCAGAGCTATTTCTGACTTATTTGTATATGTGCAATTCATTACCTTGCAAGTAGTAGGTACTCATTACATTGTTGGATGAATTAAGTAAAGGCATGCATTTTTAACTATCATGGTCCTACTAATTTTCCATTCAATATATGTGTTTCTACATTACTGGTATGGTAGAAAAATTTCATTATTTTAAATTGGCTTTTCTATCAAAGTGTATAAATAAAAACCAGAAATCGCCAAATTGAAAAAATAAAACGAGTGTTACTCATTCTTCAAGAAGCAAAAAGTCCCATTTGATACAAACAAAGCAGTTATATTCAGTGTGTCTACACAGCCTTTGGGGGCAGGGCTTGAGGATCAATAACCATCAGGCTGTATGATTTTTTTAGGCTGAAATTTAAAACATACATAAATGTGGAGCATAAAATGAGAAATAAATATGCAAATGTCTTAGATAAGGATCTACAGATTTTTATGAAGAGTTGCTTTGGGGAATATAATTTTAGTAGTTTACTTTTAGTTACATATTTGAGTACACTATTTTAGAACGTATTTTTAAACATACAGTTTTAAAATATTTATCAGTCACCATTATACCTTTTAGAAAACCTCTCTAATGGGGAAATCTATCAAAACTTTCTTCTAAGAAATATTATGATTTTTTTTATTATACTTTATAAGTTTTAGGGTACATGTGCACAACGTACAGGTTAGTTACATATGTATACATGTGCCATGTTGGTGTGCTGCACCCATTAATTCGTCATTTAACATTAGGTATATCTCCTAATGCTATTCTCTCCCCCCTCCCCCCACCCCACAACAGGCCCCAGTGTGTGATGTTCCCCTTCCTGTTTTTTAAGTTCTTTATGAAATGGTAGTAACTTTTCAAACCACCTATGGACATTTTAAGTGTCGTGTTCAAATTTTAATGGAAATTTATTTGTTACTTATTTGAATCTGAATTGTTTAGTGAATATATGTGGTTGAAGAATTTTGTTTGTTTTTGTTTTTATTTTAGAAACTATGCTAGAGGCTGTTGTAAGAGGACTGTCCCTTTTGACAGGCCATGACATCTGACACTCCATTGGTCCTTAAGGTGAATTTGACTAAGTGTTTGGTTAAATCAAAATGCTTGTTATAACATAGTCCTGTTATGACAACTCTTTTCTTAAAATAAAAACCCCTTATTGGCTTCTAGAAATCACCATTTTTCTAAGAATTATTTAGTAACTCTTATTTTACTTTTTATCCTTATATATTATATTTCCCCCCTCAGTATTGGGCTTTGTCATTTTACTATGGCGAGGATTTTATTTCCACCTTAAATTTTATTTTAAACTCCTTTGACAAATTTCCAACAAATTGGTTAAAGCATGTAATATTATTAGCAGTTTATACGTTGGTTTCTGTTCTAGATTACAATCTCCTTCATTTCAGCCTCATACTTCATCTTTATTTGCATCAGCATTCGTTCATGGTATCTTGCAAATGGTAGTTTTTCAAATGTATTTTTTAATGATTAAGAAATGACACATATACATAAAACCTCTTGAGATGGAACCTAGCATAGGATAGGCACTCAATAAAGATCTGATGGCAGAAAAGATGCAACCTCAGGCTTTTGACATATCACTGATTGCTTCCTCGGGAGCTCTGAGTCTTGGTCGATCATGGGTGTGCTCGCACATGTACGGAGCTGTGCTTGGGAGCGTGAGCTCTGGAGTGTCTGCATGAGTTTACTTCTTATCTCCTACCATAGGCTGTGTGAGCTTTGGCAAGTCATCAAACCTATCTGACCTGAATATCCTAATCTATAAAGTAACTCTCATTGGATTTCTGTCAGGATTAAATGTTTACAAAGCCCACTGCATGCAATAATAATTTGTAAAAAAAATTATTATTATAGTTTGTCATCCAAACTCATATTTTAAATCACATTTATATTCCATGAAAATAGAGCATTCAAATATCATTAATGATTATATTTTGTGGTAGTATTATGACTCCTTAAAATCCTAGTTGCCTGTGAAAAACAGCCTTGTGTTACGGATTCTGCCTCTGAAAGTCCCTAGACCAAGCATTGGGATGCTCTAATGGAAAGAGTTTCTTTTTTCCTTCATCTTTATTTTTTTGAATCATCAGACTTTTTACATTGTTCCTTCTGATCTGCTCCTCAGATCTTATAACAGACGTCCATATTTCTACATCCCAGAATATATACTTATCAATATTTTAATATATACTGTTTTACAAATATTGCTAAAGTCACTTTACCATAGCATCCTTAGTCCTATCATTCCCCCGGATAATGGCTGGATTCCATAACAAATAAATAGCATTGTTTTGACTTTGATTTTTTAAGTTACATGAATGAATTACACTGTCTATATCCTCCTTTTCCTTTCTGTTTTCCTCCTGCATCTTATGTCTTAGCGATTTTCCCATAGGTTCCATAGATATTACTATAATGTTGATACCTACATGAATATGTAGCTATGACCATTGATGTCAATACCTATATCACTGTCATGCCAGTGTCACAGCCAATATTTTACCATTTAACATGTAATGTTTCACTTCATTAATAAATACCACTTTATATAAAACCTCTTGTTACTGATGGACTATTAGGTTGTTTACAGTTTTATAATTTTGGTAAGAATACTGTAATAACATAATTGCCCCTGGTGTACATGTAAGACAGTTTCTCTAGGTCTAGAGTCTTAAATGCATACCGAGATATAATATCTGGAGCATGTAATATCCCTGTTGTTAATTTTACAAGAGGATTGTCTTATTCTTTATTACCTAGATCACTGTGGTCTAGGTTGCTTTGTTAGATTTCAACATGCCTGAAGCCAAGGCTAAGTTCTCAAACATTTTGTATCTTCTATAGCTCGGAACAGGCTCCATTCGGTGGGTTTTCTTTTTAGCTTCTTTGCTGTTAATGGATAGAATTCAGAGGGTATGCATGGGAAAAATTATATCTGTATTTTTCCTAACCTCTAAATGAAACTGAATGTTTATTACATCATAAATATAAGCTAAAAATACTTCCAAGCTATATTAGTACTACCTGTGATTTTTGCCACTAACAGAAGTCACGGATACTTTTGTATCACATTATTTCTGTTGCAGATGCCTAAAATATTTCTTATATATACCACTACTTCAAAATTATGGTAATTATTAGAGATGCCACTATATTTTATTATTTGATGTCTTAATAAAAAAGTACACATATTAGAACATCACTGTTTAAAAACATATTTTGATAACCGCAGTTCAGTATACTTGAATTCTTTTGTAATCCTCTGCATTTTTATGCATTACCCTGATAAGAAGATCATAGGATTCACCAGAGGTTTATGAAACAAGAAAGGTTAAGAACTTCATTAAATGTTAGTTCTTAATCCTTCTCTTTGCTTTTTTTCCTTCCCTGGCAGGCCTTACTTGAACCTCTTAATGTACTTAGGAATGTCAAGTCTGCAGGGACAATTTGCTAATTGAAAATGAAGTAATGCTACTTTGTTGTTAGCCCGATGCTTAATGATCTGCTTTTGCTTAAGCCCAGATCTCCTTAGGGATCACAGTTCTGTGAGTAGCATAGTCACATCATTCAAAGAGCCACATTATGGCTCTCAAATATAAGTAGAAATAGAAGGAAAACATGAAGGACTTAGAAAGATACATTGTTCAGTTTCCTTAGTAACAGCACACTTGAGAAAACTGTCTCTCATTTTAATGTTTCCCCACTTAATGTCTTTAATTCCTCTTTAGTCTGATTATTTCAGGTAGATATTATCACATTCCTGAATTATTCAATAAATCAAGCTATATGTGTGCTTCCAGTTGCAGTGCTTCTTTTAAAGTATATATTTCTCTCCCTTTGCCATGGGAGATGTTTGACCCTCTCATACCAGGCCACTATACTTTCTACTGTTAACGCTAAGACAATCAAGATACTGTGTTAGATAATTTAACGAGGAGATGACATCTAGGAAACCAGCTCATCCTTTTAGTACTATCCTATTTAGAACGTTGATGAAGATTAAACTCTGGTTACTCAGTAAGACTGAGTCTGCAGCTAGGACCATATGCTTAGTGAGCTTAGAAGCTTGCAGTCTTAGTAGGCCTCTCATTCTTGGTGCCACATAGCCATGTGACCTCTCATTCATTTTCTTTGATGTACCTCTTTCTCCAATCTCTCTTTCATTGTGCCTTCCACTGATGAAATCTCACCTTTTCTATTTGCCTGGTTCTTAGAGAAACAGAACCAGTAATAGAAGTTCCATGATCTGCAGCTGTTATGTTAAGAGACTTAGGAGCGCTGATGGTGGAGTTCCAGTCTGAATCTGAGTCCAAAGGCAAGAGTGATGTCCCAGCTCAAAGACAATGAAGCAGGCAGAGAGAGTGAATTATCCCTTACTGAGCCTGTTGTTTTTTGCTATTCCAGCCTTCAATGAATTGGATAAGGACTACCCACATTAGAAGGACAATCTTCTTTACTCGGTCTACTGATTCATTTGTTAGTCTCATCCAGAAACAACCACATAGGAACATCCAAAATAATGTTTAACCAAATATCTGGGCATCCTGTGGCCCAGGAAACTTGACACATAAAATTAACTGTCACACCATTGATGATTGCTGTAAGCCAGGTTCACTGTTAGCACACATTCCTACACTCTTATGTCTCTAGTTTCTTCAGAGAATACCCAACATCCCCTCTCCTCACTCATTCCTCTTCTATTTTGAAACCTGGGTCTTTTTTAATTTAAAGACCTTTCCGTTGAAGCCCACTGAAATCAAAGCTGTTGAATCTTTCATACAGCACAAGGGAAATATGGGTATCGATCTGACTCTCGATTGAGAATTGCAGATAATTACTTTTCTATCCTTCTTTCTTTGAGGTTCTTGTCATGATATATAACACTTCCATCCCATCACATACCAACTTTACTCTCCCCTATTCATTTAGAATTTTGGCTTCTAGCATGTATTCTTTTCATTGTGTCATAATGCCTCACATGTATATGGCTCATGCTGGTTGCAAATTTACTATGCTCTTTCTGGCCTAAAATTTTGCTCATAGTCAATCTTAACTTGGAGCCAACTCTCTTGAAGTAAATTTTGTTATTAGTTTAGCTGACCCATTTACGAAGTGTTAACCTCTAGCAAATCAATATTTCATTACATTCTTCTGTCAGTCCATAACTCTCTCCTTTATTCTTTTCATATCTGCCCTTTGTCTTCTATTGCCCTGTACCCATCTTTTTCTACACTAACATTAGTAGGCATCCCTTCACGACTCTCTGATCCAGCTGATAATCTGGATCATTAATCAATATCTTTCTTACCAACATCTTCAATGCCTTCCCCCTCCAGTTTTCTAGAATACTATCTCTAAAAACTCATAAACTTGAATCGTTCTAATTACTTGCAAACTTTGCCATTATATATATGGCTATATATATGTACACATAGGGTGTATATATATAAAATGGTTATATATATGTGTATATATAGAGAGAGAGAGCGAGAGAGAGAGATGTTATGTGATAGTTAAAAAATAATATTTCTAATGTGGACTGGTGTCTCTAAACACATGCAATTTTAATGAACTGAAGAATAAAATTCAACCTTTTAGTAAGGATAAAAAGAATCCATGATGTGGCCCTTGGTTAGCTTTTTTCCTAGGCACATTTTCTAGTAAATTTTTCTTTATATTCCTGTCAAAAACTGTGTAGAGTCTGAGATTTTACCCTATTTGCAAGCTAAGTTAGCCTGCCACAGTTTCATGGCTACCGGGAGAAAACATGAGAGCCCCAGGCTAGCGTGTAGGTGAATTTAACCTCCTACAAACAGAGGTCTGGCTTTGCCCTCAGCTCCTGGGAGGTAATCTCTAAACACTTGGAATGTGCTACCAGATTAAAGTATCTTCGTTTACCTGGGGGCATTGGAAGATGCCAGACAGTGTAACAACCTAATTTATAGTGGGGATTTGGGGTCATGTTGTATTACCTACATTTCCACAGGGCCTGGAAACTGACATCAACCACATGGGCAGTAAACCATATCAACATGGTGTAACTTCAGTAAAGACTTTGGCACCAAGGCTCAGGTTGGCAATAAGTGCATATCATTACACATCATTACTGGAGGGGTGAATGCTGTCTGTGACTCCAACTGGAAGCCCCATGTTTGAAGCACTCTTGCACTCTGCCCCATGCATGTCTTCTCTTGGCTGATTCTAATCTCTATTTTTATTTTTGCTGTAATACACCATAATATAACTGCTTTCTGTGAGTTCTGAGTCCTTCCAGAAAATGTTCAAAACTGAGTGTCATCTGAGTGACCCCGAAACTTTACACTGGTGTCAGAAATGAGAATGGTCATGTGGACTCTTCCCTGACTTTACATGAGATAAAGAACTTTATTAGAAATCAAGACCCAGTGGGCAGTGTGAGTTTCAAGTATGCACCAGTTCCTTTTGTCCCCCAAGCCCCATGGGGATATTATGGAGGGATCCCAGGTGGAAGCTGCTCACAGAGTGGGCTTGTAGCATAGCTGAGGAACTCTGAAGCCAGGGAACATGAATCTTTTATACTGGATAAGCATGCCTTCCCAGAAGACACTATCTTTATTTTCCAAAGCTATGCACAAACTAGCCATTTGCTCTGGAAGGAATCACAATCTCTATCTTCTCATGTTATGTGCTATAAAAGGATCCTTGAAAAAGTAGTTTTGAAAAAAATGTGCAATTAATGCTTCTTTTGCATGATGCACAGAAACAGGAGAAGCCCATGGAGAATTGTCTTCCAACAATTCTATGCTTCAATCACCAAGCTACCTACACTTGTTTCAAAGTACCTTCCAGATCACGTATCTGTGTTGTGTTTACATTCCTTTTTCCTTCCCAAATACACCAATCATTGTGGAGAATATTATTCACATTTTAAGACTCTTTTCAAGAGTATCATACCCAAAGAATTCTTCTTAAATTCCCCTTTACACCTTCCCTCTCTATCACTAACCATCCTGCTCCTCTTTGTTTTCTGAAGTACCCTCTTCAAACTTCTAGCACCAGAATAACATCACTCTATTTCTCTTGCTTATTTAAATAATTTTTGTTCTTTACTGAAGCATTTCCCAGCAGCTACTTCTGATTTGTCCCTGTATACCTTCAGTATCATTGTGCCTGCCACATAGGAACTACTGGGAAATTACTTAAAATAAAAAATGATTCCACGTTCTGATGATAAGAAATTCTATTTGATTCAAAATGTTTAAAGCTTTTGACCACACACAAGTGAAGTTGGTTTTGACTTTTCCAACAACATTCATGCGATTGTCCGGAAAAATAGAATCAGTAACTCAAGGCTCCAGTTTGTGTTCATTAGGGCCCTCTTTATGAATTCCAAATAATACAACTTTAAAATTTGTTCTCATGACCACTTATTTCCTGGAATCTAGTCATTTCTCACCATCTCCACTTCTACCATCTGAGTTTAAGCCATTATTACCTTTCACCTGCTTTACTTAACAGCGTCCAGCTTGTCATTTTGCTTCTAACTTCCCCTCTAGAGTCTCATTACAGCAACCAAAGTGATCATTTAAAAATGTAAAGCAGATAATATCCCTCTCCTACTCAAAACTTTGCAGTGATTTCCTCTTTCCCCCATAGTAAAAGCCAAATTCTGTACAAGGACCTCTTAGGGCTTTTGCACTGGCTGTTTTCTCTGTCTGAAATGCTCTCCCACAAGTTAATCCACATCAACTATAACTAACCTTCTTTGACTCATTGATCAAATGTCACCTGCTTACTGAGTACCCGCTGGATTAAAAAACACTATCCTAAACACACGATTAGGAATTACAAACTGTGTCCATTCCACAAGCATTCTTGATCTCTTTTAATTTCATCCTTTTTTCTTCAATAACTTACAACTTTCTAACTTACTCTGTAATTTATCTTTGTTTATTGTTTATTGCAAGTCTCCTGCAGAATATAAGCTCCATGATGGCAGAGACCCTTGTCTGCTTTTTTCCATTAATGATTGCAATGCATTTAGAACAGTGTTTAGCACATAGTAGGAAGTCTAAGTATTTTTGCGTGAATGAATCAATGAATGATATGGGCAAGTTTATGTCATTGTTGCTGCTCTGCTACTTTATGTTGCTTTCAATTGGAAGAACAGGCAGTATGAAATGAAGTGAGGAAGTGATGGATAAAAATACATTTGGAAGACTAAGCTTTAAGGCACACTCTGAACAATGTGGAACTACAGGCACTCAGCATCCTGACCACTTAATTCCCTTTGAGGACCACTTGATGGAAGTATATGTTAACATAGCATTCACTTTGTGATCATGTGAGAACTCGTCTATATTGTACACAGATATCAGTTTCTGGAATAGGATAATTCGTTCAAAGAAGGAAATAAATTTTAAGCACATTAAGTATGCCATTATTTTAAAGTTCTAATGTTACCAGTGTTACTATTGCTTAGTTATATAAATATACACAATTTTATATTTATTTCCCTGTAAGGCAGGTTATCTATTTCCCACAATATTCAAATCTGTTATTTTTTTCCCTTGGAAACTACACAATCTGATTCTTATCTTTGCTCTGATAACTGTGGAAGAAATCAGAGCAGAAAACTGTCCCAAGTTAGCAGTAGCAACACATAAAACAGGGTGTGTTTTCTTCAGTAGCAGATAATCATGCCTTTGGGTATTACCAAAGCAGGAAGCATGATTCTAAGATCTTGATTTTTGAGGTATGTAGTTTTCTGTTGAAGACACATTGGAAAGATGTAGGTATGTGGTAGTGAGGATGACAAATCTTGTCGCATCTTTAGAATTTTAATTTTAATAGGTAACTAATTATGAATAAATCATTGTGCTGGAGTTTATACATAATGTTTTATAAGAGTGAGATTTATGATATTTCCTTTGTATGATTGATCCAAATTACTTTTTTCACTTTTTTTCTCACTCTTTCTTCAAGCAAAAAAAAATCAGATTAAGTTTTAATTATTCTAGGAATTTTTTAAAGATAAAATTCTTCCTTTCTTTTGTAAAATGCAACTGTAATATATTTTATTGTTACTGTTAGTTTTACCAGTGGCAGTTTTTATCTATTTTACATATTACACGAAGAGATTATAATTGAATAAATAATCAAATTGTTGATGTTCTTCTGTTTGTAGTTTTTCTCTGTGTTCCTAAAGGACAAGGTAACAAGTTTAATTGCACTGTGTTGATATATTGAACTAATATCTATCAGGGATAAAGCTGAAAGGCAATATTGTAAGCAACACCTGAATTAAGATCAGATAAAGATAATGTTCAGCAGTGTTAGGATCAAGTTTGTGCATGAACATGTCCTACAAACTACTTGGTATTTGGATCTAATGAATATTTCCTACTTTGAAAGTAAATTGCTAAATATGCTTCCTGGCAATGCCTTCCTGGTGCCAGAACATACCGTGTTTTCTCTTTGAAAGATCATTCATAAAAAGATTGGTACCTTCAAATCAATTTGACTAATCCTTACATGCTGGGTTCCGTTTTTGCACACTGGAGGAAAATAAACATTGAATTTAATACATTCATAAAAACAAGCCTCTTCAAGTTCTCTTTTGTTAAATGCTTTTTTTTGCTTTTCCCTTTCCTTCCTGCTTCCCTCCCTCCCTCCCTCCCTTCCTCCCTCCCTCCCTTCTTTCCTTCCTTCCTTCCTTCCTTTCTTCCTTCCTTCCTTCCTCTTTCTTTCTCTCTTCCATGTTTCTGGATTTAAAAGAGTAAAAAAATCTCTCATCTTGCTCTGTCCTGCCTCTAATTTCTAAAGGACAGGATCCTATTTACACACAGGTATAAATTCCTGCCCTTCCAACAAAGTAGAGTGCTGTGCTTAGTGGTGCTGATTTGTGCTGCAGGCTATACCTCCACGAAATCAAAATAATAAGGGTAATGAGGTAAAGATAATGATAAACCTTTCATCACCTTATTGTGTTATTCATTAGCTGCACAGGTTGCACTACTAATTTAGCAACAGTGAATGGGAGTTCAACAGACTTCCAAAGACTGAAAGAGAATCTCTCAATATATGCCCTGAGAATTCATTTCTAAAGAAAGGATGGGAAGAAAGAATTCATTTCTAAAGAAAAGAGGGACCCTTCTGCTGTCATTCTTGTTATTGTTAAATTCTTGCAGTGGCACAAACACTCAAAATCTTTTAAGTTTCATAACAATTATTTGTAAATAATAATATATTCGATAGAGTGTTGGGTGACTAAATAAAAATTTCAATTTGTTAAGTATAGTATAAATATTCTTATGATTGATATGTACAACCTCAAGTGATCATCATAATATTCTAGTGAAGACAAGTAAGTGATTTGCCCCAGAAAAAAAGAATTAGGCAGTGGCAGAAATGGAGCTCTTTCATGGGTCATCTGACCAGCAGTCAAGAGATGTCATCTCCTCACTTTAGAGTCTTCCAGAAGAATCTTCACTTCAAAGTAATGATTGCTTCCAAGGCACTGTTGGTCCTCGTATTTTATCATCTACAGTGATACACCCAACATATAGGCATTCATTGTCATATAAGGTGATCCATTTCATTGCAGGGAACCTCTAGTTTTAGAATAATTTTTAAAGTTTAGCTGAGAATACCTTCTTGAAGGAGTCACACTTTTGAGTACAGTTTTGCTTATCTAACAAATACTTTCCTAAATTAAATAAATTCCTAAGTAAACACTGCGCTGCACTTTCACGTAGTCTCAGTGTGAGCAATCCTTCATAGTTCTCACCATCTTTGCTTTAGACTTGACTTTGCAACCAAGATTTGAATCACTTAATGTCTCTCAACTAGAGTTTCATCCTCTGAGAATTGAGACAGTTGGATTAGACCAATGTTTTTAAATTCAAACTGTACTGCAAAGTAATTATTAATGGTAATAAGTGGGAGAAAGTATGAGGAGATAGTGGAGAAGGAAGGGAAATAATCTGGGTGTTGTTGGTAATATTTTAAATTGGCTGGCCTGAGGCCATAGGGAAGATCACCTCTAGTTTTGAAACTTTGAGATTTTTGTACACTCTGCCTTGAGCTTGTTTACAATTGTTTTGGTGAATTGTGTGGTATTGATATATTTGTATTGAAAATAAACCTCATTATTTCAACGATAAAAAATTATACCTATGAGGTACTCGAAAAGTTAAAAATTAAAAAACAAACAAACAACAACGACAAAAAACATTAAAGATGACTTTCTTTAGCCTTGGAAGGGTTTATGCTAAAGGTTAGAAAATTGTTTAACATTTGATAACTCCTGCTGGAGAGATGTCCTCAAATTCATTGAGTTTTCTTTATTAAACGATTTTTTTTCTTTTATAGAATTCACATCTCAGGCCGGATGCAGTGGCTCACACCTGTAATCCCAGCATTTTGGGAGGCCGAGGTGGGCGGATTGCTTGAGCTCAGGAGTGCAAGTCGAGCCTGGGCAACATGGCAAAACCCCATCTCTACTAAAAATACAGAAAATAGCCCGGTGAGGTGGTGCATGCATAATCCTAGCTACCTGGGTGGCTGAGGCAGGAGAATTGCTTTAACACCAGGAGGTGGAGGCTACAGTGAGCTGAGATTGTGCCACTGCACTCCAGCGTGGGTGACAGAATGAGACCCTGTCTCAAAAAAACCCCCAAACTAAAATAAAATAAAATTCTTATCTTAGAGGGGCTTTCTTAAGGAAATGAGTGTGGCAAAGTTTCTTATAAATGCTTATTCCTTGTTATTTATTGTAGACTTCAGACAAAAGGAAATATTTAGCTCAACTATCCACTCTCAAACTTTTCCTAAGTAGGACTGATCATAGTCTTTTTTGTGTGCCCAGTATATTCAGTACCTACTTCTTTTATATTACATGTATGTTTGTATTGAGATATATTTTGTCTTTTCCAATAGACAACTTCTAAGAACAACGACCTGTTGTTTTGTGTATCTTCATTCCTGCCTTACTAGCAATACTACCTACATGTTTCTCTTCTCTCAAACCATAGAAAGAAGATGTCTTGAAAGACTGGCAACACATTTTTTGATATACTGTATAGATTTTGATTATGTCATTAGGGAATGACATAATCAAATGTAAAAAGGGAAGTGCATCAGAGACTCTAAAAGCTGTAGGATATGACTCATCAAAGGAAATTTAAAATGAATAATCCCGTCATATGAAGAAAACAAAACAGCAAAACTTTTAAACCCTAAAGCTTAAAGGACAGATAAAATGAACAGAGCAATCTCAATGGTGCTTGAATGGGGGGATGTGGAATGGAATAAAATGAATTGAATTGTGGAAAATGTCTAATTAGACTAATTGTAGTCAATATTTATTTTCAGTTTTGTAATTATTTATTTATGCTGTCCTACTTCTGAACTCCCTGACTATGTCTGGGGAATACCTCCCTGCATTCACGTTGGTGGAACAGGTCTGGTCTCTGTACACACAAGCAGAAAATCCCAGATATCGAGTCCTCCACTCTTGCAGCCAGGTTTTGGGCATTTGACCTATTCTTGGCTCATTACCTATTCCCACCTAGACATTTGCATCTAGAGGAAATGAACCAAGAGACAGTGCAGAGGCAATAGCATCGCCTTTCAGTTTCCAAAGGCAGGAGTGGAATAAAGGAAGCAAATGCACCCATGTCATATGGCAACAGTGGCATGTATGCCAACTGTGGTGTCTGGGATGCAGTGGACACAGCAATGTGTCTGGGTGAGCAAAGTCCTCACGCTGATATTCACATGGGCAGGTTTTGGCTATAAGAATTTCCACTTATTTTTTGAAGTTGTTTTTTTCAGTCTTCCTAGTAACTTAATAAGCTACCCAATTTCCTTTCAAAATATATATTTTTTTCAATTAACCAGTCTGTTTTTCTTGAATGCAAGTAAGAACCCTAAGTGTCATTATCAAAGAAATTCTAGGTAAATCTAAATATGATTTTCTTGCTCTTAAAATAGCAGCATTCATATATGTTAATATATACTTTATATATATGTATGTGTGTATGAATGCTATACACAGACATGCACATATATATATGCAGTTATATGTGTACATATATATGTGTGTGTGTATATATATATACTAGTACTAATAAGATTGTGTCAAGCCTCCTCTATGAACAATCTGTGTTTGGCATTGCAAATTGATGTGTAAATAAAAAATGGTAGGTTTCTAAACAATTATGACTCTCCAAAATATTTTTTCTCAATTAAAATAATTTAAATTTCTCAATTTAAAGACATAATATTTCAAGACAAATAAAATTCAAGTGCAGAATCATAAGCTAGAATGTAATGTCTTATTTATTAGTGAAGATTTGATTGGCTGTACCCTGGGACACTGGTAGGACTGGAGATATCAACATAAATAACAAGTGGCTCCTGGCAGAATAAGATTTTTATTTACTATAATATTGAAAAGCAATAGGTAATATGTATTGGGTCATTATAATATTCATATTCTTGATCCAGTAATTCCATTATTGGGAATTTATTCTATAGAAACAACAGGAAACATTATGTGAAAATATTCATCGTAGCACTACGCATGATTGTAGAAAGATTAAAAGAAAATTCAGTGTTTAATTATAGGCAGTCTAATCATTAGTACTACTAAAAACATACATGTTCTCCTTCCTTTCCAGGCTTGTGGTAAAATTGCATTTCCTTGCTCCTTTGAAGTTAGGTGGCCAAGCAAATGTGGGTGACAGTTCTGTGCTTCACTTGCAGGCAGAGCTTCGAAGCTGTGTGTCAGTCTCCTCTCCGCTCATCCTTTCTCAGCCTGGATCTCCAAATGACAAGCTCTGAAACAGAGGCCCCAAAAACCCATAATCGGCATTCAGAGTGAGGGAGAAGGGAACCTTTCTGGTTATAAACTGCTAACATCATGGAGTTAACTGATACCACAGAATAGTCTATTTTAAGTGAATACATAGATTAAATAATGGTTTTTAATGATGTAAGTAAAAAAAGCAAAACTTCAGCAAATTATATGTACTTATGAACAAAGATGTAATAATTGGAAAAAATGAAAGTTTTGATACGGCAGATGGGAATGCGAATTACATATTTATCTCTTAAACTTTTACAGTAAGTTTGTAAGCTATCCCCTGTCCTTTCAAGATGTTTCAAATATAAATTTAAAGTTATTTAAATTGGTCAAATAATATTACAGTTGAATAATTAATTAAATATTAAAATTTTGCATATATTTTAAAAATGCATATCATAATTTTAATTCACACCTTGTTATCTTCCTTACCCCAATCTAGGCAGATATCCATTATATTTTCAAAAAAACAAGTTTAGTTTGTGATTCAAATTGGTACTTCAGAAGGATTTCACTCAGAAGACAAAAAAGGATGCAGATTTTATTCATAGCAGCAGAATTTACGGAATTCTTAATTTAGACATGCGTGTTTAGCATCAATCAATGGCTTCACAGAGAGGCCTTATATAATACGGATCATTGCCATGCGTTTGTTATTCTATTAATAAACACAGGATATTGGAATTTGAATAATTAAATTGTATGTCTAATATCAACTTCTGAAAAATGAAGGCAGGTCCTCTCTGCTGATGAACAAACTAAAATTCTGTGTTTTCTTGTTTTGAGCATGAATAAGAGTTAGTATAATAATATGTGAGTTATTGAGAATTAACTATTTTTAATGTGTAAACCAAAGTTAATTTGTTTGTAGAGTTTACCAAAAACTCAACTCAGTGTACTGTACTTGGAAGTCCTGCTGACATATGATACTTGGCAGTGTTACAAAGTGGCTCTCGTGCTTGTGCGGACACAGGCAGTCAGCACTTTTGTTTTGCACAGAACAAACTTCACACAGTACATCCTAAAACCTGCTTCATGTAGGTCGTTGCTTTCATTTTATTTTTCCTTCTAGTATAAGCCATTATTAGTTTAGTTTTATCATTATCAATCTAGATTTTTGTGAACTTTTTGTTTAACTCATACTTTGATGCTTATTTGTAATAATGGAAATTTTAGACTTTCAGACTTTGGCACATAAATGCACAAATGAATGATTCCACCTTCAAATTTTCTTGAACAATGGCACTAGATTGTCATTGACATTTTTAAACTAAAATAGGCAGAAAAGTGGAGCTGAGGGCAAAGGTAAAATAAGAAGTTTAATGTTTGATAATGAAGCTATTTTACACTTTGGAACTCTTTATTATACTTATTTAATCATCATTTGAGTTCTTGATATATAGTAAAAGAGAAACTTAGACCTTGTGATTAGCTGATATTTGGCGATATATTAAAAATAAAACAACAAAGCAATTATTCCTTGTTAGATTCCAGTCTGACACAAATCAAGCAGCTGATTAGCACAATTTTCCGTCTGGCCACACTCTAGGTAGTCCTGTGAACGGCTGTGCACAAGAAAGATAGCATTTGCTCTTCTTACCTCTCCCAGGTGCTAACCTCTCAGCACCTCTACAGAGTTCTGGGACTCTCCAATTGGAGTCAGATTTCTGTCATCTCTATTCATCATACAAGTCCAAATGCAATAAGTGCCTACCCCCTTGACATATTTCTTTTTTCTTTCTTTGTTTTTTCCTTTTATTTTCTTTTTGTTCTTTTTTTTTTTTTAATTTAACTTTAAGTTCCAGGATACGTGTGCAGAACATGCAGGTTTGTTACATAGTTATATGTGTACCATGGTGGTTTGCTGTACCTATTGAGCCGTTCTCTAAGTTCCCTCCCCTTGCCCGCCACACCCCCAACAGGCCTTGGTGTGTGTTGTTCCCCTGCCTGTGTCCATGCATTCTTATAGTTCAACTCCCATTTATGAGTGAGAACATGTGGTATTTGGTTTTCTGTTCCTGTGTTAAGTTTGCTGAGGAGGATGGCTTCCAGCTTCATCCATATCCCTGCAAAGGACATGATCTCATTCCTTTTTATGGCTGCATAGTACTCCATGGTCTATATATACTACATTTTCTTTATCCAGTCTGTCATTGATGGGCAGTTGGGTTGGTTCCATGACTTTGCTATTGTAAATGGTGCTGCAATAAACATACGTGTGCATGTGTCTTTATATTATTATGATTTACATGCCTTTGGGTATATACCCAGTAATGGAATTTCTGGGTCAAATGATATTTCTGGTTTTAGATCCTTGAGGAATCACCATATTGCTTCCACTATGGTTGAGTTAATTTGAATTCCCACTAACAGTGTAAAAGCATTCCTATTTCTCTGCCAGCATCTATTGTTTCTTCACTTTTTAATAATTGCATTCTGACTGGCATGAGATGGTATCTCATTGTGGTTTTGATTTGTATTTATCAAATGATCAGTGATGTTGAATGTTTTTCATATGTTTCTTGGCTGCAGAAATGTCTTCTTTTGAGAAGTGTCTCTTCCTATCCTTTGCCTGCTTTTTAACGGGCTTGGTTTTTTTTCTTATAAATTTGTTTAAGTTCCTTGTGAATTCTGGATATTAGACTTTGTCCAATGGATAGATTGAAAAAATTTTCTCCTGTTCTGTATGCTGCCTGTTCACTCTGATGATAGCTGATTTTGCTATGCAGAAGCTCTTTGGTTTAATTAGATCCCATTTGTCAATTTTTGCTTTTGTTGCAATTGCTTTTGGTGTTTTCCTCATGAAGTCTTTGCCTATGCCTATGTCTTGAATGTTATTGCCTAGGTTTTCTTCTGGGGTTTTATGGTTTTGGGTTTTACATTTAAGTCTTTAATCCACCTCGAGTTAATTTTTGTATAAGGTGTAAGGAAGGGGTCAAGTTTCAGTTTTCTGCATATGGCTAGCCAGTTTTCCCAGCACCATTTATGGAATAGGAATCCTTTCTCCATTGCTTGTTTTTGTCAGGTTTGTCAAAGATCAGATGGTTGTAGATGTGTGGTGTTATTTCTGAGGTCTCTGTTCTGTTCCATTGATCTGTATGTCTGTTCTGGTAACAGTACCATGCTGTTTTGGTTATTGTATGCTTGTAGCATAGGTTGAAGTCAGGTAGCATGATGCCTCCAGCTTTGTTCCTTTTGCTTAGGATTTTCTTGGTTATACAGGGTCTTTGATTCCATTTGAAATTTAAGGTAGTTTTTTCTAATTCCATGAAGAATGTCAATAGTAGTTTGATGGGAATAGCATTGAATCTATAAATTACTTTGAGCAGTATGGCCATTTTCACGATGTTGATTCTTCCTATCCAAAAGGATGGAATGTTTTTCCGTTTGTTTGTGTCCTCTCTTATTTTCTTGAGCAATGATTTGTAGTTCTCCTTGAAGAGGTACTTCATATCCCTTGTTAGCTGTATTCCTAGGTATTTTATTCTCTTTGTAGCAATTGTGAATGGGAGTTCATTCATGATTTAGCTCTCTGCTTGTCTATTATTGGTGTTAAGAAATGCTTGTGACTTTTGCACATTGATTTTGTATCCTGAGACTTTGCTGAAGTTGCTTATCAGTTTAAGGAGTTTTGGGGCTAGAATGATGGGGTTTTCTAAATATAAAATTATGTCATCTGCAAGCAGAGATAATTTGACTTCCTCTTTTCCTATCTGAACACCCTTTCTTTCTTTCTCTTCCCTGATTGCCCTGGCCAGAACTTCCAATACTATGTTGAATAGGAGTGGTGAGAGACGGCATCCTTGTCTCATACGGGTTTTCAAAGGGAATGCTTCCAGCTTTTGCCCATTCAGTCTGATATTGGCTGTGAGTTTGTCATAAATGGCTCTTACTATTTTGAGATATGTTCTATCAATATCTAGTTTATTGAGAGTATTTGTTTGTTTGTTTGTTTTTTGAAACAGAGTATTGCTCTTGTTGCACAGGTTGGAGTGCAATGGCAGGATCTCAGCTCACTGCAACCTCCACCTCCCAGGTTCAAGTGATTCTCCAGCCTCAGCCTCCTGAGTAGCTGGGATTACAGGCATGTGCCACCACACGGGACTAATTTTTGTATTTTTAGTAGAGACAGGGTTTCACCTTGTTGGCTAGGCTGGTCTTGAACTCCTGACCTCAGGGGATCCACACGCCTTTGCCTCACAAAGTGCTGGGATTACAGGCGTGAGCCACCGCACCTGGCCTGAGAGTTTTTAACATGAAGGGATGTTGAATTTTATCAAAGGCCTTTTCTACATCTACTGAGATATTCATATGGTTTTTATCTTTGGTTCTGTTTATGTGATGGATTACATTTATTGATCTGCATATGTTGAAACAGCCTTGTATCCCAGGGTTGAAGCCAACTTGATTGTGGTGGCTTCAGTTTTTTGATGTACTGCTGGATTCAGTTTGCCAGTATATTATTGAGGATTGTTGCACTGATACTCATCAGGGATATTGGCCTGAAGTTTTCTTTCTTTTGTTGTGTTTCTTCCCAGTTTTGGTATCAGGATGATGCTGCCTTCATTAAATGAGTTAGGGAGGAGACCCTTCTTTCAATTGTTTGGAATAGTTTCAGAAGGAATGGTACCAGCCCCTCTTTGTACCTCTGGTAGAATTTTCCTGTGAATCAATCTGGTCCTGGTTTTTTTGTTGTTGTTTGGTAGGCTATTAATTACTGCCTCAATTTCAGAACTTGTTATTGCTCTATTCAGGGATTTGACTTTTTCCTGGTTTAGTCTTGGGAGGGTGTGTGTGTCCAGGAATTTATCCATCTCTTCTAGATTTTCTAGTTTATTTGCATAGAGGTGTTTATAGTATTCTCTGATGGTCGTTTGTATTGCTGTGGGGACAGTGTTGATATCCCCTTTATTGTTTTTATTATGTCTGTTTCATTCTTCTCTCTTATTTATTAATCTAGCTGGTGTTCCATCTATTTTGTTAATTTTTTCAAAAAAACAGCTCCTGGATTCATTGAATTTTTGGAAGGTGCTCATGTCTCTATCTCCTTCAATTCTGCTCTGATCGTATTTATTTCTTGTCTTCTGCTAGCTTTTGGATTTGTTTGCTCCTATTTCTCTAGCTCTTTTAATTGTGATGTTAGGGTGTCAATTTGAGATCTTTCTAGCTTTCTGATGTGGGCATTTTAGTGCTATAAATTTCCCTCTTAACACTGCTTTAGCTGTGTCCCAGAGATTCTGGTACATTGTCTCTTTGTTCTCATTGGTTTCAAAGAACTTCTTGATTTTTGCCTTAATTTCATTATTTACCCAGGAGTCATTCAGGAGCAGTTTGATCAATTTCCATGTAATCACGTGGTTTTGAGTGAGTTGCTTAATCCTGAGATCTAATTTGATTGCACTGTGGTCTGAAAGACTTCGTTATTATTTCAGTTCTTTTGCATTTGCTGAGTAGTGTTTTACTTTCAATTATGTGGTCGATTTTAGAATAAGTGCCATATGGCACTTAGAAGAATGTATATTCTGTTGATTTGGGGTGGAGAGTTCTGTAGATGTCTATCAGGTCCACTTGATCCAGAACTCATTCAAGTCCTGAATATCCTTGTTAATTTTCTGTCTCATTGATCTGTCTAGTATTGACAGTGGGGTGTTAAAGTCTCCCACTATTATTGTGTGGGAGTCTAAGTCTCTTTGTAGGTCTCTAAGAACTTCTTTTATAAATCTGGGTGCTTCTGCATTGGGTGCATATATATTTAGAATAGTTAGCTCTTCTTGTTGAATTGTTCCCTTTACCATTATGTAATGCCCTTCTATGACTTTTTTGATCTTTGTTGGTTTAAAGAAGTCTATTTTGCCAGAGATGATGATTGCAACCCCTGCATTTTTTTTTTTTTTTTTTTTTTTGCTTTCCATTTGCGTGGTAAATTTTCCTCCGTTTCTTTATTTTGAGCCTACGTGTGTCTTTGCACATGAGATGGGCCTCCTGAATACAGCACAAGTATGGTTCTTGATTCTTTATCCAATTTGCCAGTCTGTGCCTTTTATTTGGGACATTTAGCTCATTTACATTTAAGGTTAGTATTGTTATGTGTGAATTTGATCCTGTCATCATGATGCTATCTGGTTATTTTGCACACTAGTTGATGCAGTTTCTTCATAGTATCATTGGTCTTTATATTTTGGTGTGTTTTTGCAGTGCCTGGTACCAGATTTTTCTTTCCATATTTAGTGCTTCTTTCAGGAGCTTTTGCAAGGCAGCCCTGGTGGTAACAAAATCCCTCAGCATTTGCTTGTCTGTGAAGGATTTTATTTCCCCTTCGCTTATGAAGCTTAGTTTTGCTGGATATCAAATTCTGGGTTGAAAATGCTTTCCTTTAAGAATTTTGAATATTGGCCCCCAATCTCTTCTGACTTGTAGTTTCTTCAGAGAGGGCCAGTGTTAGTCTAATGGGCTTCCCTTCGTAGGTGACCTGGCTTTTCTCTCTGGCTGCCTTTAACACTATTTCCTGCATCTGATAATTATGTATCTTGGGATTGATCTTCTCATGGAGTATCTTAGTGGTGTTCTCTATATTTCCTGAATTTGCATGTTGGCCTGTCTTGCTAGGTTGGGGAAGTTCTCCTGGATAATATCCTGAAGTGTGTTTTCCAGCTTGTTTCCATTCTCCCCATCTCCTTCAGGTGCTCCAATCAATCATAGGTTTGGTCTTTTTACGAGGTCCCATATTTCTTGGAGGCTTTGTTCATTCCTTTTCATCATTTTCTATCTAATCTTTTCAGCATGCCTGATTTCAGTAAGGTGGTCTTCAAACTCTGATATCCTTTCTTCCACTTGGCCAATTTGGCTATTTATTATTGTGTATACCTCACAAAGTTCTCGTGCTGTGTTTTCCAGCTCTGTTGGGTCATTATGTTCCTCTCTAAACTGGTGATTCTAGTTAGCAGCTCCTGTAACTTTTTTGTTAACGTTCTTAGCTTGTTTGTATTGGGTTAGCTAGCTAGCGTACTTTTTTATTACCCATCTGCTGAAGCCTACTTCTGTCAATTCATCCATCTCATCCTCTGACCAGTGTTGTGCCCTTGCTGGAAAGATGTTGCGATTATCTGCAAGAGAAGAGGCACTGTGGCCTTTTGGGTTTTCAGCAATTTTTTTTGTTGATTCTGTGCCATCTTCATGAGTTTGTCTAGTTTCAATCTTTGAGGCTGCTCACCCTTGAATGGGGTTTTTGTGGGGACTTTTTTGTTGTTGTTGATGCTATTGTTGTTACTTTCTGTTTGTTTGTTTTTCTTTCAATGGTCAGGTCCCTCTTCTGTAGGGCTGCTGTGGTTTGTTGGGGGTTCACTTCAGGCCCAATTCATCTGGTTTGTTACTGTGCCTGGAGATGTCATTCAAGGAGGCAGGAGAACGGCAAAGATGGACATCTGCTTCTTCTGGGATCTCTGACCTCAAGGGGCTCCAACCTGAAGCCAGTAGGATTGCTCCTGTACAGGGTGTCTGACAACCCGTTGGAGGATCTCACCCAGTTGGGTGGCACAGGGATCAGGACCCATTTAAGAATACACTTTGATTGTCCCTGGTAGAGGGGGTATGCTTCCCTCAGGGAAAACCCACTTGTCTGGGCTGCCTGGATTCCTAAGAACTACCAGGAGGAAAGGCTGAGTCTACTGGTCTGCAGATACTGTGACCACCCCTCTCCCTAGGGGCTCAGACCCAGGGAGATCTGGGTTCTGTCCCCGAGCCTCTGGCTGGAGTTATTGGAGTTCCTGTAGGGAAGCCCCACTCAGTGAGGAAGGAAGAGTCAGGGTCAGGCCTGATGTGGTACTCTGGCCACAGTCTGCCACAGTCAGTGTGGTGGGCTGTGGGGCGCATCTCTTGGGACCAAGCTGTCTGGCTCCAGCCAGGGAGAAAAAAGTGACCAGGAGCTGTGCAGATGGAGACCACCCTTCCCCCGCCCAGGGAGCTTAGCATGTTAGGCAGCTGTGAGTCCCAGTGCTGGCTGCTGCCCCTCCCCCAAGGAGCTCAAACTGCTTACAGAGCAGGCAGTTACAGCTGTGGTGCTGGTTGCCCCTTCCTGCAGGAGCTTAGTAGGCTTAAGCAGATTCCAGCTGAGAGGCTGTTGAGAATCTCTGTGGCTCCGGTGTTGGGATGCCAGGCCCTGGTGGCATGAGTTCGCAAGTGGGATCTTCTAATCCATGGGTTGCACAGTTCCGTTAAAAAAGCACTGTTTCCCCATCTGGGACCTCCCTTGGCTGGGGGTGGTGGGGGCTTCCCTGCCCCGTGTGGCTTTCGGGTGGGCCGCCACACCACACTGCTCTTCCTTCCTCTCTGTGCAACATATCAGCCTCCTAGTCAGATCTGATAAGACAACCTGATACCTACGTTGCGGGTGAATGATTCACATGCTTATTATGGTTCTTTTCAATGGGCACCTCCAAACTCCGCTGTTTCTAGTCAGCCCTCTTGCCCCACCCCCACCCCAGACATATTTCTTAAGGAAATAAACATCAGGATGTAAGATACTTACTTTCATCACGTTATTAAGGTGTTTTTATGTCGTAACACAAAAGCAAGAGTTAAATGCCATATGAACTTTGTCTTTGATTTATGCTTTTCTTAGCAAATACTGAAACTAAGCAAAAAAAATTAGCACATTTGCATTTGTTTTGTACTTGGAAACTGAACATTTATATCAACATGCATATAGTTTATAACCTTATTGCAGTGTTTTAGAAACGCTCACATGAATATGAGTAACTATAGCTTTGTAATATAGTTTGCAATCAGGTAATGTGATGCCTCTAGTGTGTTCTTTTTACTTAGTCTTGCTTTGGCTATGCAGGCTCTTTTTTGGTTCTATATGAATTTTAGTATTGTTTTTTCTAGTTCTGTGAAGAATGATGATGGGATTTTGATGGGAATTGCATTGAATTTGTAGATTGCTTTGGCAGTATGGTCACTCTCACAATATTTATTCTACCCATCCATAAGAATGGGATGTGTTTCCATTTGGTTGTGTTGTCTATGATTTCTTTTAGCGGTGTTTTGTAGTTTTCCTTGTAGAGATCTTTCACCATCTTGGTTAGGTATATTCTTAAGTATTTTGTTTTATTCTTTTAGAGTTGTTGTAAAAGGGATTGAGTTCTTGCTTTGATCCTCAGCTTAGTTGTTGTTAGTGTATAGCAGTGCTACTGATTTGTGTACATTGATTATGTATCCCGAAACTTCACTGAATTCCTTTATCAGATCGAGGAGATTTTTGGATGAATCGTTAGGGTTTTCTAGGTATAGGATTACATCATTGGTGAACAGCAATAGTTTGACTTCCTCTTTACTGACTTAAATGCCTTTATTTTTTTCTCTTGTCTGATTGCTCTGGCTAGGACTCCACAACCATGTTGAATAGAAGTGAGGAAAGTGGGCATCCTTGTCTTGTTCCAGTTTTCAGGGAGAATGCTTTCAACTTTTCCTGACTCAGTATAATTTTGGCTCTCTTGCTGGTTGGCTTTCACATGGGCACTTGGAGATTCCCCCATCATGGAGGATCTCTGAAAATTTCTGGACACAAGTAAAAGCCTCTCCTTCAACTGGGCCTTGTGTTCCCTCTCATCCTGTGGGCTCAGTTGTGTACCTTTCTGGTGCAGTCTGCTTGCTCTCCAGGGCTCTGTGGCTCTCCGTGAGATTGCAGTTGACTTCCCAGCTCTGGCCCCTATTCCACTGGTTTTATCACTTTAATCAGCTGTTTTACCGTTTGGCTTCCTGAAAGTTTGGTAAGACAGCTCTCCACTATGTTCCCCAAATTCCAGGAGACACATGTTAAATTATCTGAGTGAAGCCACTGAAGTTCTCCCAGTGAATCCTCTGCCCTTCTCACTCCCAGTGGGACAGTGGGTAGGGGAGAGGACCTAAGAGCAATTCTCTGTGTAAATATCTTTTCTTCAATTTCCTGGCTGAATCCTCAGTCTTTGCTGTATAACTTGAAGACACATGTCAGACAAAGTTCACAAAACTGTTGTGACATCTCTATTTCAGTCCTCATACGTGGTCTAGCACCTCCTTTGTAATGTTGCAATGATTAGCACCTGTTTTCTTGGGTCTTCAGTTGAAAAATAAACAAAAAAAAATCCCATTTAAATATTATAAGGCAAAACTAAAACTGACTATGGCCAAGGTATAGTCTAAGATTTATAGGACTAATGGCACCTTATTATTGTATATGCAATATGATATTGAAATAGACATGTAATATGATATCAGTATGATATGATATTGAAATATGTTATTAATGAAAAATCCATTACAGGAAATTTATGAATGTCAATTTAGCCATTCTGTGATGGAGCAATTTTACTTGTTACTCTTCACAGAACATTAACTGAAAGAATGTCTATTGATCGTCTCTCAGGTGATAAGCACTTTGCCAGTCACTGGCGACACTGAGGTGCATACACACAGGAAATTCCCCCTGCCACATGGTGCTGTTGACTGAGGAGACATGATAGTTAAATAATTACAGACTAATGTAAACCTGTAAATGTGACAGATTACAAAGAGTTGGCATACAGGGCTACAAATAGAATTTAGACTTAGTCAGGAAATCTGGCTCGAGGTAAGAACGGAAGGAAAAGTAAAAGTTACCTGAGGAAAAAAAAGTGATGGGAAGATTTTCCAGGAAGAGAAATTAGTATGCACAACATCCTCATGAAGGGCAGAAGCCTAGAAAGTGTGAGATTCTGCAAGAAAACCAGTAGTAGCTGGGCCCAGGAAAATGACAAGAACATTGTATCAGTTGAGGTTGGAGAAGTAAATTTAGTTCATATATTACAGAGCTGTGTTGACTCTGTCAAGGAGATTTGTCTTTATGAGTCAAGATACATGTCAGACAAAGTTCACGAAACTGTTCTGACATCTTTATTTCAGTCCTCATAGGTGGTCTAGACTGGAAACATTGAATGGACCATTTTGGTAGGTGGAATGGCCCCCTAGAAATGTCCATGTTCTAACCCCTGGCACCTATGTATATGCTATGTTAGATGGCAGAAGAGACTTTGCAGATATAGTTAAGATTATGGGCCTTAAAATAGAGATATTATCTTGGATTATATCAGTACATTCAATCTAATCACAAGAGCTTTAAGTGCATAACTTTCCTTGACTGGAGGCAGACAGATACAGCAGAAGGGAAAGTCAGAGGTTCCACCAGGGAGTAGGGATTGACACTTGGTTCTGAGATGTAGGAGCCCACATGCAGGAATGTACTGAGACTTCAAGGAGCTAAAGGTGGCCCCTGGGGGAGAGTCAGCAAGGAAACAGGGACCTCAGTCCTTCAATCAGAGAAACTAACTTAGTTCAACAACCTGAGTGAGACTGGAAACAGGTTCTTCCCCAAAGCCATGTCTACACCTTGATTTTGATTGTGTGGACCTAGAATAGAGGAGCAAGCTGAACCTTCCTTTGGCCATGCTTTTAACCCAGAGAAACTATGAACTAATAGAAGAGCATAGTTTGAAGCTTCCATCTTTGTGGTAATGTGTTTGGGAGCAATGGAAAAGGAATACAAACATGAATGATTCAAAATGGGTGGCATAATGAGTGGATGCAGAGAATCATAGTAGACCTGCTGGGAAGCTAACATTTTTAAAAGTATGGATGAGTCATGGTGGTGACTTGTCCTAGAGTGCTGGTGAGGTGATAACAAGTGAAATTATTTCCAAAATAATTGGAAATTAAATCTATAGAACATGGTAAGGAATTGATCATGAGTGGAGAGGAAGAGGGAGTTTCAAGGCTATACAAAAGTATTAGCTTGTATAATAGAGTTGTTGGTGTTGCTATTCACTCAGGGAATACTAGAGGAATATCAAGATTTTCGGGTGGGAGGAAGCGAGGAGGGAATCCTAGTCTAGTTTTGGATATGTAATGTTTGAGGTATCTTTAAGAGAAACAATAGGAGACTTCATATAGGCAGTTAACCTATATTGATCTGGAATTCAGAAGAGAGGTATGTGATCTATATTTAAATTTGTGAGATCTCTTCTTGTCACTTAAGGGGAGAATATAGAATGATAAGAAGAAAGAGGTTCTTAACTTGAATATTGTGGGAGAATAAGATTCAAAACAGTTACACAGTGACTGGATGGCTTGGAGGAAAATTAAGTTAGTATGGTTTCATGGAAGTCAAGGAAAGCAAATGCATCAAGAAAAAGGAAGTGAATGACACTGTTGAACATTGTTGAAATGGAGGATAATAACTTCTGAAATATTGATTAACATGCAGATCTTCTCAAGAACTGGTTTGGTATAGTAATGAGGATAAATACCAGACTAAACAGTTTGAAAATAGTGGAAAGTGAAAAAACAAAGACATAAACTGTCATGAAACTTAACTAAAATCAGAGGACAAAGGTCTTCTTTCATTGAGACAACATATACTGTCACTGCCTAGGTGCGCTATGTTTGGGTTAAGTAGAGTAAGACTATGTGCCCCTTTTCGTCATGCCCTCCTTTCTCGTGTTTGAAAATCTGATCTTTTTTTCCCAGTCCCTAAATTTTCACACCTTTAGACTTAAAATTTCTAATGCCAATACCCACTTAGCTTTCTTTTCTTTGCTTTGTTTTTTTTTTTTTGGACAGAGTCTTGCTCTTGTCGCCCAGGCTGGAGTGCAATCGTGCAATCTCAGTTCACTGCAACCTCCACCTCCTGGGTTCAAGCAATTCTCCTGCCTCAGCCTCCTGAGTAGCTGGGATTACAGATGCACACCACCATGCCTGGCTAATTTTTGTACTTTTAGTAGAAATGGGGTTTCACCATGTTTGCCAGGCTGGTCTTGAACTCCTGACTTCGTGATCTGCTTGCCTCAGCCTCCCAAAGTGCTGGGATTACAGGCATGGGCCACGGTGACCAGCCTTAGCTTTCTTTTATTAACATCTTTGTTATTTACTCAATGGACTCTCTCCAGATTGTCCTTTAAATTGTAGACCCCTAACCAGGAGTCAGTACTCCATTTGCAGTATGCTAGTTGTAGAATACAGCAGGGTGCTCATTTCTTTTGTTCTGACTGTTCTGTGTGTAGGTCATACTTACAGTAACATTTATGGCTATTGTTCTACACTGTTGACTCATTTTGACCTTATAATCGATTAAACCCCACAGACCTTCTTTTACTTTTCTTCAGTTTTTTTAAAGTAAATATTGCTCTTATGTAGGGACATCAGAATCTCTAATTTTTACTATTGTTTTTCTCCCTACCTTGGTGCATTTTTGTATGCTTACCTTTATTGTTTGTTTGTTTGTTTGTTAACTATGGCCCAACACTAAGCTGAGCCAAGTATTTTTGGCTCCTCTGAAATATTGAATGCACGTGGCTACAGAATGGAGAGCGCACTTGTCTGTAGCATGCAGCTACATGTTATCGACATAATTGATATCTGTGTTGATGATACCTTATTAAGGAGTGATGAAAGTCTCAAACAGTCAGAACAAGGTGAGGGGCCTCTGGCATACCTCTAGATAATCCTCTTCACATTAAATCTTAAAGAAATTAGAACAAAAAAATACAAAACACAATATATTTACAATTATACTTCCTTGGACAAACATTATTGACACTTCGTATTATATCTTTCCAAACGCATTCACATGCGTGAAAATCATACGCCTCTGTCCTTATAAAGTAGAGTCAATACCTAAATTTTAAATTCTTGCTAGAGATTGTGTCTTTGAAGTCATTCAAAAACCATCTTCTACCAAGACTGGTTATAAAGGAGGGATATTTTAAAGGACATTTATTTTATTCATTTTATTCTTGATTATTTTGGCAACAGGTGGTTGCATATTTTAGGCTAATTTCTTAGTTCTTCTATTGAATTTATGCTAGTGAGTTGCATTCTTATTCATTGAAGTACATAAAGTATTTATATGCACACCCTGCTCTTGCGTTGTCAGTCAGAATTTTTTTGAATGGCTATCCACTGCATTAATCATCAAAATTTTATAGAAATAAATGAAAGAAAATCTTTATTTCTCTCATGCATCTGATTCATATTTTAATAACGCAAAATGTGAATTTTTTAACTAATTGACTTTTTACTTTTCTAACCAAAAGGCTCAGTGCCAATTTTGTATCGATATTTTGTTATTTTAGAGCACCCTCTGACTTATATTTCTGTGTTTCTTCTGGTTAACTTTGCCTTCATCTAGTTAAATTTCCAGGCCTCTGATTTTATTTTTGATTTTATCACAACTCACTTCAAATTTGGTTATATAGCAGCAGGATATACCTAACAAAATAGTTTAAGGGAAACATGTAATAGTATAAAACTGGCTCCTGAATAAATACTGAATGATTACTGGCTGAGAAATTCATACATCTCATCATCCTGACTTTGTTTGAATTTTTGCTGCACTAAGATTCACATATTTGATCTTTTCAGTTGTTCCTCACCCTCATTGTGAAAGATGAAGCCTGGAACACTGGGTATGCTCAAGAAATGTTGGTTCTCATTTCCCTTCTCTTATAGCAGAGGCTGTCCTGGACACACCTGAATTATCCTTTCCTTTAGATTATTATGAACAGGTTCTGAGGGATATTATATAATCTGTGATTTTGCATCTGATCTTGTGATTCTTTAATTTTTTAAGATTAGAAAGATATTCTTAAAGTCTAGTGATATCTCTTATAACATTAAGAAATATTCCAAACATTTTCCCTACATTTCTCCTAGCAATTGGAACTTTTGATAATGAAGGAAATTCTGGAATAGACAAGAAAAATAGATTGCTAGGTAAAACTATCTGAAGATTTTAATGTCTATGCAGCTAAGCTCCTGGACATTACTTTTCAACTTCAACTTGGAGAGCTTAATTTCTCCTAATCATAGAATATTAAAAAGTTGTAGCTCTAGGAATAATACCATAGGATATATAAGGATATTATCTTAGGAAATAAGAATTCAGGAGACAGCATAGCAGAGAGAAAAAGGAACTAAAAAGAAAATCAGATGGCTTGAGCACTACTTACAGCGGGGGCCAAATGAATTTTTGGAAGAGGAGCAATTAGGTTTAAGTTTCAAGTAGTTTGGACTGTTGCAGTCCAACTCATCCCCCACTTTTATATTTTAATAGAGTCTTCTATTTATGCATAGACTTTGTGTATTTATGTATTTGTGAATCAAATAAAAGATCTAAATTCTATATTTAAGTTTCCTTGGTATAGAAAAAATTAGCCAGGCGTGGTGGTGGACACCTGTAGTCCCAGCTACTCTGGAGGCTGAGGCAGGAGAATCGGTTGAACCTGGGAAGGGGAGCTTGCAGTGAGCTGAGATCGCGCCACTGCACTCCAGCCTGGGCGACAGAGTTAGACTCCGTCTCAAAAAAAAAAAAAAAAAAAAAAGAAAAGGAAAAGAAAAGAAAAGAAAAGGGTCAGTTTTCATGGGATCTAAGTAATTCAAATCATAGTAATATCTGAAATAGGAGTGCTGGTGTCAGAAGTTATCACACTCACACTGTAAGTCTCTGGAGGTGAAATTTCCTAAGAACCAAGCACTGGAGATTCAATCCATTTTGTCAATGATATCTTTACATTTAAGGTGAATTGTGACTCAGATGATGTTTGGTTTGTACTGGGAAGTCATTTTAGATATTGAAAAATAAGTGTATTCCAGTAATCAAGAGTCACTCAGAAGTACTTAGGGAATACTCATTAGCTTCCTAATACTGATAGGATCCTTAATATTACTAAAGCTGCTTGCCCTTAAGGACCACAGAAAACAATTGGGGACAATATTAATTATTCACTAGAAGCAATTAAAGGATAATTAAGTGGTAAACTGTGGCTATACTTGAATGTTTTGTTCCCTTTAAATATTCATGTTGAAACTTAATCCCAAACGTAACAGTATTGGGAGGCATGGCCTTTGAGAGGTGATTGAGCCAGGAAGTCTCCTCTCTTATGAATGGGATTAGGTGCTCTTATAAAATAATTTGGTGGACGGAGTTTGACATTATTTTTTCCCTTCTGCCTTCTGCCATCTGAAGACCTGGTGTTTCTTCCCTCTGGAAGATGCAGCATTTAAGCTTTCATCTTGGAAACAGATACTGGACCCTCAACAGACGGTAAACCAGATGGCGCCTTGATCTTGGACTTCTCACGCTCCAGAGCTGTAAGAAATAAATACTTGTTCTTTATATGTTACACAGTTTCTGGTGTTCTGTTATAGCAGCACAAAACAGACTAAGACTAATTGCGTTACATGATTGAAAGTGCAAGGGAAGCCAGAAGTAATTTTGTTTATAACGTCTCTTACAAAGTTTGACTTCATTATCTATCTGTTGCCTCTAATATTTGGCCTAAGGTTTTAATTTGATGGCCAATGTGAGACTCTTTATATGTGAATATGTTTGTAACATCTCCTGCCTTTCACAGTCTTCGAATAGATGTTTAACTAGAGTAAAAGAGTTTGCAGGGCAGTGGAAAATAATAACACATTAAAAATGCAAACGTAAGTTGGACATGGTTTTGAATTTGAAAATCTGGCTGACTGAGAATCTTGTATAGTAGTTGTTTTTAAATAAATTGGAGATATTCAGCTTATGTTACCAACAACCTATGAATTTTATAACTGACAATCTCCAGCCTTACAGCAACACTTGAGAAATCAATAAAACCCTGAAAATTGTGTGTGACGAGGGAGACAATATTTTTTGAAATAGTCCTGAAACAAGAGAACTAGTAATATTTGAAGAGGTAGCCAGGAAAAACATAACTGGGTCAGGTTAGGTCAGCCAGATCTATGGTTTTGGAATTAAAGCATTGTGGAGTCATTTTTGAACCATTCATTGTGGGTTCCAGCAAGTTTTCATCAAATTCATGGCACGAATTTGGCTCTATGAATAGCTTTTTTGGATCTCGTAAAAATATATTTGTGGATTTCTAAGTTGCAATGGAATTCAATAAACCAAAATTTAATAAGTACAGCAGTGATGGGGAAAGTTTGCTCAGGATAATATCACACCAGAATATTCTACTGGCCTCAAAGACCAGAACAAAACTGCTTCCCTCTAACTCTGGCAACAGAGGCAGCTGTACCTTCCTCCTTTTCCAACTATCTTTTCTTTTCTTCATTTACCATAGCTCTTATTAGCATCACCTTCTCCCATGCATGTTTCTTTCTTCTCTTTGTTTCTTTTCTATGGGTCTATATGTGTATTGACAAACAAAAGTGTAAGTGATAGCTTATTAATCTTAAAATGGTTAAAAGAAGAAGACTGTACTATTTATTCATCCTTGTCCATCCTTTTCACACCCTATATTTCTTGTAATAGAAGAATGAGATTGGAAATAGAAGGTTGTAGAAATAGTCAAGGTTTCTGGGTAGAATGATGTAAGATAAAGACACCTCATAATCAATGCTAACAATTGCTAATTATTATTTGATTGCCAAATTGCTATAAGGTATAAGTAGAAATGTACTACACAACTGAAGAAAGTTATTTTCTACTTGGGATATCAACTTTAACACCTTTGAAAAAAATAATTGAAAATAAGTGCTGGAAATTTCCAAATTTATATGAATTTCTTGCTATTTTTGTTAATAACAGGAATGGGATCAATGTAGAAGTCTTTTTTTGCTTGGTGAAAGAAGAAAGTCGCTAGTATTTTCACAGGTAAAGTCCTCAGGGCAAACTATATGTTTATTAACTTGCCTCCTGTTGTGGCAAGGTGGGATCACATGGAATTGCAACAGACTGTGGCAAAGTTGGACCTGACTACTATAAAAACCTCAGTCTTTCTGTTTCCCACAGTTGAGAAGGAAAAGGTAAACATTGTTTCCAATAAATGCCTTTTGTTTTAGAAGTAGAGTTATGTCACCAGTGAGAGAAAACAAAAGGATAGATCTACTAGTACTTCTCATTTTGTATCTGTGAACAGGAAGTATGTGTCTTATGTTATTTCATACATAAAAAAATGCTTCATGCCCAAATGAAGTATAAATGCTAACGTTTTAGCAGCATTCAAAAACACTTATTGGTAGATTAGTGTTGCCAAAATTGCTGCTGTTGAACACTCACATTTAGCAAGGATAGGGCAGAAAGATAGTTATGTAAGTCTTCCTTTCAGAACCATTTAGAGATAACTAGCCTATCTTCTGATTGTCTCACAAATTCTTGCTACATTAAAAGGAAGATTTTCAGATAGTATATGGAGATACAGAAATTGTTGCACTTAAACTTTCAAGACAATGATACTGCACTTGCAGACTGAAAGGTATTTACCACTTCTTAATGCATGTAATGTTTCTACACTGTGCAGGTAAATAGTGGATAAGTAGCATGTTCTAGGTGGCATTTTAGAAATGAAATCACATTTATGGGTTATATCATCAAAGGGAGTTCCTTACAAATGAGGCACATAGGAGAAATGATGCAGACTGAAAAGCATTTCAGAGTAAGTTCTCTTTTCAGAGGAAAGCCAATTAAGAATACTGTGTGTCAAAATGAATGAAAGTGGAAACTGTTACTCAAAGATACTGTTTGATGACTGTCCCAGGGTACACAGTGGCTGCAAGAGAAAACATAAAAGAGTAAATTCAATAGTGGTCAAGCTAAAAACTTGTACTAAAAAGACATCTGCCTGCCAAATCACAGAATACTAACTGGTTCACAAAACTCTCCTGGGAAACACAGTGGTTTATTTGTAAAGGAAAAAACTAGGTGAATTCATCTTCTCTAAGTTATGCATTGAATATAAACAAATATCTTATAGAAGAAATGTTTCTTTCCTGTTAATGATTTTTACTTTTTAAATATATTTATAGATCATATCATAGAATCTTTTAGACATGTGAATCTATTTAGGTAATATTTTAAACTTTGTTTCCCTTAAAATTACCAGAGGAAAAAGCAAGTATTGTATGCCAGTATGTGCTTAAGCTTCTTGTGATTGCCAACTTTGGGAGGCACAAATATTTTAAAACATTGTGTTCATGAGGAAGGTTGAAAAATAAAACTATTTGATGTAGTCTATTTTTTAATAGTAGGTTTTCGTAAAATGAAACACACACACACACACACACACACACACACACACACGCTCTTCTTTCCTAATAACACAGTGTGGATTTGAAATCTCTTTGAAAATAGGGACAATTTTACGTATCTCTGCACTTCCCCCACCATCTATCACAGGGGTAGGTTTTTAATAAACATTTGTGGAATGAATAAATCAGTTACATACTGCAAGCTATGGCTACAAAAGTCCAGTGTAGTGACAAATCACACTGAGTAATTTTCTTCCATTTGATTTTACTATTAATAGGAATTACACTATCTCTGCTTTACTGATGTTATATACTTAGACAAAATACAATTACCCTTTGAAACCTCAGCTTCCATAAAATGAGAAGTGTTTGGAAAGATGTAATACTTTGAAAACTGTAAAAGCAATGCCATTTTTTCCTGCTTAGGTTTAGAATGGTTTGAGGAACGTATGAATTCTGTCATAAATGACCAGTAAGTGGAGAAATTAATTTCACAGGTTTTATTGCATTGCGTTTTGATGGACTTAGTAAAGACACAGTCAAATTAACAAGAAGGCAATTCTGTGAATGTTAATGTCTGTTTTTTTCTGAGATTAGAATTACATGGAATTTGGGATGCCATTTCTTCTAGCCCAGATGAGAATCAGATAATGCAGAGCTTCTGTTAACACACTGAGTCAGAATTCCCCTGAAATGAGTTGAGAAGGCATTTGGCTGAAGAAGGAGTGTCTTTCTCTTCAGTAGTTGTGCCATGGAATCCTTGTACAAATTTCCTTCCAACAATTCAGAAATCAAACATTCATCACAGTAATAATGTTAAATGTAGGACATAATGTATCCTCGTAGCCTTGAGAGATCAGATGTGTGTGACCACACCTTTTTATAATAGTGCATAATCTGAGATAGAATGGAAAGATAATTCTTTTTACAGGTCATTTAGATATTCACTCAGTGAAGACTGTCTATTTTTAACATGTGCCTGCTTATTACAGATAGTACTTGTGTTTATGTGTGAAGAAGATGAAGTTAAGTGCTACTTGGAATTAATGACTGTCAAGAGTCCCCTTGGAAACCAACATAATCTATTTAAAAATTTCAATTTGAATAAACATTTTTGTATATCTTTGCTATTAATATATGCAATTTCAATGGCATATTTTGGTGAACTTTGCTTTTGATCTCTATTAATTGTTCTGAGGGTCACTTTAGAGATTTGCTGCCTCAATTCTGCAGATTTTTCAGTGGAAATTTGGACATGATTTTTACTAACTGGGAGAACATCTTGATGACTTTAGGTAAATAATTGTTACTGAAGAGAGATATTTCCTAGAATGATTTACTTTAGTGTTGTTTAAAATTTAAGACACTATTCTCAGATTCCTGTTATTATGCTTGCTACACATACATATATCATTATTCTATATTACAGTGCCTCCATTGCCAATCGTCTGATTTTTCAAGTGTAAATTTAATCATATAATCCTTTTTTTCTTAGTCTGTAAGTGTGACTCTTTTTGAGTTCAAAATTCCAAACTTCTTAGGATATCACATTCAAATCTCCCTCATCTGTTGATTTCTGCCATTCTCCTAAGATGCAATCTTCACAGCCTTTCTGAGCCACTTGCCATCCTTCAAACATAAAATTATTTTATGTTTTCATATATTAAATATATCAAACATATATATATCAAATATATCAAAACATAAAAGCCCATCTATTTGTTACAAGCAAAAACATAAATCAAATGTAATGCGTCATTAACATCTTTCCAATACGATATACTGAATTTGGTTTTTCTATGTTTTGTGGAAACTAAAAAAAATATAACCACTAGCATTTGTTGAGTGCTTATTGTATTCTGTACATACAACTCAATTGGTCTTTATAATAACTCTGTGATGTTGGTGATTTTTAAATTATTCTGATTTTACAGATGAGGAAATAGAAGTACAGAATCCTTAAGTGACTTTCCCAAGGGCACACAGGACATGGACGGGAGTAAAGGAGAGACTAAACCAGAGTCTGGTTTGGGAATAGATGCTTTCTCTAGTCCAAAAGAATATTACAATATACTCCTTAGAAATATTTTGCCTAGAGAACTATATTTCTTAAAAGAATGTATAATAAATAATAATAATACAATAAAACTTACCTTTCAAAAGTTATATATGTATTAAATAAAGAAAATTAAAATATGAAATTTGGTTAGTGAGATATCTTAATAACTAAGCTATACAATTTGATTTCAATTCCTATCACACAGTAACAGATTCTAATAATGGATTTTTAAAATGATTTATTTACTCTTTCGAATGCAGCTCCTTCATTTCCAAAAAAAAAAAAAATTGAAATAAAAATAAAAGATCCAGCACATTAATAGTAGAGAGAAAAGTAAAGAATTTGGAATAGTGTTAACTCAAGAAAAGGTAAACCACTGTGTATTAGGATTATCTAGAGGGACAGAAGTAATAAACTTAATAGTTTACTAAGTATTAACTCACATGATCACAAGGTCCCACAATAGGCTGTGTGCAAGCTGAGGAGCAAGGAGAGCCAGTCTGGGTCCCAAAACTGAAGAACTTGCAGTCTGCTGTTCGAGAGCAGGAAGCATCCAGGATGAGAGAAAGATGTAGGCTGGGAGGCTAGGCCCATCTCGTCTTTTCATGTTTTTATGCCTGCTTTATATTCACTGGTAGCTGATTAGATGGTAACCATCCAGATTAAGGGTGGGTCTGGCTTTCCCAGTCCACTGACTCAAATGTTACTCTTCTTTGGCAACACCCTCACAGACACACCCAGGATCAATACTTTGCATCCTTCAATTCAATCAAGTTGACACTCAGTATTAACCGTCATGAGTCCACCTTTCATCAACTTGAATCCATATACATTTCCTGAGATCATACATAATCTTCAAATAAAGACAATAATAAGGTTTATAATTACACCTAACATAATACAACTATCCTTCCTACAACCAGAAATGCACCAATCCCCAACCCAAATACTATTACATAAAGTTAACGATACTTAAATGCTGATGTGAAGTCAATAAATCTTATGTCACATAAGGAATGGAGAAAAAGGCATTTGCCAAGTCAGTGACTGCATACCAGGTACCAGGAGATGTGTTAATTTGCTCAAGCAATGAAACCACATCTGGTACAGCAGCTACAATTGGAGTCACCACTTGGTTAAACTTACGATAATCCACTGTCATTTTCCAAGATCCATCTGTCTTCTGCACAGGCCAAATGGGAGAGTTGAACACAGATGCAGTGTGGAATCACCACCCCTGCGTCTTTCAAGTCCTTGATGGTGGTACTTATCTCCGCAATACCTACAGGGTTGTGATATTGTTTTTGACTTACATTTTTCTAGGTAGAGGCAGCTCTAATGGCTTCCATTTGGCCTTTCCCACCATAATAATCCTCATCCTACCAGTCAGGATGCCAATGTGGGGGTTCTGCCAGCTGCTAAGTATATCTATGCCAATTATGCATTCTGGCACTGGAGAAATGACCACAGGATGAGTCTGGGGACCCAATGGACCCACTATAAGTTGGACTTGAGCTAAAACTCCATTAATTATCTGACCTCCATAAGCCCCTACTTTAACTGGAGGACCATAATGACGGTTTAGGTCCCCTGGAATCAACATCAGCTCAGAGCCAGTGTCAAGTAGTCCCCGAAATGTCTGATTATTTCCCTTTCCCCAATGCACAGTTACCTTGGTAAAAGGCCAGAGGTCTCCTTGGGGAAGGATGGGAGAAAGGTTAACAGCATAAATTGTCAGCAGTGTAGTAGGGTGCTTCCTCAAGGGGACCCAGCCTCCCATTCATTCAAGGGATTCTGGGTCTATAAACTGGCTTAAATCTGGAAATTGACTGAGGGGCTGTGATTCTCTGCTTTTATAATTCAAATGAGTCTTTTGTCTATTTGATCCAGAAGTTTTCTGCTTATATAAATTAAGCAGGAATGCAGTAGGCTTCGTATCAATTTCACGTCTAGGAGCACTGTGACTAATTAGCCAATGCCAGAGCTCCACACCAGTCAGACTATTCTGATTGCTGCTTTGCTTCTGCTGTCCAGTATGGTAGCTATGCCCACCTTGCCTGTGATGGTTGAGTGCCACCACTTGGCCCCTGCCACCTTGGGATCCAATTATTTCCATTGTATTTAAATTTTGTAGTTGAGTGACTGCAATTCCCACCGTTAGATCTGACATACAGAGAAGAGCAATTACAGGGCTCTTCAAAGATGCAGGTGCTGCCCTCACAAATCTATTTCACAAGACATTGGAAAAAGGTATATCTTCTGTATCTTCCCAGATGGAATGAATAGATCTAAAGTGACTAATCCACTCCACCATCCCAATCTCCCTAAGCATTTTGATCCCTTCCTCTACATTAAACCAAGGGAGATCAGGCATTTCTATCCCACTCGGTAGGTCATCTTTTAATCCATATTTCAGCTAACCAAGCACATAAACTATTAAAACCTTTTTTAACTCCCTGAGGTGCAACATTAAATGCAGTATCCCTACTTAGTGGGTAAAAATCAATAAATTCAGCCTGATCCAACTCTATGTTCCTTCCACCATCATCCCACACTCTTAATATCCATTCCCATGCCTTTTCTCCAGATTTTTGTTTATATAACTTAGAAAGCTCAAGGAATTCCTTTTCTCCTCTTAGGTCACACTCTTAAACTCACCTTTAGGAGCCCGCTGGGACTTTAGTCCAGTTATAGGTCTAGAAGCAAACAGGGGTGTTGTGGGCGGCTTCTGAGGAGAATCAACATTATCTTGCCAGGCACCTGCCTCAGGGGAGGCCATCACTGTTGCCTCAGCCAGCGCAGGGTTTATCATCTCAGACAAAGGTGGAAAAGCTGATGGCAGCATGGATTGGGAGGGGATGTAGCCATTACTGGGGATGGGAAGCTGTTTCTTCTGGCGAAAAGTTTCATCGGAGTTTACAAACTCAGTGTCCCCAGCTTCATCAAGGTCCTTCCACACATCCCCATTCCCAGTTGCAGGGTCTCATTATTTTCCAATCAATGCCCTCACTTTAACAGTAGACAGCTGGCAAGGCTGTGCATGCACCTTTCATTGCAGGTCAGCCACTCGCATGATAAGAGCTTGTGTCTGTTTTTTCACAATATTGACTCTTTCTCTACAGGAGATAAGACTCTCACTCAGGGCAATCTTAGCAGATTTAAGGCTCAGTATCTGCTTCTGAAGCCGGGAGATAGAAGCACCGAGCTTATCATTTTCTTTCATCACTTTGTCCACTAAACTTAGGAGCAACCAACCAGCTTCTTTATGTTCCTTGGTTCTCCACATATGGTCAAAGGTATTATATATAGAGTCACTAAACCTCTTGCCTCTCACGAGCAGTGAATTAGGAATGTCAAATGCATTTATTTTGCATAACTCTCTAAACGGTTAATGCCAAGGACTATCAGAATTCTCCATACTATTAGAAGTAGAGTCCTTAGCATTTTTGGCTCTAATCATATTAAGCAGCGAACTCCAG
Organism: Gorilla gorilla gorilla; assembly: GCF_029281585.2. Lineage (NCBI taxonomy): Eukaryota > Metazoa > Chordata > Mammalia > Primates > Hominidae > Gorilla > Gorilla gorilla. The sequence goes on along the minus strand of NC_073227.2, from coordinate 177,531,743 downwards.
AAACCCCAAAACCAAGGAAAGAACTCCATCCTTAATATTCTGTTCCTCTACAACCACTCCTGGTACCAAAACCTGTATTAGGGTTCTCTCAAGGTGCAGAACTAATAGGATATATATGTATATATGATATATATATATAAAATATATAATATATGATATATATAATATATCATATATATAAAATTAAGTGTTAACTTACATTGTCACAAGGTCCCACAATAGATCGTCTGCAAGCTGAGGAGAAAAGAGAGCCTGTCTGAGTTCCTAAACTGAAGAACTTGGAGTCCGATGTTTAAGGGCAGGAAGCATCCAGCATGGGAGAAAGATGTAAGCTGGGCAGCTAGGCCAGTTCCATCTCTTCATATTTTTCTTCCTGCTTTATATTCTTGCCATACTGGCAGCTGATTAGATGGTGCCCACCCAGATTAAGGGTGGGTCTGGTTTTCCCAGCCCACTGGCTCAAATGTTAATCTCCTTTGGAAACACCTTCACAGACATACTCAGGATCAATACTTTGCACTCTTCAATCCAATCAAGCTGACACTCAGTATTAACCATCACACACCGTGATGAACAAAGTACTGCTTACAATTTCCTAGAAAGCAAAGTTGAAGGAGGGAAACCCTATGAGCATGTAGACAAGGGAGGCCCATTACTTATGATTGCCCTGGGCATCATTAAGGAGCTCATTCATCTTTCTGCACTACTGTTATCAGCAAGACTTTGGGTTATGACCACAGAAACAAGTACATGAGAGGTGTACAGAATTCAACCTGATGACATTTACTGTATGTAAATGTCTACCAGACAGGGAAAATGTGAAAAGAATACTGAATATAGAATTCTGCCCACACAAATCAGGTAATAAATTTAAAAGACTATGAAAGAATGCCATATGTATACAAAGGATCCAGTGGAATAGAAGTAAAAATGTTTTTAAAGCCAGACAGGAAAACATTCAAATGCATTATGGGAGTCAAAAATTGCAATATTCAAGGAAAGGGTAAAGGTCTCAGTTACCATCTCTATCTGGCTGCAGGATTCTTAAGTAAAAGGAAGAATGAGGAAATAAGAGAAGAAAAACCATGTAACAATTTAAAGGTCTATAACAATTTAAAGGTCATAGAGTCCCTCTTACAGATTATGTAAAGGAGCTCTATTGTTGGTAAATGTTGCAAACTGAATCAAACATCAAGTATTCAGCAGACATCACTGGCAGGTGAGCAACCTCAATATAATTATTTCCTTGATGAATCTTTTCATACTACAAAAGATTAGAATTAGACATATATATGTAAAGGAGAAGTAAACCAAACTTTAAAAAACCTTTCTATGTTAATTTTGGAAATCATTTGTGCATATATGTTATGCTGTTTAATGTGATTAACTGTTTAAAGGAATCTAGCATATTAGACTTGCTAACTCCAATTTAAATTTAAAATGTATTATTGATCATTTGAATATAGACTTGAGGAAGTATGCTAAAAGATTAAATGTACATTTATTAATCTTATAAAAAGCTTAAAATGTGTATAATAAGTTTGACTATATATGTTTAGCTCATTAAATTAACAAAATAGTTTATTTGAAAAAGTTTTGTTTCTATTGGGGTAGAATATAACTAAAAGTGATGCAGGATTTTTTCCTCCTTAATACAGCTAAAATCTGAGATCTTGTCTCACGACCTGGAAAAATTAGGCACACAAACACATTGAAAGGTGAACAGAGCACAGTATTAAAAGAAAGCTTTCAGCAAAAAAAGGGGGGGCCCTGCCAACAGGCTCCCATCTCATGGATTGAATACGAGGCCACAACACAAGAGCTGAAGAGGCCAGGCTCCACCCCACTGCATAATGCGTGAATTCCCAGTGGCTCCACCCCATTCTCCCAGTGCACAGGCAGGCCCTTAGTCTGAGACACTCCACATTGATTTATTTCCCTTACTGCATATGTGTAAAGGGACGGAATTTTTCATCGTGGGCATGTTTAGGCAAGCCCCTTGCGCACAGTGACCTAGGAGGCATGTGGTTGTCTCCTGTCTCTATCAGAAGTAAGGGAATTGGCAAGTATTAATTAAAAGCCCTATTGAAATTACAATTATATTTATTAGATTTATAAAGTGTAAAAAAAACTTTGTAGTTAATTATTTAGAATAGCTGTTTTTAATTTATATTTTTAATGATTTGAATATTCATTTTGGAAACTCCCTATTAACTCTAAGTTTGTCAAAATCACATTATTCTTGCATACAGTACAGTACATACTCTGTGACTGTTCACTGGTCAAAATAGTGACAACAGAGCAAGAGAGGGCATGTGAGATTACACAAGTGTTCTTCCAAGCAATAATTTATTTTTAAAAAGTTAAGTAATTTCACCAAGATGAAGTTTGCACACAGATATTAGTATCTGGAAAATTGTGCAATGGCTATAAGGCTAAAGTCCTCAGTAGCAATTTTTAAAAGATGAAGGCACAATTTTCATATGTCTTTTCTTTTATTGGACCTAAATAAAAAATAAGATTATATTATTAATTATTAGCATTGCATGGAGAATTCAAATAACATAACAAATATATTTCATGCTAGTGGTTTATGGATAACCTAAAATAATAAAAAATTAATTTTCTGATATCTATACATTAACTGGACTTTTGGGAGGAGGTCAATAGTAAATAACTAATATTGAAATCGCTACTATTGCTCAAGATGTGAAAATTCTGTATTTCAGGCAGCAAAGTTGACATTTCGTTGAAAAATTGAAGATGCTGAAACACGTTATTGACTCTTTTGAGTACTAGTCAATTTTTCACAGCAGTGAGATAGGAACTTTTCTCTAGATAGGGTCAGTAAATGTTTGTTGACATAGTTTTGAATCCATTCAAATTATCAAATAATGATTTAAACACTATTATTTTCCATTTTAAAACATTAAAAAATGTTTGGAATGACCTTGAGGATTTTGAAAGTAGAAATATTCAATTGTCTTTATATATTACAAAAGTACTTGAGTAAAATTTGTACAAGTTTTAATTTTGAACAGATTTAGCCTGCCGAAAGAAAGTTAACTCAAATGTACGCTCTCACCCCACCAACAGACAAATAATTTGTTTGACAAGTTGAGTTTAGTTATTTGGTATATTCCATCTAGAACGACAGTCTTCCAAATTTATACCTTTTGTTTTGGGCATAGATCATAACAAATTATTTTAATTTTTTTCCGATAGTAACTATACAGTGGTTTTTGTATATTTTGTATATTTTGGACCATCACTGTGCTATGGGATTAAAACTATGGAATCAACATAGAAGAAAATGATCATCTTATTCGAGTCTTCCTCAGTCACCTTCTTCCACAATACTTTGTGAAAACTCGGTATGCCAGACCCAGATGCAGCACAGATAAGGCTAATCATATAAACGAGAAAATAAAACCTATTCCCTGTTATCCTAGTTCCTAATGAATTGTCAAAAGAAGAAAAAGCAAGAGTAACATGTGCCGCACCGCCCCCACAACACTCCTCAAGTTGAAAGCCCAGGAAAGGGTAGAATTCAGTGTGGGAAGCAACGAAAGAAGGGCTTTTAAGAATCCCACTTTACATGCAGTATTCTGTGGGCAGACCACCTCCCAGCTGCCTCACACAAACCTCAAAATAAATTCAGTGGAATTTCATTGTTAAGCTGACAGAAGACTGAAGTTTTGCTTCCTATATGATAAGAATGAAACAAAAATTCTTCTCATGCTTCTGAAGGGCATGGGGATGTTTAGAGTACGGCCAGTGGCTCTCACGAGAGGGAATCATTGAGGCAGGCCAATGTTTTCTCAAAACTAGAACACTGGGTCCAGCGGCCAATAGCAGAGAAATCATATTAAAGTCACAGACCTAAGGAATGTCTACGGGAATATCAATGGATGAAGGGGAGATAAGCCACTGGGGAAGACCATGAGATACTATCTCCATTGAGAGAAGACAGACAATAAGTTACTGTGGAACATAAGTTACACCAATGTTGTCAGCTGGAGATTCCTGCAGATTATCTGGGACAAGGCCAGTCATCCTCAGCTCAACTGTCACCAGTCTGGGGAGGATCCTTAGCTATTGGGTGGTAAATACCAGCATGATCCAAAGTCTGCCTCATGGATCCATAAAACCCATATCTTCTCTGCAAGCGTAAGGTCCCTATCACAAAACAACTGCAACCTCATATACTAAAAGGCCACTTCATGCCACCTTGAGAGACAGGATTTATCTGAAACAGAGATAAAATTGCCTAAAGGAACAGTTTTAATTTCCTGATTAGACCAAAATCCATAATTATTTATTTCCTCTTCAACTGTGAGGGAAGAGCAGATGAATTTATAAAAATTCTGTTTTTCTGAATGTATTTAATACATGAGTAAGAATTGTCTTTTTGTTTGTTTGTTTTGAGACAGAGTCTGACTCTGTCGCCCAGGCTGGAGTGTAGTGGCGCCATCTCGGCTCACTGCAAGCTCCGCCCCCTGGGTTCACGGCATTCTTCTGCCTCAGCCTCCTGAGTAGCTGGGACTACAGGAACCCACCACCACGCCTGGCTAATTTTTTGTATTTTTTAGTAAAGACGGGGTATCACCGTGTTTGCCAGGATGGTCTCGATCTCCTGACCTCGTGATCCGCCCGCCTTGGCCTTTCAAAGTGCTGGGATTACAGGCATGAGCCACCGCACCCGGCCATGAGTAAGAAATTTACCTGCTATCTTTAGGAGCATTGTCTGGCATCTTTAAAAATCTCTGTGAACATAAAACAAGGCCCTGTTGAAAGTGATGGTTTTATTTATGAGCATATAACTGCATCCACAGCTGATTACAAACCTGTAATCTTAATTAGAGAGCCAAGGTACACTGGGTTCATGGATGCCATTCCAAGTGAAATAAAGAATGACAGAGAATCAACAGAGGAAGTAAAGAAGGGAGGACTCATGGAAAATAATTATTAAAGTCCCTGCCTGGACCCTGGCATTTTTATATAAGTGAGCCAAGATTTAGCAATGGCAACTGAAGCTAGATGTACAGTAGCCAGAGAGAGATTGGAAAAAAGTGTACTCTGGAGGAGGATAGACTCTAGAAACAAGCCTGAAAAAAACCTCTGTAGCTAGTAATGCATAAGACAGGACAAGCTTGAGAGGTCTCGAAAAACTAGGAGTGTAATCAAACTTTCTCATGAGGATGGACACCCATTTCTCTCTCAAGCCAAGTCTCTGAGGCCAGAGACTGGTCAGTGACTTCGGGATTCAAATAGGAATGGAGAGGAGGCCAGGGAGAAATCCTTCATACAAGGGACCAGATTGTACTTCTGGCAGCCTTTGAATAGAGCCAACAGCTCTCTCTAAGGCCTAAACCCACTCAATGTTTGCCTGTGGTCACATCTGAGCTCTCAGTGGACATCGGGCCAGGGCAGAGGAAACTGAGTCTTGAGAAGGATCACACCATCGTTCAATGAGTCATGAGACTTTCAGCCAGTATTCACAGTTGGCTGTTAAGCAAGATAATAAAAAGGGGAAAATATTTTGGATAAAGACATACCGCTCAACTTCTCAGAAGGAAATGGACTCCAAGGTCATAGTAAGTAGTCATTACAGGACCACACTTATTTACTAAAGGGAGCTTTTACCTGTAGGATAGTGTTCTTAAATACTGTATATTAGTGTGTGTTTCTCATTTGCACTTATGTATATTTCATATTTTTTCTAATCAAAATGAGGCATCCTTCCACTTCAGTGGGAATTTTCACTGTTACAACAGAAATGCAAAAAGAAAGAATAAGCTAATATTAATCATCACCAAAACTAGATTAATGCAGAGAAGATAAGCATATCTATTTTGAACTTAATTTCACTACCAGCTATCAAGTGCTTTGACCTCCATGTGCTGTGTAAGAGGACATGCATCCAGATTATCTAAAAATCTTTATTTGATTATTTTAATCAAGAAGAGGAAGGAGAAAAGCTATGACATAGTCCTGTATTACATCACTTGGACAGGAATTTGCTTTGCCAAAGGATTGATTCTCAGGATCCTGATCCTAAAATAGTGCTATGAAAAGAGTTTGAATATGCATGAGAATTGATGCCTCCATCACAATCACATTGCTGATCCTGGAGACAGCCATTGCCTAAGTATAAATCTTTGAGGATGGATTGAAAAATGTTTGGCAAACCTTAAATTTTAAGCATTTTAAGCATTTTCTCAATTCAGTGAAGCATTATACCAATGATTAACTATAGTTATTTCTGAAGTTGCTTTGCTCCTCAAAGATGGCAGTAAACTATTATTATTATTCAATGTATTAAAAAGGTTGACATGGAGATTTGAAGGAAATGTTTGGTTGGTCATTTTGGGCTGCTAAATGGATGCAGACACAGGCAGAAGGAACTACTTTGAAGCAATAGGAAGCATACATGTCTATGACGTGATTGGGTTTTCCCTTTGCCCCAAACATAATTTAAGATCTTAGCATGTTAGTATTTTTAAAATTACAGACTCTAATGGTGTGACCCTATATCAGAAAGGCTGTTGAAAAATATTTCTAAAGAATAATACTAAAAATTTGGGGAAAAATATCATCCATATATCACTGAATATTAAAAATCCCTGTTACTTAGCCAGATGATAATTTTCAATACTGAATAGTATGTAGCCAATAAATTAATGGATAGATTATGATAATATGGAGATCTTATAGTATAACATTAAGAGAAAATCCCAAAATTTATTAATGACTTGAAAATCATATAGTTTAAAGGAATCTTTCTAATGAGGATACTATTACATTAAATTTTTTATGTAATCCCAGTACTTTGAGAGGTCGAGGCAGGCAGATCACCTGAGGTCAGGAGTTCAAGACCAGCCTGGCCAACATAGTGAAACCGTCTCTACTAAAAGTAGAAAATTTAGTCAGGCGTGGTGGCGCGCTTCTAATCCCAGCTACTTCAGAGGCTGAGACAGGAGAAGCGATTGAACCCGGGAGACGGAGGTTGCTGTGAGCCAAGATCATGCCACTGCCCTCCAGCCTGGGCGACAGAGCAAGACTCCGTACCCCTCCCTCTTCCCAAAAAAAAGACTTTTTCTTAGTTATGTATGGTTTAATGGCTAAACCTCCACCCTGCTCTGCCACCGGTGCTCCGCCCCACCCACCGGCCCCACCCACCAGCCCCAGGTGCGCACACATACAAAGACAAACACCAAACAAACAACTCATGAATTAGACATGGACAGGACAACTAGAAAATATTGGGGAAAAATATAGAAGGATCCTTAATTCATATTGCTTAACAAATAGCTTAAGTTTTGCTCCACTTTAAAGAAAATAAAACCAGAAATAGCTGGTTACTCAATCAGAAGACTTGTAAAGACTTTGGCACCTTAAGAAAAGACTGTGAATGAATGAACATTTATATTTTAACATAACATACAATATTAACAGCATGCACATTACATCTTTTACTATACCTCCATGAACAGATGATTTTTTAGTTGACATAATACTGGCTATATTCATAAAGGAATTTAACCAAGCACACAAGCAAGGAGAAGTCAACTTTTAATATTTCTTATGAGTTTTATACATATATATACCTCAATAAAGAGTACAATATGCTTGCTCTCTGCTTAGCCATTCCACTTTGATGCAAATTTCCTCTATAAGCTGATCCTAATGGTGACAAAAGTATGTAAAGATAATAGTGGCAAAATAGCTAACACTACTTTCTTTTTAATTTGCATTTGTTTTAAGCTTTCAAAATGTAGTCTTTCAAGTCTAAGAAAGAGACAGGATTAAAACAGCAAGTAAAAGAGAGTGAATGATATTCTAAATATGTGGAAGTGCTAGAGTTAAAACTTTAAATTCCTGCATTCTTTTGAGAATTTTCAGCTATTATGTATGTTTGTGGGAATAAGAGAGACTTGTATATATGAACAACACATTGTGTAGTCCCCAGATTTTTCTAGTAAGCTTACATCTAAGAAAAGAAAAAGAAGCTGTAGCACACACAAAAAATGAGATCAGTATTCTCAATGCTAATTATATAGGAATGAAGAATTCTTATGCTTCTTATATAGGAATGCTTCTTATATAGGAATGAAGAATTCTTATGCAGAAACAGTCTATGGAGCCTATGTTTCTTAGCCAAAAGCAACTTCATAGAACATGCTGTTGAAGGCCTGCTAATCCTGTCTGAAATGGTTTTCTAGCCTGAGCAGATTCTAATATATTTCAGAAGTTTTTCAACACTGTTATTCAAGAACCCACACAAAATCATTTCATGCTTCTTTATATTTTTTATTAGTAACAATTTCTTAGGATAATGGGCTCCTTTTTAAAAACACCATTTTTATTGCTTGCTTATCTCAAAAACCTTGTTTACATTAAGTGGTATTTTGAGATTTATGCAAAAGGTCTCTTTTTATTTGTGGGCAGTATATTTTTTTGCTTTACAGATTTTTTGTTATTTGTTCTTGACCTTCACTTTTCAGCTGTAAAAGAAACTATTTTAAAATCTCTTTTTATGTTAATCTCTCATCCCTTTTGCTTTTCATTTACTTTCCTTTGTTGGTGTGTGTGTGTGTGTTTGTCTATGTTAATGGTATAGAAAACACAATTATATGTAGAGAATACTGGAACACTGAACAAATTGAGGATAGTTGCCCTGGAGAAATGTACAGCTCTAAAATAGATCTAAAGTAGATTGTATAAAGCAATAAACAACCCCACTGAGATTTTTGGGGCTGTATCTTACACAGCATAACCTAGCATCTCCTGGCTGATACAGACACCTTGCTATTGCAAAGTAGATAATATCCTACTCAATCAAAAGATTTAATAGGTTAAGTACTATATATTACAATTACAAAATCAACTTAAGGACCTTGGTTAAACCCCTCCCTCACAAAGTGTAATTCAGAACATTATTGAGAGCTAATATACAAATATATAATCGCTAAAATCGCAGGACTTAAAGCAAGTAAAATTCTGTCATCCTCACTTTACTTATGTGTATAATGAATGTGTATTCCACAAGGTCATCACATGAATCACACAATATGTGTAACATAATGCCTATTAAATAGGAGATCAATTAATGTTAGCCAAAAAATTAACTAACTTACTAACCAAATAAATATCTTGGAATATTTTCCATTTTTAACCATAGTAACATATTATTGAGTGAAAAAAATTCTTACTATATATAAATAAATATATATATTTATTTATTTTTAAAATCTTGCAAAATAAATCTTAAACGAAAAAGGTCACTGTTAAGAAGGTAGTTTTTTTTTTAATTTCAGAGCTTCAAAGTAAATAATGTTATAAACATGGCATTGTTTGGATCAAATACAGTAAGCTTGGTAACCTAATGTGTTGCTTTTGAAAATATATCCAACCTAACATTAAAGGCAAACTCAACAGAAGTTGGACCATTTTAAGTACTAATCTACTAGACCTTTTCAAATATATCTTCTGAAACTCCCTATAATTATGGCTTTGTAACATGTCATTTTTCTCTTTTATTAGGAACACAACAGTATAGTTAAGTTGCATGTAATTTTTTTCTCTGAGACTGTTTTTAAAGCATGTTACTGTAAATGAATGCATAAAAGAAGAAAAGATTCAACAAGTTCTTTAAATAGAATATTCAAGTGTGAGTATATCATTATGTGTTAGAAACAAAACACATATTTTTCAAATTATAATATTTTAATATTTCCACCCTTGACTTGCCTATGTATGTTCAAATTAACTAAACTTAGGCTACATGCATCAGCCTTTAGAATGTGAGATTTTTAAATTTACATTTATGGAATTTATTCTAGCAATATAATTCAAATTTAATTATACAGCAAAAATCTTTACTCTTGGAAAATACTTAATAATGAAAGCCAAAGGTGAAAAAAGCACATCTTCAAACAAAATTTATTGGTTTGCTAATTTCAGTTGATATATAATGGGAGAGCACTTTCTTCTTTGGTAGCAAGTCTTATTTTGATATATTCATTTCTTTTAAATAGGTCAAAATATAGTAGTTAAAATAAGCAATGAAATGAATAATATGAAAATTTTTTCCTATTCTGCTTTTGTTTATATTGAATAAAATATATTGCTATTCAAGAAAACCTGGAACTATTCTGAGTATTGTCTTTGTATTAGGCTCTTATTGCTGCTGCAACAAATGACCACAGATTAGTGACTTAAAACAACACACATTTGCTTATTATCTTAGTGTTCTGGAGGACAGAAACTAAAAAGTGGCTCTCATGGGCTAAAGTTCAGGTGTTGGCAGAGCTGCATTCTTTCTGGAGGATCTAGGGGAAAATCATTTTCTCTCCTTTTCCAGCTTCTGGAAGCCGCCTCATTCGTTAGCTCCTGGCCCCATCCACCATCTTCAAAGCCAGCAGTGTAGAATCTTCCAATTTCTCTCTCTCTAACTCTGCACCCATCATCCCACTATCTAACTATACTGCCTCCCTCTCATAAGTACTCCTGTGAATACACTGGGCCCAGGATAATTATTATTCAGAATGATCTCCCCCTTTCAAGATGCTTTGATCACATTTGCAAAGTACCTTTTGACACATAAGGCAACACACTTGCAGATTCCAGGATTAGGAGATAGACATTTTTCATGGGTTGTTATTCAGTCTACCACATCGATTCTTGATTTTTCTGAAAAATCTAGACACATGAAGATGTAGGACCTTTATCAAATAATATTATACTTTAAAACTCAAAAAAACAAAATAAATATGATTATAATTTAAAACTATTATTGCAGATTTATTTTAAAAAATCTCTAAGTGGAAAAGTGATATATTTTTTACGTAATAGTTATGGGGTCCATAACTTTTCCATTCTTCTCTGATAAAATCCTGATTCTATTGATGGGAGCTCCCCCTTAGTTTCAATGCTATCCTGGGCAACTCACTTAAAGGCAATTAATCCATTAGAAGGCTTGCAGCTTATAAATTAACTTAAAAATTATTTGTCCAAATTGGGATAGAATAGAATAATATTATTCTTATTTGTTGGAATTTGGGTGGACAAATATGGAGTGAATTAGGTAGCTTGAAACAGAGATAAGGTTGTCACAAAAATTCAGAACAGCTAATTAAATTTCAATTTTAAATAAACAACATGCAAGTTCATAGTTATGTCCCAAATATTTCATGAGACATACTTACAGTTAAAAATATGTGTTGTTTTATCTGAAGTTCAAATTTAATTGGCTGTCTTGTAATTTTATCTTCTAAATACAAAAACCCTATAGAGATGACAATAGGACTAAGTGGCCACGAACCAGCTGAAGTTATAAGGAAATTTAAAATCGTGAGGAAGCAGAAGCTGTGACAGATAGTACAGTTTGAGGGTAAGCAGAGGTCCTTAGCTTGCTTTTATTAAACAAACAGGAAGATAATTTGCAACAAAACATAAAAACTATAGCTTTTATAAATCTTTCAGAAAAAGTCAAACACTGTGCTAGCATTGGGCAAATGCAAATAGGCAATTCATATAAAAGATATAAAGATAGCTAACAAACTTGTGAAAATGTGTTCAACTGCTTCTTAATTGAGGAAATGACAAGAGAGTAAGTTTTTTTAAACCAAGTTTTATAAGTCAAGATAAAAAGGATTGACATTGCTCAGAGGTATCAAGAACATGGGACAATTGGGTCTCCGTTTTTTGGTAAAAATCTAAATTGTTATAATAATTTTTAGAGGAGTACGTGGTGATATATAGCTAAACATATGAATGAGTAGTTGAAATATGTGACCATAAGTCAGGAAACCTCCTTTTTACCTTTCTTGGGGTGATGTTGAAGGACTTAGGCACCAGAGCAGCTTGGACTACAGGTGTGAGCCATCATGCCTCACAAAGTTTTAAAATTTTCTGGAAGAGACAAGTTCTCATTTTGTTGCCCCGGCTGGTCTTGAACTCCTGGCCCAAGCGATCTTCCCACCTTGGACTCTCAAAGTGTTGGGATTACAGGTGTGACCCACTGCACCCAGTCAGGTGTAGTCCCTTAAATCAACTTTTTTTTGTACAATGGAGTCTCACCAGCCATTAACGAGATGAAATCAAAGATTCATCCCCACATAGAATCCCTAGATAGGTAAGGAATTCCTTTCTGTATGTCTCAAGTCCATCTTATTTCGATTTTTAACTTTTGTTTCTTTAATACAAGCCGCCAACTTCTAGCTTGTAACTGGTTTTCCAAGAACCACCTTTGTCCACTAAAAATTCCTTTTGCATCCTAAACAGAATAATCTTGATCAAAGTGCAAATCTGAACCTCAGAATATTCAACACTTTTCCCTCCTTCATCCTTCTCTTGCTTGGAAACATTCATCGGCTTCCTCTTGCTCTTAGGATAAAGACCAAAAAGCAAAGACCGAAATCCTTGACATGACTTATTGACTACCATTTCAGCCTTTTCCACCACATTGTCTTCACCATCTGTTTGATGAGACCTGAACCTCTTCAGTAACTGGAGCTCATGATACTGTCTTCCTGACAGGCTCCAGACTTGATCTCTCTCTGCTCTCTATTTGATTGGTTAGTATTACTCATTGACCATACCCTAGCTCTGCTCTGGCTAACTCAGGAAATTCTTCTCTAGTCATTGGTAAAATTTCCAATTAAATAAGCATTTGTAGCACTGTGGTGTGTTTCTCTTTCTTAGCACTAACCACATTGGAATGTTATGTCTTACTTGCGTGGTTGATTCATGTCTCTCTCACTCACTAGAGACTAAGCTGCATGAGTACGTGAATCATGTCTGGTTTTCTCTCTATTATGGGATCATATTTGAAAAAAGCTCTCTGAATGAAGGAGTAAAACATTGATCTGTTTTATACACATGATGATGGGCTGGGAGCAATGTAAGTAGGCATGAGGGAATTTCCATCTCAAGTTTATGATAGAGGTTTAAGTATCCCCACATTACCAGTGATTAAAGAAGAGAGAAGCAAAGTGTCAGGTTAATATCATCTTTTTCTTAACCTTTATCTGGCCCCATTTTAATGAGGTCTTTCCAAGCCATTTTCATGACTTATGCACCATGGTTAAAGTTACCCTTTTTCAGATGAGTTGTACCCAATGTGGGAGAAGACAAAGTGGGATACTTGGTGCCAAGTTTAAACTGATTTGGGTGAGACTATAGTTCCATAGCCTATGTTAACTTTCGGCCTAGAACGCTTTGCAAATTCAGCATAAAATAGCTATACCAAGCATGTTTGGAGTTTTCTTGAGCCATGTACTGGTGCGATATAATCTATTAGTTTGATGAAATAAATGGAAATAACTTTTACAGGGAAAATGCTTTTTATAAGTATGGCTATCTGTCAACTTTGTTGTTTTTCCTTATAACTCTCTCTGAATATAAGAGAGCAGTACCGATTGTATATTTTCTCTCACTATCTTCCCAAGACTAGCAATCTAATTCAATTCACTGAGGTTGAGTCGACTAGAAATTTTGTTTGTTGTCTTCATGCTTTTATTCTAAAGATAATTTAAAAATTACAAAATAGATCTGGAAAATGTCTAATGATGTAGTTTGCTGAGTATAAAGAAGCATTAAATTAGGCTAAAAGTCAGGAGCTTTCATTATGTATTCAACATACTGAATATGATATGGTGTTTGGTATCTGCTGCCAGAGTATTGCTTCTAGACAGGCTAATCTGTACTCCAAGAATGACACCCTGTGGCTGAATAGATCAATAGCAGAAAGCTCATTTATCATTCTCTTCTTTGTCTTTTAAAAAAATAGTCATTGCAAAATGGTATTTATATACAATTCACTTTAATAAAAAATTATTTTATGACAAACCCCTTAAATGTTTAAAATGGATCGAAAAGGGCTAGCACGAATAAAGAAAACATTTCAATATTTATTGCTCAATGTATGTGCTATATATGAGCTATGTCAACATATATCATTAACACATAGCAATAATTCGTTACACAAGTGGGTAGGGATTTTTCTCTTAAAAATAGTTCATAACATTTCATTGTGTTTAAAACTTCAGGAGTGTATTCATTTCTATTGTCTTAACTGGAGCCTCAAGGCAACACTGAATAATCTCTAATAGCTATGTTAATATTTCTATGTTTTACAATTATAGAAATGCAAGGTAAATGATGGTTAAAAGAATTTTCGTTTTCTTTCTTTCTCTTTTTGAGACAGAGTCTCGATCTGTCGCCCAGGCTGGGGTGCAGTGGCGCAATCTCGGGTCACTGCAACCTCTGCCTCCAGGGTTCAAGGGATTCTCCTGCCTCAGCCTCCCGAGTAGCTGGGACTACAGGCGCGTGTCACACCTGTCTAATTTTTTGTATTTTTAGTACAGACGGAGTTTCACCATGTTAGCCAGGATGGTCTCATCTCCTGACCTCGTGATCCGCCTGCCTCAGCCTCCCAAAGTACTGGAATTATAGGCGTGAGCCACCGCGCCCAGCTCAAATTGCTTTTGATTCTGAGTAATTTACTTATAGCTTGAATGTATACTTGTAAGTTAATACTATAACAAAGCAGAGTAAGATTTTTTATTACAAATGGATATAATGTAGTTTAGCCATGTTATAAACTTGATGCAGAAAAACACAGTAATATAACAATAAAATATACAATTATATAAACACGTTTTAATACATTAAACGAGAAAGAAGAAAATTTCTTATTTAAAAAATCATTCTTTATTATCCCTGCATTTAATGCCTCATGATATTCCTATCACTGCATTCCTCTTACTTTATTATTTTTCATTTTTCTTCAATTTTTATTTTAAGTTCCCAGGTACGTGTGCAGGATGTGCAGGTTTGTTACATAGGTAAACAGATGCCATGGTGGTTTGCTGCACAGGTCAACCCATCACCTAGGTATTAAGCCCAACATCCATTAGCTCTTCTCCCTGATGCTCTCCCTCCCTCTACCTCCCCATCTCAGGCCCCAGTGTGTGTTGTTCCCCACCATGTCTCCATGTGTTCTCATTGTTCAGCTGCCACTTATAAGTGAGAACATGAGGTCCTTGTTTTTCTGTTCCTGCATTAGTTTGCTGAGGATAATGGCTTCCTTTTAATTTGATACTAAAAACCCCACATTTTCTTGTGGGCCCTGAGTGTTTGGGTCAGGGGGAAGCAGCCTCTTGTAGAAGCATGTCTATATAACTTATGCTTTGCTGTCCCTGATCTGCTACTTATTTGGAGTAGCTTGGAGGGTAAGGAGGGATATGAGTGTGAGCTGGGAGCAGCAGAGATCAGACCAGTGAGGGAGTTGTATGCCTCTGATAACTGTGAGCAAGCTCTCTCTCCCTAATTATCCTGAGTTCCTTTTGCAGTCAAAGCTAGAATTTCATCCTTTCTCCTATAAAACAAATATTTTAAATGCAATTCCTGGATTATATTATCCAGATTTGAAAAACCTTGAAAAGCTTTTCATATACTTGCTTTAAAATTCAACATATTTCTCTCTAATTACACTTTAAATGCAAACGAAGTGCCTGCCTAAAGGGCATCCATAGACTGACTGGCTTCATAGTTGAATAAATGTTTAATTTTTACAACTGATATACCTTGTCCAGAGTACAGATAAGGCTTTTGGAAAAAAAGATAAAACTACCAACAACACAGCAAAAAAGTCATTGTAAAGAAAGAGTCAAAGAAGATAACAGGAAATGTAAGTTATGTGGCTAATACAATTTGTGCTCATATTTTGCTATCCTGTCTTAGTTTACAAAAATGAAATAAAAAATGTAGTAAGGTGGTCCATACTGAAACTATGAAAATCAGTCATATTCGGTGATTCACAGAATTCAGGGTTTCAATATGTACCTTAAGGTCCTCAGTGTTGCTTAAGTTTATACCAATAACATAACATCCAAAGTAGTTTCACAATTAATTTATAAAGGTTTCCCAAATAAGAAGCCTAGTATCAGAATACATAACCTCCCACAGTCTTCAGTTTGAAGCTGAAGGCTGCCAAGACATGAACAAAGCTGTGAGACTGGGAGTATGCACACAGAAAATCCCTGTGAGGAGACAGACCAAAGATAGCACAATCAGCCAGAAGAGACAGTTTGTAAAAACTTGATCATATAAGCTGCTGACAACCACTGGAGCTCAATTAGGCCGGAATTTCACTTTGGAATGGCTAGAGTTTAAACTGCCAACTACTCCCAATCCACATTTATACTTATTTTATGAATCTATACTGTGGCCCAATTGCTGTAGCGGTGAAAACTACACACCTGGTTGTAAAATAGGGTATGAAATATGTTTTCTAACCAAGGGGAAAGTGTTCTCATCAGCCACAAGATTTAATTCACGGTAGCCTCATCATCTATAATATACGATGACATCCAGGCTGAGCTGCCAACTACTGATATTAATTATTGAGACTTGATTGGGGTTAACCACTTTTGCTTAAGGTTTCAGCATTCTCTAATTTCAGCTGTCTCTGTGATTCAGTGCTCTAAATACTTATTAGAAATGACAGGATGTGCAAAACATGAATCTAGAAGGACCCAAGGAATATCATCAGATAGGATCATCCAGTCTAGTTTATCTACATATGAGATTCTCTTAAATTTAAACTTGAAATTCTTCCTATTATTTGTTTCCAATCTATGTCTGTGCTTGTGTAAAGGCAACAGGGTTCCTTTTCCCGTATTTTTGAAACCATAATATTATTGGTTACAGGATATAACCTAATGGCTTCCTCTGCATTCTGATGCATAGCCCAGATATTATGATATCATTATTACTAAAAAGACATTATGATATTTTAATATGGTTCTTAAATGGCATCATATGATAAATGTCTTAAGTATTCATAAACAAATACTTTTTTATAGTTTGAAATTAATCAACTTGGGCTGCATTCAGAAAACAGAAAAAATAAAATAAGTGATAAATGTTATACATTACTTAATGAAAATTACCCCATTATATTAAAAAAAGATTTTAAAGTTTATTGAGTTAGTCTTTAAGAATATATTTACATATGTATTAAATTACACATGAAAAACTGAAATGTTTTGATTTCATGACAAAGTAATTTTATTTACAAATAGTCTTATTAAAGAACCAGTAAAGACTGTTGTAATTGAAGAATAGTTTTTCCAGTTAAAACCAAATTTTTAAAATTAATAGTAAGTTGACCCATTTCCACAGTCTCCATATCTGTCTTCTAAACATTTTTCGAAAGTCTCAAAATGACAAGAAATATTTTACTTCAGTACAATCAAGCAAATAAAACAAACTTAGAGGCCATGAAGATAAACTAGACACATCTTCATAAGCACGAAACATTTTTTATGTCACAAAAAATATATTTGAGTTTTCCAAAGACAACTAAATAACACATTTGCTTCCTTTGAAAATAACATTGCTTCATTTAAAAACACTTGGGAGAGGTTGGTGTGGTGGCTCACCCCTGTAATCTCAGCACTTTGGGAGGTTGCGCCAGGAGGAATGCTTGAACTTAGGAGTTCAAGAAGAGCCTGGGGGGCACATAGTGAGTCCTCATCTCTACAAAAAAAAAAAAAAAAAAAAAAATTAGCTGGGTGGAGGGGCATGTGTGCCAGTAGTCTCAGCTACTTGGGAGGCTGAGGTGGGAGAATTGCTTGAGCCTGGGAAGTTGAGGCTGCAGTGAGCTGTGATTGCATCACTGCACTCCATCCTGGGCAGCAGAGTAAGACCCTGTCTCAAAAAACAAACAAACAAAACACACACACACACACACACACACACACACACACACACACAGGAGAAATAATTATTTTCCTAAGACACCAAATTCCTTAAATAGATGCCTATTTCTGTTCTCTATTGTTAAGCAAGTAGGCTTTGTGACATATTTGTTACATAAATGGAGTAAGGATGCCCCCCTTTTATATTGCCCTAAATTGGTTACTTCTTCATAGCAAGCTGGAACCCATTCGCTCAAAACGTCATGGGTGCCAAATTCAAATTTTTATGTGTCCAGTTGCTTTAAATGTAGCCCGATAGATAGAATTTTAGCCATTTAGAGCCCAATGCTTTGTGGACCCCACAAAACTGCTCTCATTGTCTGCTGGCCATAGACAAGATGATTAACCCCAGAGCTATAAATGACCCCAGGCTGCTGCTGCCCTTTGGAGATCCCTGATCCAGAGATTCCCCATCTTGCTGCTGAGTGACATCATTTGCACATGAATCCCCATCGCCCATGCCCCATCTACCCCAGGAGGACCTTCCTTCTTCTGCTTCTGAATGGGGACCTCTGGACCCTCTCATTCTATGAGGGACTTTCCTCACATGCAAACCTGTAAATGTCTGACCCAAATAAAGGTCTTTGAGGGCTAGTTCCATCTTGTGGTCATCTCTTTTTCCTTGATCAGCTGCAAAATCCTTTGACCTCCCTACAATGCTTTTAGATAAGAAAGAGACCAACAGTTAACATCATTAAATATAAATCTCAGTCCCTATAGGATCTATTTGACTGTTTCCATTTCAATTATTTTCTTTTTGTTCTCCTGGCATGTCCTAGAAGAAATAAATTTTTAGCTGGGCTCCAGAGAACTGAAAAAATATTCCATAACATATGTATTTCTTCTATGACCCTTTGATTTTTTTTCTAATTAGTCTTCTCTCCACAGTTTTGAAGAGCAAGACAAACTTTATTTTTCTCTGTATTATTCTTTCCCATTGACCTTCAATAATATCTCAGGAAATACTGTATACTTGAAAAGCAGGCAGAGGTAAAATAATTCAGAGGAGTTATTTTGTGTTTCTTACTATAGTAAAGGCATTTCATATAGAATTTCACATTTTTATTCCAAAAGGCAAGTTCAGAGCTTTTTTCTATGGTGGTAAAAACATAAAATTTACTATCTTAACTATTTTTAAGTGTACAATACAGTAGTGTTAACCATGTGAACAATGTTGTGCAATAGCTCTCTGGAACTTTTCATCTTGCATGACTGAAACACTATACCCGTTGAACAACTCTGCTTTTATACTTCCTCTCTGCCCCTGGCAACCACCATTCAACTTTCCGCTTCTAAGATTTTTCCTACTTTAGATACCACCATATTACATCCACTTATAAAGTAGAATCATGCAATGAGTCTCTTTGTGACTGGATTATTTCACTTAGCATAATGTCCTTAAAGTTCATCAATGTTATGGTATATGGCAATATTTCACTGTATGTATATACCACATTTTCTTCATCCATTCATCTGTCAATGGACATATAGGTTGTTTCTTACTCTTAGCTGTTGTGAATAATGCTTCAGTGATCGTGGTCATGCAAATATCTCTTTGAGATCCTGTTTCATTTATTTTAGATATATACCCCTAAGTAGGATGGCTTGATCATATGGTTATTAGATTTTAATTTTTTGAGGAATCTTCATACTATTTTCCATGGAGGTCGCACCACTTTACCCTCCCATCAATAGGGCGCAAAGGTTTTAATTTCTCCACATCCTCTCCATTTCTCGTTATTTGTTTTGTTTTGTTTTTTGGATAATAGTAGTTACCCTAGTGGGTGTGAGGTGATATCTCATTGTGGTTTTAATTTCCAATTCCCTGATGGGTAGTGATGTTGAGTATCTTTTCATGATGCTGGTGGTCATTTGTATATCTTTAGAGTAATGTCCATTCAAACCTGTTGCCCTTTTTTAATTGGGTTATTTATAAAGTTGTAATTTTTTATATATACTGTATATTAACTGCTTATCAGATATGCAGTTTGCAAATATTTTTCCCAATTTGTAGGTTGCATTTTTCACTCTGCTGATTTTTTCATTTTCTGTGCAGCAGTTCTTAAGTTTGATGTAGTACCACTTGATTATTTTTCCTTTTGTTGCCTGTGATTCTGGTGTTATATTTAAGAAAACATTGCCAAATGCAGTGTCATGAAGCTTTTCTCTTGTTTTCTTCTAAGACTGTTAACATTTCAGGTCTTACATTTAACTCTTTAATCTATTTTGAGTTAATTATTGCATACGATATAAGGTAAGGGTTTAACTTTATTCTTTTGCATGTGGATATTCAGTTTTCCCAACACCATTTGTTGAAGAGATGACACTGTCTCAATTATGAAGACTTGGCACCCTTATTGAACATCATCTGACCATACATATGAAGTTTTACTTCTGAGCTCTCTATTCTGCTCAATTAAGCTACATGTTTGTCTTTATGCTATTATCACACTGTCTAAATTACTCTAGCTTTGTAATATTTTTTAAAATCAAGAAGCCTAAGGCTTTCAACTTTATCTTTCTCAAGATTGTTTTGCCTATTTGAGGTCATTTGAGATTTCATATCAGCTTTAAGATGATTTTTTTTCTATTTATGCAAAAAAATGCCTTAAAAATTTGATAGAGATTGCATTCACTTTGTAGATTGCTTTGGGTAGAACGGTTATTTAAGCAATATAAAGTTTTTCAATCCATGAACTTTCACCTTCTTGGTTAAGTTTATTTCTAAGTCTTTTATTCTTATTGGTGCTATTATAAATGGTTTTTTTTTTTTTTTTTTTTTTTTTTTTTTTTTTACTTTTAAGTTCAGGAGTACCTGTGCAGGTTTGTTACATAGGTAAACTTGCTTCATAGAGGTTTGTTGTACAGCATATTTCATCACCCAGATATTAAGTCTGGTACCAACTAGTTATTTTCCCTGATCCTATCCCTCCTTCCACCCTCTACCCTTCAATAGGCCCCAGTGTGTTGTTCCAATCTATGTATACATGTGTTTTCATCATTTAGCTCCTACTTGTAAGCGTGGTGTTTGGTTTTCTGTTTCTGTGTTAGTTTGCTAAGGACAACAGCCTCTAGCTCCATCCATGTCCCTGGAAAGGGCGTAATCTTTCTTTTTTAGGTCTACATAGATTCCATGGTGTATATGTACACAGTTTCTTTATCCAGTCTATCAATGATGGGCATTTAGGTTGATCGCATATTTTTGCTACAGCAAGTAGTGCTGCAATGAACACATATGTGCATGTGTCTTTATAATAGAATGATTTACATTTCTTTGGGTATATACCCAGTAATGGGATTGCTGGGTCAAATGGCATTTCTGTCTTTAGGAATTCTCTTTTTTTGTTGTGTCTCTATCAGGCTTTGGTATCAGGATGATGCTGGCCTCATAAAATGAGTTAGGGAGGATTCCTCTTTTTCTGTTGATTGGAATAGTTTCAGAAGGGATGGTACCAGCTCCTCTTTGTACATCTGGTAGCATTCGGCTGTGAATCCATCTGGTCCTGGACTTTTTTTGGTTGGTAGGCTATTAATTATTGCCTCAATTTCAGAGCCTGTTATTGGTCTATTCAGGGATTCAACTTCTTCCTGGTTTAGTCTTGGGAGGATGTATGTGTCCAGGAATTTATCCATTTCTTCTAGATTTTCAAGTTTATTTTCATAGAGGTGTTTATAGTATTCTCTGATGGTAGTTTATATTTCTGTGGGATCAGTGGTGATACCCCTTTATCACGCTACTATAAAGACACATGAACAAGTACCTTTATTGCAGCACTATTCACAATAGCAAAGACTTGGAACCAACCCAAAAGTCCAACAATGATAGACTGGATTAAGAAAATGTGGCACATATATACCATGGAATACTATGCAGCCATAAAAAAGGATGAGTTCATGTCCTTTCTAGGGACATGGATGAAGCTGGAAACCATCATTCTGAACAAACTGTCTCAAGGACAGAAAACCAAACACCGCATGTTCTCACTCATAGGTGGGAATTGAACAATGAGAACACTTGGACACAGGGTGGGGAACATCACACACCGGGGCCTGCCATGGGGTGGGGAGAGGGGGAGGCATAGCATTAGGAGAAATACCTAATGTAAATGACAAGTTGTTGGGTAAAGCAAACCACCATGGCACATGTATACATATGTAACAAACCTGCATATTGTGCACATGTATCCTAGAAGTTAAAGTATAATAACAAAATTAAAAAAAATATGTAGCCCAGCCATGTGGTAGAAAAGAAAAACCTATTTTCTAGGGACAAATTCAAGACTGCTGCAGAAATTTGCATAAATAAAGAGGAGCCCAATGTTAATAGCCAAGACAATGGGGAAAATGTCTCCAGGGCATTTCAGAGACCTGTATGGAAGACCCTCCTATAACAGGTCCAGAGGCCGAGAAGGGAAAAATGGTTTTGTGGGACAGGCCAAGTGCACAAATTCTCTCTCCAGCCTCTGGACAGAGTGCCCTGCGTCCCAGCCACTCCAGCTCCAGTCATGGCTAAAAGAGGCCAAGGTACAGCTTGGGCCATGGCTTCACAGGGTGCTAGCCCCAAGCCTTGGTGGCTTTCATGTGGTTTTGGGCCTGCAGTTGCACAGAAAACAATAATTGAGGTTTGGGAACCTCTACCCAGATTTCAGAGGATATATGGAAATGCCTGCATGTCCAGGCAGAAGTCTGCTGCAGGGGCAGAACCATCATAGAGAACCTCTACTAGGGCAGTTCAGAGGGGAAATGTGGAGTTGGAGCCCCCATAAAGAGTTTCTACTGGGGCACTGCCTAGTGGAGCTGTGAGAAGAAGGCCACCATCCTTCAGACCCCAGAATGGTAGATCCACTGACAGCTTACACTGTGTGCCTGGAAAAGCTGCAGACACTCAATGCCAGCCCATGAAAGCAGCAGGGAGGAAGGCTGTACCCTGCAAAGCCATGGGGGCAGAGCTGCCCATGACCATGGGAACCTACTTCTTGCATCAGCTTGACCTGGATGTGAGACCTGGAGTCAAAGGAGATCATTTTGGAGCCTTAAGATTTGACTGCCCTGTTGGATTTTGGACTTGCAAGGGGCCTGTAGCCCATTTGTTTTGGCCAATTTCTCCCATTTGGAATGGGTGTATTTAGCCAATGCTGTATTCCCGTTGTAACTAAGAAGTAACTAACTTGCTTTTGATTTTACAGGCTGATAGGTGGAAGGGACTTGCCTTGTCTCGGATGAGACTTTGGACTGTGGACTTTTGAGTTAATGCTGAAATGAGTTAAGACAATGGGGGACTTGCCCCGGCCAGAACTTCTAATACTATATTGAATAGGAATGGTGAGAGAGGGCATCTTTGTCTTGTGCTGGTTTTCAAGGGGAATGTTTCCATATTTTGCCCATTCAGTATGTTGTTGGCAATGGGTTTGTCATATATGACTGTTATTTTGAGATAGGTTCCTTCAATACCCAGTTTACTGAGAATTTTTAACATGAATGCCCTTTGGATTATCCTTTGTTAGTGTGTAGAAATACAAGTGGTTTTGTACGTTAACTTTGCATCCTGCAATTTTACTACACTTGTCTATTAGTTCTAACAGTTGTGTGTTTGTGTGTGTGTGTGTGCAATCTTTAGAACTTTCTACATATAAAAAATGTCATTTGCAGACATTAATTTTACTTCTTTCTTTCCAATTTGAATGCCTTTTATTTCTTTTTCTGGTCTAACTGCTTTGGTTAGGACTTCTAGTACAAACTTATAATTTTATGTTTTGTTTTTTGAGACAGGGTCATTCTCTGTCACCTAGGCTAGAGTGCAGTGGTGTGATCATTGCTCACTGTAAC
Source organism: Gorilla gorilla gorilla (assembly GCF_029281585.2). Lineage (NCBI taxonomy): Eukaryota > Metazoa > Chordata > Mammalia > Primates > Hominidae > Gorilla > Gorilla gorilla. The sequence continues at coordinate 177,508,146 of NC_073227.2, read as the reverse complement.
CTAGAAACTCCTGGGCTCAAGCAATCCTCCTGCCTGGATCTCACAAACAGCAAGGACTGCAGGTGCGTGCCACCACACCCAGCTATTTTTTTTCTTTTTTTCTTTTTTTTTTTTGTAGAGATGGGGTCTTACTATGTTGTCCAAGCTGGTCTTGAACTCTTGGCCTCCAAGGATCCTCCTACCTTGGCCTTCCAAAGTACTGGGATTATAGACATGAGCCACTGTGCCTAGCTAAGTTTACAACTTGTAACAGTAGGTAGTGTTCTTTTATTATAGAATGATTATTCTGCTGTCACCTGTTGGTAGATATGAGTGTGGAATTACATTTCCACTTTGAGGGATTCATACTCAATGATTAATGAAAACCCTTTTCTCTTTAGTACTAATGATAATATTACTAATTTACTGCTTTTATTTTACAGATTACAACTCGGTAGGTAATTTTACTTTACTCAGTGAAATATTTTTTCAAATGGAGTTATTATTGTTATACGTGTTTCTAGAATTGTCTAAAAATATCTGTCCCAAAGCAATTAATAAAACTTTTGCTCTCCTTAGAAATAGACTATAAGGTGTTGTAAAATATAAACCTTGCTTGTCTTCTGTGACTAGCTAGCTATGAGTTTCACTGTATTTGATCTCTGATAATTGTTTATAAACAATCCAATGTTGAAAAGATCTTTTTCAGACCTATTTCAGTTTAACTATAAATAAAAACTCCTTGAATATATCACTACTCTCATGTTCAACGTGCATCTGTCATCCAGTGATTAATCTTTGGATGACTTTTTTGAGTGCTAAAGTTATTTTATTAGAAAGTCCAGCAAAGAGAAATACAGTTTTGTTACTGGAAAAATTTCTACTTTTTCATCATAGTTCATCACATCTGACTTAACAGACAATGACATTTCTTGCAAGTCTGTTTTTTTCCTCTACATAGACCTGTCTCCACTTAAGAAGATTTAAAAATGCCTACTTTGTGCATAATACTATAAAAGCTAAATCAAATTATTCCCTTTTATTATATTGGCATGTCTCATCTTGAATCACTTTTGCAATATTACTCTTGCTATTGATTTATTCATTCAAACGAGATTGATTGAACACCAGAGAGCACTAGGCTAAGTACTGGGATGAAATAAATAAATAAATGTGAATGGCAAAAATCTCATAGCCAAGTCATGTAACAGACACTTCATCCTGTGAGTAAAATACATTGTGAAAATATGTATAATGAGATGGCCAAAGTCTTCATTTTTCTACTAGTGTCCTTGACTTCACACATTGTCTTTCAACTCTCTAAAATGCTCTTTATTATAATTCATCATTAAACTCATTTCTAACATCCTTTGAAATTGCTCTGACGAAACCTCCATTAGGCAGATTTTATTCTTCTTCCCAAATTCAGGTTAGAAGGGAGATTCTTCAGCTTCTTGCTGTTTCACATCAGATCACTAATCAAATTAATTGTATGATAAGTTAATCTTCCCTCTAGACTAAATTTTTCAGTGAGGGGTTATAAAATTTTCTTATATACCCTCAACTAAACCTGTGCATAGGAAGTGCTTAAAGTGGTTTAGTGCCTACATGAAACAATAAGTCCTAGAGTGTGAGAGCATACAAAAGTGAAAACAGTTAACTCTGCTGTTATTGAAGCTGGGCCAGGGAGCAGTCAGGAAACCTTCCTAGAAATGATGACATTTAGATCTTTTCAATGAGGAAATAGAAAGAAAAAGGTATGTCCTGGAAAAGAGCACTTCATTACACAGATAATAAATGTAAAAATTTTAGTTTTAGAAATTTCTCTGCAGTTTTTGATAACCATTTTTTCCTCCCTAAAATATCCTGTGTACTTTCAGATATATTACATATTACAGTTTCCAAATCTACTGTATAATTTGACTTAAAATGCCTCATTTCTCTTCTCTGTCATTTACTGTATGTTTTACAGTGATCACAATAAAATAAAAGTAGAAATCAATAACAGAATGGATATTAGAAACTGCAAAAGTTCATGGAAGTTAAAGAACATGCTCCCAAACAGTGAACAGGTCAATGAAGAAGTAAAAAAGGAGTTAAAAATTTCCTTGAGATGAACAAAAATGGAAATACAGCATACCAAACTTATGGGATACAGTAGAAACAGTTGTAGAAGGGAAGTTGATAGAAATAAATGCCTACATCATACAAGTAGAAAGATTTCAAATAAACAACCTAATGATGTACCTCAGAGAACTAGAAAAATAAGAACAAACCAAACCCCAAACTAGTAGATGAAAAAAAATAATACAGGTCAGAGCACAAATAAATAAATTAAGACTAAGAAATTACAAAGGATCAACAAAATAAAAAGGTTGTTTTTTGAAAGGACAAACAAAACCAACAAACCTTTAGCTAGACTAAGAAAAAGAGAATAACAAAATAAATAAAATCACCGTTGTAAAACGAGACATTAGAACTGATACCACAGATCGTTAGATATTATCATAAACACATTAGATATTAGATATTATTGTTAGATATTATCATAAATACCTATATGCAAACAAATAGGAAAACCTAGAAGAAATGGATAGATTCCTGGACACATACAACCTCCCAAGAATGAACTATGAAGAAATAGAAAACATGAACAGACCAATAATGAGTAACAAGATTGAAAGAATAATAAAAAGTCTCCCTTCAAATAAAAACCCAGGACCTGATGGCTTCCCTGCTCAATTCTACCAAACATTTAAAGAAGAACAAACACAAATTCTACTCAAATTATTCCAAAAAAATTCAAGAAGAGGAAACTTCAAAATTCATTCCATGAGTTTGTCATTACCCTGATATCAAATGCAGATAAGCAAATAACAACAACAACAAAGTATAAGCTGACATACCGGATGAATGTAGATGCAAAAATCATCAGCAAAATACTAGCAAAATGAACTCAATAACACAAGATCATTAACAAGTTCATTTGTCGTGATCAAGAGTGATTTATCCCATGGATGCAAGGATGGTTGAACATATGCAAATCAATTAGTAGAACACATAAAATTAATAGATAAAAACAAAAACCATTTACTAGTTTCAATATATGCTGAAAACGCATTTGATAAAACTCAACATCCCTTCATGATAAAAATTCTCAGCAAACTGGGTGTAAAAGTAAAATACCTCAATATAATAGAGGCCACATTTGACAAACCATGCCTAACATCTTACTGAACGGGAAAAAATAGAAAACCTATTTGAAAAGATTTAGAACAAGACAAGCATGCCCACTTTCACCACTTTTACTCAACACAGTACTATAAATCCCAGCCAGAGCAATTAGTAAAGAGAAAGAAATGAAGGGCTTCCAAATTGAAAAATAAGTCATCAAATTATTCTTGTTCACAGACAACATGATACTATATTTAGAAAAGCCTAGATTCCACACACTCACACAAATAAACTGTTAGAAATGATTTAAAAAATTCATAACGTTGCAGGATAGAAAATTAACTTTCACTGGGTGCAGTCGCTCACGCCTGTAATCCCAGCACTTTGGGAGGCCAAGGAGGGCAGATCACGAGGTCAGGAGTTTGAGGCCAGCCTGGCCAACATGGTGAAACCCTGTCTGTACTAAAGATGCAAAAAATTAACCAGGCGTGGTAGCATGTGCCTGTAATCCCAGCTACTCGGGAAGCTGAGGCAGGAGAATCACTTGAACCTGGGAGGCAGAGGTTTCAGTGAGCCGAGATCACACCATTGCATTCCAGTCTGGGTGACAGGGCAAGACTCCACCTCAAAAAAATAAAAATAATAAAAATAAAAAATAAAAAAAACTTGCAAAAATGATAGCATTTCCATATATCAACAGAGAAAAATCTGAAAAAGAAATCCCATTTACAGTAACTACAAAGAAAATTTCCTAAGAATCAATTTTACTAAAGAAGTGAAAAATCCATACAATAAAAATTACAAAACAGTGATAAAAAAATGAAGAGAACACACAAAGAATGGAAAAATATCCCATGCTCATAGATTCAAAGAATTAATATTGTTAAAGTGTCTATGGGATTCCAGTCAATCTACAGATTCAATGCAATGCCTATTGAAACACCAATAACAGAAATAGAAAAATCAATCCTGAAATCGATACGGAACCACAAAAGACCTTGAATAGCTAAAGCAATCCTGAACAAAAAGAAACAAAACTGGCAGGGCATGGTGGCTTTCACCTGTAATCTCAACATTTTGGGAGGCTGAGGCGAGATTATCATTACAACTTCATGATTAGTTGTTCTTGGTAAGCTTTATCTTATTACCACTATCCAAGCCTCTTACTCTAATTTGCTCATTACCACTGCTGGCAGACAACTTGATTTCTGCTTTGGAGCCGTGTAGCCACTCTCTAATCACTATTTGTTGCTTAGTTCACCCATCATCTTCTTAGGAAGCCTTCTCCAAACTCTTCACTTCCACCTAGTCCCTAGCGAAGTTAGGTGCTTATTTTTTCACCCATGCACATGTATTTACTGAAGTGCATTATAATGATCAGTTTATGTATCTTTGTCCCACATGACACTGTGAGAGACATGAGGAGCAGTCTGGTATTCTCTCCTTACACTGGCATTCTCAGCACTCCCAATTGACCTTGGTATGTAATATTGATAATAGCTTACAATCATGTAGTACTCACTCTAGGGCAGACCCTGTTCTAGTCACTTTGTATATTGACATGTTCAATTCTCACATAATAGTTTTGAGGTTGGTACTATTATTCACTCAGTTTTGCAAATGACCCAGAAAAATTGCATAACCAGCTTAAGGTGATAGAGCTGGAAAGCAGCAGAACTGAGATTTCAACCTGAGTGATCTGGCTCTAGAGCCTATGTTGTTAACCTCCACACGGCTTTACCTCAGTGTAGATGAATGGCATTGCTATTTTGTGGATACTTTTAATGTTGTTAGAGTTGAAGATACGAACATGTGATAAGGGTTATTTTCAGTGATATAATAATATAGATGAATTATCATGGATTGAAATAATTTTTGTGGAGGTATTGGAAATCCAGCCACCTTTTAAAATGTTGCTATCATGAGAAACTGTTTAAGTAACACGATGAATTTTTTTAATGGAGCCTTCTTTATGCTGATGGCTCCCAAACTAGGAAATTATAATAGCATGGCATGATATTACATGTAATATAAATAAAAATAAATGCTCTAGTTTGAAATGAGCTGTCATAGGGATGTAAGTCACATGGTAATAAAAGTACTCAAAAGCCTGGATGGCTGTCTGTTAGGAATTCTATAGAAGGAATACTTTTGCCTAAGACCTATTATTTACTAATAATAGCAATGATAATTTATTGAGTGCTTACCACATTAGTTTTTTGCATTTATAAATGTATTATTTTCTCCATTTTACATTTAGATATCTGAGACTCAGAGAAGTTTAAGTCACTTGCTCTAGGTCACAGAACCAAATATGTAGTAATTATTTATTAAATGAATGAATGCCTTGGATACTTTACAGACTAAAAATCCTCTAAAATATTTACCAATTCTTAGAATCCAATCTGTATTGATAATTATCATATTTGCAACAGAACATGATTTTTCAAATAGGCTTTCTAGCTTTACAAAAATCTATACTTTATATGAAGAAAACTTCCTCAATCTAAAAGGTACAGCTCATTTTTTTCATGTCTCATTTCAGTTAGTAGCATATTCTCCACTAATTTTGTCCATGTGACCTTCGGATTTTGTAATGAAGAAAGCAAGGAGAAAAGGTTTTGATGGCACTGCCTTTTATTGATTGGCATGAGGCAGTAAATGTATTTGGAATCCAGGGGCAACAGGTCAAGTTCCTAGTACAGAAGTGGTAATGGTCCTGGCAGTTGCAATAAAGTCAGTGTCTTGGCATGACGCACTCAGTGGCACCAGTGTCAGCCTTGACATCAGATCGGTCGTTGGCCTGGTGTGCGTGTTGTTCCTGGAAGCTAAACTTTAAGTCCATCTTTGCATCCCTTCCCAGGACTCTATGAGTGACCTAATATATTCTGAGAAGTCGTTATTCAGCTTAAAGTGATCAGAAAGACTTCTGTTGTTCCCAACTGAGAATTTGCCCAATACGTATACTTTTAAAAATACACTCAAGTCCTTCTGAACTAAAGAGGATGTGTTAATATTTCTGCATGCATGTTGGATGTGTTTTTATTAAAAACTGATAAAGAAATTAGATTTTTCTTCGCTTTTTTATATTAAACTCCCTGTTATTTAAATCATTTTTGAGAAGTAGCCTTCTTATCCCATTAACGACTGTAGCTTTCCTTCTCTGGAGAAATTCTGATTTATATTCTCTTTTGTAGCTGCCGATGGACATGCCTAGTGCAGGAATAAAGTAATGTCTGCTGGCACTTGCTTCTATTTCCAAATATATATTTATTTCCATACTTGTTTTTACAAAAATTACTAAATCTTTCTTCCAAATCCATGGAGAATAATTAACATTACTGACTGGGACGCTCTAAAAAAGACTCTTACGATAATGCTTCAGTTGCTGAGTACAAAACTCTTGAAAGGAAATGTACTGACAATCACCAAGCTGATGATGTAACTGGATAGCCACCTATCTTCTTCTACCCCCTTAAATATTCTTTGGCAGCATCACCAATTGGGCCACTAAATTCAACTCTCTGTTACAGAAGAAATATACCACAAACCTTGAAAAATGAATTCAACTATTAGGACCTGTTATCAGATATAGGTCTATAATCTACTCTTGGGGTGCAAAAACAAAGATTAGAGTCAAAACTAAAATGATAATAATTATTATAGTAAATATATCCAGGAAATTTTCTCCACTTTGTTGGCAAGAATTTATATATTAACGATGGGTCTTATGTGCCATTTTCAGCTAGTTTTATGAAAAACTGAAGTTATTTTGTTCAGCGAAGGAAGAAAGCAGAAAGCACAGTGTTTAGTTCAATTGTGCTACTGTAATAAAATGCCACAGACATGATTTATAAACAATAGAGAGATTTATTTCCCATTTGAGGCTGGGAAGTTCAAGATCAAGGTGCTGGCAGGAATGGTGTCTGGAAAGGGCCTGGTCTCCACTTCTAAGATGATACATTTGTTCCTCTTCTCTGGAGGGGACAAACTGTGTCTTCACTGGTAGAGCAAGGCTAGGGAGCACTCCTTAAAACTGGAGCCCTTTTATAAGGGTGCTAAGCATATTAATCACTTCCCAGAGGCTGCACCTTTTAAATACTGCTGGGGATTAAGTTCAACAATTTTGGAAATGACACCATTATTCAAACCATAGCACACAGCAAATGAAGAAATAACTATCACAATTTTTTTTTCTTTTGGAAAAGTAAGTAGCTTTAATTATTTTTTTAAAAAAAACCCATCTAATAAAGTTTGACATTTGCCACATTTTTCATGTCCCATTTCACAGTACTGGAAATAATAAGTAATTTGTTGTCATTAGTAAGTCTATTGGAATATCTAAAATAACATAATTTTATCTTGAGAGAGAAAATATTTTGGAAAAAATATCGATGAATGATTTTAGAGAAAAATACCAAAAATAAGGCAGTGAGGTGACTATGGTGTCACTATTATATCTTTACATGGTAAATAAAATGAAGTATCATGAGATATATTTTTCAACTGGGTGAGAGTAAAAATAAATGTTAGAAAAATAAATATGTTAGAAATTTATCATCACATACGTTGAGACCTGTTTCAGAATAATTATTTACAACACATATGACGCTTTTTTGAAAAATCCTATTTTAAATATTTTTTTGGAAACTATACAGAACAAATCATAATACTCACTCTAGATAATGAAATAGAGTATGCCCTGTCAAGTAATTCTCAGAGTTTTTGGAAATTAGCACTGTAAGACATGTGGATGCTTGAGTGATTGGACTGACACCAATAAGTAGAAGAAATCAACAGGTCCTCACATCTTTGAGACCCTGCATTAGTGTCCTGAGGCTGAAACAACAAAGTACCACAAACTGGGTGGCTTAAAACAACAGAAATATATTTTTTCACAGTTCTGGAGATTAAAAGTTCAAAATCAAGGCACCAGCAGGGCCATGTTTCTTCTGAGACTGTGGAAACCATTCTTCCTTGCCTCTTCCTGGATTCTGGTGGTGGCCTCAATCCTTGTATTACCCAAAAGGGGTCCCCATCCAGAGTCCAAGAGAGGGTTCTTGGACCTCGCACCTGAAATAATTTGGAGTGAGTCCATAGAGTAAAGTGAAAGCAAGTTTATTAAGAAAGTAAAGGAATAAAAGAATGGCTACTTCGTAGGCAGAGCAGAGGCACGGGCTGCTCAACTGATTATACTTATAGTTGCTTCTTGATTATATTCTAAACAAGGGGTGGATTATTCATGAGTTTTCTTGGTAAAAGGTGGTGATTCCCAGACCTGAGGCTTCCTCCCCTTTTTAGGTTATATAGGGAAACTTCCAGACATCATCATGGCATTTGTAAACTGTCATGGCACTGGTGGGAGTGTATTTTAGCATACTAATGCATCATAATTAGCATATAATGAGCAGTGAGGAAGATCAGAGGTCACTCTCATTGCCATCTTAGTGTTGGTGGGTTTTGGTCAGCTTCTTTTTTTTTTTTTTTTTCACTTTCATTTTCAGTTCCAAGGTACACGGGCAGGGTGTGCAGGTTTGTTACATAGGTAAACATGTGCCAAGGTGGTTTGCTGCACAGATCAACCCATCACCTAGGTATTAAGCCCAGCATCTATTAGCTATTCTTCCTGATGCTCCCCCATGACAGGCCCCAGTCTGTGTTGTTCACCACTATGTGTCTATGTGTTCTCATTGTTCAGCTCCCAGTTATAAGTGAGAACATGCAGTGTTTGGTTTTCTGTTCATGCATTAGTTTGCTGAGGATAATGGCTTCCAGTTCCATCCATGTCCCTGCAAAGGACATGATCTCGTTCCTTTTTATGGCTGCGTAGTATTCCATGGTCTATATGTGCCACATTTTCTTTATCTAGTCTATCATTGATGGGCATTTGGGTTGATTCCATGACTTTGCTATAGTGAATAGCGCTGCCACGAACATACATGTGCATGTATGTTTATAATAGAATGACTTGCATTTATTTGGGTATAAACCCAGTAATGTGATTGCTGGGTCAAAGGGTATTTCTGCCTCTAGGTGTTCGAGGAATCAGCACACTGTCTTCCACAAGGGTTGAACTAATTTACACTCCCACCAACAGTGTAAAAGCATTCCTTTTTTCCTCAACCTCACCAGCAACTGTTGTTTCTTGACTTTTCAATAATCGCCATTCTGACTTTGGCCAGGTTCTTTATCACATCCTTTTATCAGCAAGGTCTTTGTGACCTGTACCTTGTGCTGTCCTTCTACTTCATTTTTCGACTAAGAATGCCCAACCACCTGGGAATGCAGCCCAGTAGGTCTCAGCCTTATTTCACCCATCCCTTATTCAAGATGGAGCTGCTCTGGTTCAAATGCCCCTGACACAGGCTTCTGCACCTTGTAGCAGCATTACTCCAATCTCTTCCTCCATCATCCTTGACTTTCTCCCTGCATATCTTTGTCCTTACTAGGTGTTTCCCTCTTCTTCCAATGACGCCAGTCGTATTGGATTACAAAGACACTTTTTCTTAACTTGATAAAATCTGCATATGACTTACTTTTAAAGAAGGTCACATTGACAGGTACTGGGGGTTAGGACTTTAACGTATCTTTTGGGGGCACAATTCAATTCATAAGAGCCCCTTAGAACAACACAATATCGCATCACAAACTCATCATTAGCTTCTTGCAATATTGGACTATTAGATCTTGAAGAAATCTTATGAAAGATCTATCCCAATCTTCACAATTTACAGAAAGAGAAATTATGTGTCAGAGGGGAGAAATGACTGGGCCAATGTAACATGGTCAATTAATGGCAGAGTGGTGATTCAACCTCATGCTTAGATAGATAGATAGATAGATAGATAGATAGATAGATAGATAGATAGTTGGATATAGATATAGACATTTTTTTTGTGTGGAGACAGAGTCTTGCTGTTGTTGGCCTGGGCTAGAATGCAATGGTGCAATCTTGGCTCACTGCAACCTCTGCCTCCTGGGTTCCAGCAATTCTCTTGCCTCAGCCTCCTGAGTAGCTGAAATGATAGGTACCCACCACCACGCCTGGCTAATTTTTGTATTTTTTAGTAGAGACGGGGTTTCACCATGTTGGCCAGGCTGGTCTCGAACTGCTGACCTCAGGTGATCCACCCACCTCAGCCTCCCAACATGCTGGGATTACAGGCGTGAGCCACCGTGCCTAGCCTATATTTATCAGCTAATTCTACCTTGTGATACAGATATTATAAGGTTATTACACTCAGTAGCTTAAAGAGAAAGTAAATCCATACTAATAATTTAGAAATATTTTCATGAAAAGCAATATTGAGTATATGCTTGATATGCTAAGTGTTTAAAGATATTTTTCTAAATTCCTACAATAACCTAATAACATAGTTATTGCTGTTTTAAAGGATAATGAAATTAAATATCAAAATATTTAAGTGACCTGCTTAAGGTTACATAGCTAGTAAATTTCTAAACTGGGATCACAAGTGCCATATATCTTTTGCCAAAACTCATGCTATTTTCAGTACAACATGAGGCCACTTAATAAAATAAAAACTTTTAAAAAGCATTTGGAACACATAACACTATAAGTTTTAATTATTAAGAAAATTAATTTATGTGGAAAATTTCTTTTCTCATTAGTGTTGCTATTTGACACAAGTTTTCAACTAGTCTTTGAGCAGTTTCTTACTGCATCAATAAGCTTAGGTAGTTGAAACAATTTCTGAAATATTTTTATTTGTATAATCCTAAAAATACATAACATATTATAATGCTCAAGTATATTTACCTATCCAGAATATTCAATTTCTTGCCTATATTAAATAGTACATTATTTTCTTTTTTTTTCTTTTAGAGGAAGGGTCTTGCTCTGTTGCCCAGGCTGGAGTGCAGTGGTGAGATTATAGCTCAAGTGATCCATCTGCCCCAGCTCCCTGAGTAGCTGTGACAACAGAGATGCACCACCACACCTGGCTAATTTTTAAAAGGTTTTTTTTTTTTTTTTGGTAGGGATGGGATCTTGCTATGTTATTTAGGCTCATCTTGAACTCTTGGCCATACGCAATCCTCCTGCCTTGGCCTCCCAAAGTGGTGAGATTATGGGTAATACCTACTACACTCAGTCTATTTTTTTAAAGTACATTACTGAACACTATATAAAAATAATACCAATCACATATTGCACCTAGGAATTCCTCTAAGGAGAGTAGCAAATATCTTCCCATGCATGTGTGTATGCATGCATGTTTACAAAAACATTTGAGAAAAATTTTTGAAAATCCTTAATTTCTGTTGATTTTCCTCCATAGTTTTATGAGGCTGACAGTATCTACTAAGTGGCTTACAAAATATTTTCTCTACCTATTTAATTGAATAACTGATCTAAATATTGGTTATGAAACCATTTATACAGAGCTTTATTGGACCATCTAGTATTTTTAGGTTGGTCTACATTATTAGTTCATTGAGTGAAGGAACAGTTTTAATTGTCTTTGAACTCTTAGACCTCAACAGTGGTTTGGCAAATAAGTAGGTTGTATAATTCATTCTCACACTGCTATAAAGAACTACATAAGGCTGGGTGATTTATGAAGAAAAGAAGTTTAATTGACTCACAATTCTGTAGGCTGTAAAGGAGACATGGCTGGGGAGGCCTCAGGAAACTTACAATCATGGCAGAAGCAAGGGGAAAGCAAGCACATCTTCACATTGCTGGCAGGAGAGAGAGTGAAGAGGAAAGTGCTACACACTTTCAAACAACCAGATCTCATGAGAACTTACTCATAAGACAGCACTAGGGGGATGGTGCTAAGCCATTAGAAACCACTTCCATGATTCAATCATCTCCCACTAGGTCCCACCTTCAACATAGGGGATTGAAATTTTATATGAAATTTAGGTAGGGACAAAGATCTAAACTATATCATAGGTATTCAATAAACACATACTGAAGGAATGAATGAACTAGTGAATGAGAAGCAGAAACTTCCCAAATTGACAAGCCATAAATGCACAAAATATTTTAAAGACAAACAAAGTAATATGAAGCCCTAATATTTTGTTTTTTTTGCTATTTATTTCCTTTCATTCATTCCTGGCACTGGAGAGATATAACTGAACAAGAAAAATTAGACTCTTGACCTCATAAAGCTACATTTTGCTGGTAGAGTCAAGTGATAAAAAACAAACATGCGGGCTGGGCGCGGTGGCTCACGCCTGTAATCCCAGCACTTTGGGAGGCCAAGACGGGCGGATCACGAGGTCAAGAGATCGAGACCATCCTGGCTAACACCGTGAAACCTCATCTCTACTAAAAATACAGAAAATTAGCTGGGCGTGGTGGTGGGTGCCTGTAGTCCCAGCTACTCGGGAGGCTGAGGCAGGAGAATGGTGTGAACCTGGGAGGCAGAGCTTGCAGTAAGCCAAGATTGTGCCACTGCACTCCAGCCTGGGTGACAGAGCGAGACTCTGTCTCAAAAAAAAAAAAAAAAAAAAAAACAAAAAACATGCAAACAAAAGAAATAAGGAAATAAAGAAAGAGGACATTAGACACTAAGGCATGCAGTGAAGAAAATAGGCCAGGGTAAAATAATAGAAAGTTACTTGGAAATAAGAAATGCAATGTTGAAAAGAAGACCAATGGAGGTATGTTTAAAAGGTGACAGTTTTCTAGGTGCCATGGATCACACCTGTAATCCCAGCACTTTGGGAGGCCAAAGCCAGAACATTACTTGAGCCCATGAATTCAAGACCAGCATGTGCAACATAGTGAGACCCCACATCACCAAATTTTTTTTTTTTTTTTTTGAGATGGAGTATCGCTCTGTCACCCAGACTGGAGTGCAGTAGCGCAATCTTGGATCACTGAAGCTCCGCCTCCTGGATTCACACCATTCTCCTGCCTCAGCTTCCCGAGTAGCTGGGACTACAGGCACCCACCACCACGCCCGACTAATTTTTTGTATTGTTTAGTAGAGACGAGGTTTCATCATGTTAGCCAGGATGGTCTCGATCCCATATCACCAAAATTTTTAAAATGATTCAGGCATAGTGGTGTGCACCTGTGGTCCCAGCTACTCTGGAGGCTGAAGCAAGAGTATCACTTGAGCCCAGGAGTTCAAGGTTGCAGTGAGCCATGATCATGCCATAGTACTCTACCCCAAAAGAGAAGGTGACAGTTGAGTTGAAGCCTGAGTGGTGAGAGGGACCCTTCATGTGAAAATTAGGGTGCAGAGCTATCTATGCAGAGAGGAGAGAATGTGCAGGGCCACTGAGGTGGGAGCCAGGTCTTAAGAAACTGTGCTTTGGCTAAAAGAGGAGAATTGAAGAAGAATCAAATAAGATGAGATCAGTGTAGATATAATCTAGGTACAATGGGAAGTACTATAGATGGGCTATTTGTGTCCGTCCTCCCTCCCCAAATTCCTAAGTTAAATTCTTACACCCAATGTGATTGTATATCAGGTGAGCTCCTTGGAGGTGATTAAATTATGAGGGCAGAGCCCTTATAAATGGGATTAGTACCCTTATAAAAGGTATCACAGAGAAATGTGGCTCTCCAGCCATGTAAAGACACAGGTAAAAAACAAAAACAAAACAGCTGTTTATGAACAAGAAAGCAGGTCCTCACTAGACATCTAATCTTCAGGCACCTTGATCTAGGATTTGCCAGCTTCCAGAACTGTGGGAAATAAATTTCTGTAGTTTATAAGCTGCCTGGTTGATGGTATTTTGTTACAACAGTCTGAATGTACTGATAGGAAGGTAGTATAACATAATGTCAGTTCTTAGTTGGAAGTGATTGAATAGTTTCAAATAATGGAGTGGCATGTTCTTATTGAAGCTTAAAAGGTTGTTTTGGCTTCTAATAGAAAAATGGATTGTTGAGGGACAATTGTGAGAATAATGAAGTCTCCTGTCACAGTCCAATCAGGGACAGTGGTGATGTAAATGAAAGTGGGGGTTGCAATTAATGTGAAGAAAAATGAAGTGATTACTGTTATCTTTGGAGATGAGTTACCAAGAGCTGCTATTGGATTGGATGCTGGGGAAAGTGAGGGAACAAGAGTCATGAGCTGATTCTCTGGGGATGTTATCACCGAGTACTAAGATACATAACACAGCAAGAGGATTAGGCATTGCAATTTTGTGGAATCATGCATATTATTTTGGACATATTGGGTTTGAGATGTCTGTTCGTTATCCAAACATAGATATAAAATAATCAACATCATCATTATCATCGTATTGACTAACATTATTGCTCACTTACTACATGTCAGACTGTGTTCCAGATTCCTTATATAGATGAATTATTTTTCCACAAACATTCATTGGGGCAGGTAGGATTAATTATCCCCATAATACAGATGAGAAAACAAGCAGAGTGTTACATAACTTGCTCAAGATCACACCATTAGAATATACTAGAGACAAAATGAGACAATGATTTTGGAATTATTAGAATATCCAAAGAGTAAAAAAAGTAAGAGGAAGTGTTCTAAGACTGAATCCAGGACACTAGATACATAGAGGTCAATTAAAGGAGGAGAAACCAGTAAAGGAGAGTCAGATGGAGCACCAGGGAGGTGAAGGAAACCCAAGCCTGCGTAATCACAGGATCTCGAGTTGTCAGCTGTATTGAACGCTGTTGAGATGCTGAGACAGGTGGTCACAAACTGGGACCACTGGGGTTGGCAAGATGGAATTAGTGGGAAATCTTAACAAAGAAAGTTTAAGTGCTAAGAACTAGACCCCAGTTGTAATGAGATGAGAAAAAAAAAAGGGATATGAGGAGCTGGGACAGTGGCTGCAGAAAACTTCTGAGGAGCTTGGTCTTTTAGAAAAGCAGAGGTGTGATGGTGCTTTTGGCAAGGGGGAATATGAGTTTTCTAGGTCTTCTGTAAGAAATTAACATACACTTTTTTTTCTGTAAGATATCAGCGCACGCTTGTGGCTTAAACTAGAGAAACATGTTCTCACACCCAGGGATGCCAGAAATCTTAAACTAAGGTGTCTGCTATGCCCCCTCCAAAGGCACTAAAGCAGAATCTTCCCTTGCCTCTTTTGTCTGATGGCTCCAGACACTCCTTGGCTTTGGTTAAATAACTCCAATATCTGCTTTCATTTCCATAGGGACTTCTCTTCTGTGGGTCTCTACAACAAGACAACTGTACTTAATAATATATATTGAATACTGAAAAAATATTAAAGAGGATTTCAGATTCTCTCACAACAAAAGTTAAAGGTAACTATGTGAGAATTTAATAGGGAAATAAAGATGATTATGGATTTTAGCATGCAGGGTGTGCTCGAAGCCTGAGGTGTAATAATAGCTGGAGGAACTAAAGATATCAGTTGGTTCAAGAAACACCCTTAGGGCTGGGCACAGTGGGTCAGCCTGTAATCCCAGCACTTTGGGAGGCCAAGGCAGGCAGATCACTTGAGGTCAGGAGTTCAAGACCAGCCTGGTCAACATGGTGAAACCCCATCTCTATTAAAAATACAAGAAATTAGCCAGGCTTAGTGGCACGTGCCTGTAATCCCAGGTACTCAGGAGGCTGAGGCAGGAAAATCACTTGAACCCAGGAGGCGGAGGTTTCAGTGAACGGAGATCACTGCACCACCGAACTCTAGCCTGGGCAATAGAGCAAGCCTCTGTCAAAAAAAAAAAGAAAAAAGAAAAAAGAAAAGAAAACAAAAAAAGAAAAAAGAAACAACCTTAGGGGAGAATCATGAAAATTTAGATACAGAAATGGTGGTTTAAAATTTTTTGTTTAACCGCATATTGTCACTCATAAGTGGGAGTTGAACAATGAGAACACACAGACTCAGGGAAGGGAACATCACACACCAGGGCCTGTCAGGGGATGGAGGGCTAGGGGAGGGATAGCATTAGGAGAGATACCTGATGTAGATGGTTGATGGGTGCAGCAAACCGCCATGGCACGTGTATACCTATGTAACAAACCTGCACGTTCTGCACATGTATCCCAGAACTTAAAACATAAAAAATTAAAAAAAAATTTTTTTGTTTAAATCAGAAGCAAAAGCATTTAGAAAAGAATATAGTTTACTCACAAGACTCCAAGTGTTATCAGCACTGGTTTACTATATAAAAAACATACACACACACACAACACACAAACACATACACGATGACAAAGGTTAGTTACTGACCTTACAGTTAATTCTTTTCTTGGTGGGAAAATAGCAGTTTTCTCAGACGACTGTCACACTAACATTTTAAAAATCACTGATAAAATTATTATTTGTCGTTAGGGAGTCAATAACTTACAGGAAATATTTAAAATATTTAACATTTCACTTGTCTTATGGACTAAAGCAAGAGAGACTTTTTTTGTTGTTATTCTTCTTTTTTTTTTTTTTTTTTTTTTGAGACAGTCTCTCTCTGTCACCCAGGCTGGAGTGCAGTGGTGCGGTCTCGGCTCACTGCAGCCTCCGCCTCCCCAGCTCAAGTGATTCTCCCACCTCAGCCTCCTAAGTAGCTGGTATTACAGGTGTATGCCACCCCTCCTGGCTGATTTTTGATAGAGACTGGTTTCACCGTATTGTCCAGGCTGGTCTCGAGCTCCTGGCCTCAAGTGATCTACCCGCCTCAGTCTCCCAAAGTGCTGGGGTTACAGGAGTGAGCCCCCACACTCGGCCTGATGATTTTAATAGCCCAATTACCTAAAATGAAAGCATGGCACTGTTTCCATAGATGTCAAACCAAATCCTCTACAGTAAAGGCTGATACCTCTTCTAGATTTTTTTCATTGTCATATTATTTAAAATATATTTTTTGTCAGCAGTTAAATATAAGGTTTAAAAATAACAATTGGCAGCACAATATGAGAACCATAAGCTGATTTAGGCTGAGGAAAGCCTACTGCCTTTAATGGGTTGGTTATGCCCTTGGATTGCCAGTCAATATCATTTCTCCTTGTCTTAATCACATAGGTGTTTCCTGCTTAGCAGTAGTAGACATTTAGATTTTCAACTCATGCTCCAACATTCTCACCTTGAGTGACCTTGGATGACTAGCATAAAGAAGGAAGTCAGGAGAGAAAATCAGTTTGGATATGATCATGCCCTGCAAAATGAAGGAGAGAGGAAAGATGATGAAATTTGTTTGGGGTCTGCTTATTGAGGTCACGGTGTGTCAAGCGTGGAGAGAGAAGACAGCTAAACTTAGGAAAGAGGTTTGGGCTTGATATAGCACACCTGACTGGCATTCAAGTAATGGATAAAAAATAATGTAATGGGAATGAGTCAATTCTCTGTGAAAGTTCTATACAGAAAGAAGAGAAGGCCTCAGATTGAACCTTGGAAATTCTCATACTAGATGTTGAGCGGGTGGCTGGCTACATATTACTGAAAAAAACAAAAACAAAATCAACAGCCTGAGAATAAATCAGTCAATTTTCTAAAAAAAGAAGGAAAATGTATCATAAGTTGACTTTTTTTTTATTTTGTTGACAGTATTCACAAATACTGTTTCATAGTGAATGTTGAGGAAGCACTTTTACATATATTAAATAATTTGCTATTTTAAAACGTGAAGCTGTTAAAGTGACTGATGGAAATATACCAATACTCTAAAAGACAGGTGGTTTATAAATATAAAATTTTGCGGCTGCATTATTTGCTATTTTTACAC
Organism: Gorilla gorilla gorilla; assembly: GCF_029281585.2. Lineage (NCBI taxonomy): Eukaryota > Metazoa > Chordata > Mammalia > Primates > Hominidae > Gorilla > Gorilla gorilla. The sequence continues at coordinate 177,490,340 of NC_073227.2, read as the reverse complement.
ATATGCACTAGTAGTTGCAATACTAATTCAGTAGAAATGCGTCTTGTTAAATTATTATTTTATGACAAAACAATGGCATTTTCCTGGTTTCTAAGAGAGTCCGGCTTATAATTGAATTTTGCAAGGTATCATAAGCTTTCCATTAAACTACAAAACCAGATAATGATAAATCTAGATGAATTAGTCTAACCTCATTTAAAATGCATTTTTAATTTTATAGGCAATACATTAATTCATTCTGCATATTAAACAAATAAAACTTTACAAGTAAATGTAAATGTCTCCTTGATCACACCCTTAATCCTGATCATTTCCCACTTCCCTAGAGGTAATCACTGCTATTAGTTTGCTGTATATCCTTCTGGAACTATTTCATGTACATATTTATTTATATTGAGATAAATCTATATGTTCTAAAATGGAACAATATCCAAAACCCATTATGGAATGAAGAAACAAATTAAACTCTGGTACATCTATTATGATATTTTAAATATAAAATAAGCATACATATACAGAACAATACTACATATGTTCTACAAGTTCCCATTTCTACCTCCTCTTCCTCTTTCTCTTCCCTTCTCCTCTTCCAGCTCCTCTTCTTTTTCTTCTAACTACCTTTATGGTGATAGCTTTTATCTATATTTTAGGTCCACATCTTTCTTCTGCATTCCTGACCCACATTTCTAACTAACAGATATCTTAATCTACTGCTCCACAGACATCTTAAGTAAAATATAAAAGCCGTATTTTTATCTTTCCACATTTACTTTCTCCTCCTTTTCCTTTCCCTCTTTTGGTTAATATGCTATAATTTACATCATCTAAGTTTTTCAGCTTCCTATTCCTCAAATCACTTACTGTCTTGGATCCCTAAATCACTTAGCCTTAATGCCTATCAAATCTACTTTTTTCTGTGTATTTCTATTGCCACTTGTCTTATTTTAGTTTCTTGAACTTTTCATTTGGACTATTGTAATAGCTTTGCTCTTTTCTTTCTACTTCTATTCCAGTGGTTCACCAACTTTCTTGGGCACAAGAATTACCTAGGGAGATGTTCATTCCCTTAATTCAAACCTTTTCCATCTAGGCCATACCAGTCCTGTTAATTTAGATCAGTTGTTTTTTAATTCTTTGGGGTACTGAAATTAGAATTATAGCTGTATGTTTTTAAAAATTGCTTCCTTTGGGGTTCTCCAAAAGTTAAATGATTTGTGGGCTGAGATTTCCAGGAATGCTAACTATCTATATGCAGTTTTCTTCCTTTTTGGGTGACTTATTGTCATATGTTTTTTCTGATACATAAATCTTAAGATTATGACAAGAATAATTTTCTAATAGTTTAGCTAATCCATGGAAATTTATGATGAGAATTATGCCACAGTCAATATTGAAAGAAAGTGATTATTGGTGTAAAAAATTCATGAAAGATTTCAAGATTTATAGTGCTCTGTTAGAACTATGATATGTGACTATTCTGGAGCTAAGTCTTTTTCTAGTAGGCATACTTAAGCTAATAAAAGAGATTTATTTCTTTAAAAAGACCACTTTTTTAAAAAAAAATGGTGCTATCTTTGTTGAAAATTCGTACTCAAAACTGTTTCTTCTTCACAAATGTCTTCAAGGCCTGTTTATTGATTATAAATAAGAGAATTTATCTGATTAGTGTTATTAATAGGATATTCTTCTTTGTTCTATTACCTTTCTCTAATTTTTTCCTACTCATACCTACATGATTTGATCACATTTTTTTTTTTGCCTATACTATCTTGCAGTTTAATGATACCTGTGGATCTCTAGAAACAAACTGTCTTGGTGATGAGGGTTCTATAGGTCCACTAAAATTAAGAATTAGGAAGTCAATGTTAAATTCAATAGGAACAAACATAAGTGGTTTAAGTCCCTATAAGGGCTGCCTTGCAGTGTGTTGTGAATTGAACATATGTGGCTCCATGGGTAATTAGTAAATTGTTAAATTAAATTTGAAAATCTGCGTTATGTCTACAGGTATACCACCTGAACACAGCTCATCTCATCTGAAAATCTGTATTAATCTGGGATATCCACAGAAATAGAACCTATTTTCTCTCTCTCTCTCTCTCTCCATATATATATATATATATATATATATATATATATATGTATATATATACACATTATCTAGATAAATAAAATAAAGTCTAGTTATATATTTTATATTTTATATGTACATATAAAGACTATAGAGACTTTATATTATAGAAACATATGTTTCTCTTTATGTGTGTGTATATATGTGTGTGTATATATATAATATATATACATATGTAGGGTAATAAAAGAGATTTCTTTAAAAAGACCACTTAACTTATGCCTAGCGTTCCATTATTGGAACGCTAAGCATACAGGAGTTATTTATAACCTACTGCTCAAGGTCATTGCCAAGGTCTGATTGCAAACATTTAAAAAATTGCAACCTCAGGCATAAATGGGTTAAAAATGGTGCTATCCCTGTTGAGAATTCTTACTCAAAAATGTTTCTTCATATATATGAGAGAGAGAGATTTTAAGAAATTAGCTCTAGAGGCTGGGCACCATGGCTCACACCTGTAATCCCAGCACTTTGGGAGGCCGAGGAGGGCGGATCACGAGGTCAAGAGATCGAGACCATCCTGGCTGACACGGTGAAACCCCGTCTCTACTAAAATACAAAAAATTCGCTGGGGGTAGTGGCGGGCGCGTGTAGTCCCAGCTACTCGGGAGGCTGAGGCAGGAGAATGGCGTGAACCCAGGAGGCGGAGCTTGCAGTGAGCCGAGATAGCGCCACTGCACTCCAGCCTGGGCAACAGAGTGAGAGTCCGTCTCAACAAAAAAAAAAAAAAAAAAAAAAAAAAAGAAAGGAAAAGAAATTAGCTCTAGAGACTGGCGGGGCTGAGAGGCAGTTGGGATGGCAATCTAAAATCTGTATGGCAGGCTGGAAATGCAGGCAATGTTGTCATCTTGAGGAAAATTCCTTCTTCCTCAGGAAAAGCTGTCTCTTTATTGTCCTCTTCTCCCTGTCTTCCCCATTTCTCAATCTCCTTTTTACTCTTTTTCTTTTCTCTTCCCTCATTTTCTCTCTCCCTCCCTTCCTCCCCTTCTTTCTCTGCTTAGTCTTTTTCCTTCTTCCTTGATTTTTAAAATAAATTTATTCTGCATGCATTCATTCATTAACAAATGAATTGGGTTCCTTTACTTCACAATATAGTCCATATTCTCTAGGTTTCAAAGCCAATGACATACTTTTAAGTCATTAGAAAAAAACCACTGTTGAGAGTGATGGCTGAATATTCTCTCATAGTGTGAAATTTAGATTCTTGCTCTTGTATATTCTTGTTACCAAATATTGGTCTAGAATTTCAAACATTACAAGCTTAATATTAAAATATTACAATGTGATTAACTTAGGTAAAGTTTTACTCATATATGGTCTTAAATCTACCATTTGCAGAAAATTGGGAATACAGGTGACAAAATCATATTGAACATAATTAGTGAGAATATATTTTTCTTGATGCAAAAGAAAGTGCCTAACATTACACCTGATTTACAACCAGATATAGTAATTTGCAGTTTACAGTACATTAATCTACAAATCAAAATGTACATTTCAGCAAT